>NC_141147.1:42106241-42479575 GCF_053477565.2 Lygodium microphyllum | reverse complement strand
CGTGGCTAAGCAATTAGACAAGTACCAGCCAAACGATGAACCATATGGTTTTGTAGACCAGTTTGAGCAAGTGTGCGAGGTCAATGGCTATGCTCACAAGCTTTAAGTCTATGCCTAGGAGATAAAGATAGGACCTGGTACTTGAGTCTAGATGCTGTTGGAGCGGACTGACTTCAACAACCTCAAGAGTTTCTTCATTAAGAGATTCTCTGAGCCTAAGGACTCTGACAACCATCTAGTGCGGCAAATGAATGTCAAGCAGAAGGATAAGGAGGACATAAGAGACTACATCATCCACATGTAGAGTCTCTTCAAGAGGATCCCAACTAGTGAGCGACCCATCGAAAGAGTGGTCTCCACAGTCTTCATCAATGGGATAAGAAGTGAGGAAATCTACAAGGCCTTGGTAGGGAATTCAAGTTTGCAGCGAGATGTGCTAGGCTAGGATATTTGACAAGGTGATTACAATGGACAATCAGCTCAAAGACAGAAGCTCCAAAAGCTCAACCCAAGAGGAGTGTTAGAAACTCTGAAAGAGTTTCAATGTCAAGTGAAAGATCAGGCCCAAGTACTCAAGATAAAGGAAAGGGCATGGATGCAAGTTAGGAGCTAGCAGAGATGAAGACAGAGTTAACCAAATTACAAGACATGATGAGAAAATCAATATGCGCTTACGTGCAATAATGTAATTTTTCATGCTACCTTAGTTAGACAATTAGCCTATTTTAAGCTGAAGTATGAAAGGAAAGAGGGTGCCAATGTAAATCATCTTTGTTAATCATTTTTCACATCTTGTAAAGAAGGCTGCCACTTTAATGGAAATTTACACAAAGACTAACATGAAATGCTAGAGAACAAGAAATGCTGGAAACCATAGATTTCCATTTCTTGTTTTAAGATGTCTTACAACCAAGAATTACAAGAGGTGTTGAAGCCATGGAAGCTTGAGAATCATTTGATGACAGTTGCTGCAAGGAACTCACCCCTTACAATGGTGGGGAAGGAAATACCTTCAAGCTCCAAGAAGTGGAGATGTGAAAAATGATTAACAAAGATGATTTACTTTGACAATCTCTTGCCTTTTAAACTCCATCTTAAAATAGACTAATTTTCTAACTAAGGTAGCATGAAAATTTGCTTTATTACAATCCATCCCTACCCAAAAGTTTTGTCTTCAAAACTTTGAAGACTGAAAGGACAAATGGATGGTAAATGTGAAGAAATGAGAGGCAAATTTTGAATATCCTTGTTGAAGTTTTCCATTGAAGAAGATAATCTTCCATTGAAAGAATCTCCAAAATAAGCTCAAAATAATGGAAATCTGAAATGCTGTTCTGAATAGGGTGGTGATAGTAAATGTCCCATAACTTTGGATAAAAATGTCAGAATGATGCATGTGAGATATAGAAATGAAGTATACTTCATAAGGTATCCATCCATATCATCAAAATCCAATTTTGATATCGATATGTCAATTATTTTTGTGATAGAAAATTATAATAGCAAGTTGTCCACTCTGGAATGAACTTGTATGTCAGATCCAATGTATTTCTTGAATTGAGACATATGAAAATCATTGTGAAAGCGTGTGGTTGAAGGAAAATCAAGTTGTAAGCAAGATCTCCAGCTTTTTCTATGATTTGATATGGACCATAATAGCAATAAGCAAGCTTATTATGTCCACTTGAGAGAAGCATAACAAGACTTAGGTACTTTCAAAAATACCCATTCTCCTTCTTCAAAATCCACATGCCTTCTTTTATCATCCGCATATAATTTCATTGTCTCTTGTGCCTTCCTGATGTTTTCTTTTCACTACTTCATTAAGGCTTCCATCTTTTCCAACTCTTCTCGAGCAAGAGGATTCACTTGGTCATGAAACAATGTTGAAGGTACTCGGACTTTATATCCACACAATGCCTGAAATGGTGGCATACCAATACTCATGTGATGAGTATTATTGTAATAGAACTCCGCAAGATGAATCCAATGATCCCATACATTCTATGTATCATGGCAAATGTTTAGAAAGTCCTGGTTAGTGGTAGGAAGTCCTGTAATAAAATCCATGCTGATATCAGTCCATTTACCATGTGGGATAGGCAAAGGCTGAAGTAGATCAATAGGTAAAAAATTTGAGTCTTTATTCTACTGGCATGGTAAGCATTACATCACATACTCCTTGGCATCTTTCCAATGTCCCTTCCAATATAAGCATTTATGGATCTTGTCAAAGGTTTTAAACAATCCAATATGTCCTTCCAAAGAAGAAGAATGCATCTCTTGTAAAATTCAAGATCTAAATGATGACTGAGGGGTCAAGTATACTCTCCCTTTAAACCAAATAAGTCCATTTTGCCATTAAAAGTTGGAAAATTGAGATCCATCATCTTACTATAATTTCTTCATAATATTGGTAGTGTACTCATCTAAAAGATATTCTTCTTGAATGTCCTAGATCCAATCCTTATGTATGGTAGAGAAGGTAGAAACATAACATGCCCACATCCTGGATAAGGCATTTGGCACTACACTATCCTTGCCTACCATATAAGAAATCTCAAAATCATATCCATGACATGTGGCTAACCATCATCTTTGTTTGGGAGAAAGATTTGGCTAATAGAGGAAATACTTTAGCACACAATGGTCGCTCTTCACCTTAAAATGGCTGCCATAAATGTAGTGGTGCCACTTCTTGATTGCATTAAGAATAGCTAACATTTCCTGCTCATAGACATGGAGTTCTCTTTCTTTATCATCCAAATTCCTACTTTCATAAGCAATAACACCATGGTCTTGGCATAAAACAGCCCCAATACCTTTGTCACTAGCATCAGCACAAATATAGTGAATTCCTTGGAAAAGTCTAAGCACACTAAGCTAGGTGCTGAGATGAGAAGAATTTCTAGCTCATTGAAACTCTTAGTGGTTGTAGCATCCTAAAAGAAAGCTTCCTTTTTCAAACTATTAGTAAGAGTGTTGAGAAACACGGATCTAAAGCTGTGCTAGCTATGGTGGACGGAGGTTATAAACATAAAACATGATTGAGGTAAAGAATTGTAACTCAAGTGAATTAAGTTCCAAGATAGATTAGCTTGGACTCATAAACACAATCTTGAGTGACTCAATTTCTCAAGCTCTGTTCTATGTCTGCCATAGCCAGATCTGCACCTACCTCTAATTGAGCTTCTTGATCTCCCCCTACAGAGCATAACTCCACCTACTTCCTTCTAGGGGATTGCTCCCTGGCTCTAAATGCTACTGCCTATCACATAACAGCACGACATTGGTCATCGTCCTGCCCGCGGGATTCTGGAGATTGCGCTTCGTTATCCATTTTTGGACATGCGAACTGGTCGTACGGTTGTGTACTCCACTTGCTGCATGCCCTATCTTGGAACCATAGGGCTTTGATAGAACCTAATTCACTTGTGTAACAATTGGTCTCTACTTGTCTATATCATCATGATTTTGGTCTCCATCTTCCATCTGCCATAGCTTTTGCCATGCTCTAGATCCGTGTCTTTTGACAAGCTTGACACCAGCTATATTGTCCTGCTTAGCCTTAACTTTGACAGATGGGGATCCAACATTTTTTAGGACAATATGCTTGATGATTTCACCAGTCAAGTACTTGGCCTCAGTGAGGGCAAAATTCAAAGCTTTGAGGGAGTCTCCCATGGTTTCCTTTTCCTAGATGATCCGTTTCAAGATCTGTCAGAACTAGATAGTAAGGGCATCACTCTTCTTCTTGAGGAGCTGGTGGCCTTTGGTGGCACCGATTAGAGGGGCCTTCACCACTCGTAGGACCATTATAGTGGGAACGACATTTAGATGTTGGCCTTGTCCTGACATGTTTTATAATCCTTTGTCTTCTAGATAGACAATAAGTGGCTTGGAGAAAGGTCAATGAAGAAGGGGAGACAAGAGACCTGCTAATGCTTGCTTAAAGCTTCCTGTGTGTTTCAAAGAATATGCGAGGGGAGCTAGGTGGATTTTAAGTGAAGAGAAGGATGAGAAGGATATGAGATGAAGAATAAGCCTAAGGTATGGATATGGCAGAGGGCCTTAAGGTAGGTTCAACTCCTACTATCCATTCATCATAAAATAGGGCTAAAGAAGGACTCTACTCTAATGAAGCTAGTCATAGCTCACCATGGCTTTGATACCATGTTGAGAAACACGGATCTAAAGCTATGCTAGCTATGGAAAATAGAGGTTATAAACATAAAACATGATTGAGATAAAGAATTGTAACTCAATTGAATTACGTTCCAAGATAGATTACCTTGGACTCATAAACACAATCTTGAGTGACTCAAACTGAAAGTACCATTGCATTGAAATGAGTGTCAAGTACATGCCTTTATAGCTTTTTGGATAGTGCCACTTTTCTTCTCTGTGCTTATGGGATTTTGGACATCTCTTCCTAAAGCTTCTAGAGCATACACCTTTGTCATATCTCTCATACAAAGCCACTTATGGGCAAGCCTCTATATCCGACATCATTTGCTCTTCTTAACAAAGAGGAGCTACTACATGGGCATAATTCTTGATGAATCTCCTATAGAAAGAAGATAATCCAAGAAATCCTC
Source organism: Lygodium microphyllum (assembly GCF_053477565.2). NCBI lineage: Eukaryota > Viridiplantae > Streptophyta > Polypodiopsida > Schizaeales > Lygodiaceae > Lygodium > Lygodium microphyllum. The sequence continues at coordinate 42,474,977 of NC_141147.1, read as the reverse complement.
ACAATGAAGTAGAATTTTGTGGTATGGGCCAATTCTTGATGCACTGGACCTTCTTTGGACAAACTATAATTCCTTTTTCACCAACTATATGACCCAAGTATTCTACTTCATCAACCATAAAAGTACACTTGCTTTCCTTTGCAAAAAGCTTGTGTCTTCTCAAGGTAAGAAGGACTTCTTTGACATACTTCAGATGTTCCTCTCTATCTTTGCTATAGATAAGAATATCATCAAAGTATATCAATATTGATTTATATAAGAATGGTTGCAAAATCTTGTTCATAAGAGCTTGGAAAGTTGCAAGTGCATTTCAAAGTCCAAATGGAATAACTAGAAAGTGGTAGAGACCTCTTGTAATATTTCCACACAATTAAAAGTTAGTTGGTTAGTTCGAAAGTTAGTTAGTCAATTAATAAGTCAGTAAGATTACTAACTAAAGTAAAAACTAACTAACATTAATAATTAATTATTTTTATTTAATTAAAAATATATGTTAAAAAATAAGAGCCGTAATCTGATATTTTTCTCGGATTGACAAGGACCATAGCCACCCTTCATGGAAGTTACAACGTGAACAAGAATTATGAGCCATATTAATCACTAATATTAATGTGTCTAGTTTGGATGGTCCAAAAATATTAGATTTTGGGCAAAACTAGCATATTTTAGATATTTTAGATATTATCCTAAAAAGATATGGAGATTTCTAGAATTGGATGTCATTTAAAAGAAAAGACAAGTGATGTTTTAGTTAGTTTTGGAGATTTTATAAAAAGAAAAAAGTAAAGAGAGAGATTGGCAAAATCACACATGCCGCTATAGACTGATTTTATAAAAAGAAAAAAGTAAAGAGAGAGATTGGCAAAATCACACACGCCGCGATCATAGTCTACAAGCAATAGACATCACTTTGAAAAGGGAGAGAAAGAAGGAGTGATTTAAAAGATTTATAATCAAGTGTCTTGGGGTTTTACCCCCCTTTCGGAGCCAATGGAACCATTAGATTTATGATTTGAGCATCAGATCACTGATTTTTCCAAGATCCCCTCCAGAAAGAGCTCCTCTTCTTAGCCACAACCCTTGTTCTCTAATTCACTATAAATATGAGGCATGGGAAGGCACAAGGAGGCACAAGGAGACCTCGAGAGGCTATGAGAGAGAGAGAGAGAGGTAGAGAGATACCCCTCCAAGAGATTGTGAGGATCTTGAGAGAGAGAGAGAGAGAGAGAGAGAGAGAGAGAGAGAGAGAGAGAGAGAGAGAGAGAGAGAGAGAGAGAGAGAGAGAGAGAGAGAGAGAGAGAGAGAGAGAGAAAGAGAGAGAGAGAGAGGAATTGTCCCGAGAGGCTGTGAGGGAGAAAGTTAGCTCAATTTTTCCCTATCTCGATCTTTGACTAAGCCATCTTCTCTTACACTCTCCCATCTTGAATCTATTCCACCTTCTTAATCTCTTGACTCTACTTGCAGATGATGGCCTCCAAGCGAAGAATGTCACATGTAGATGGCAATCCTACAACCAAACTTCGGGCAAAGGCATCACTGTTAATCCAACTACGGTATTGGTCGTAAGTAATGTATTCCCAAATTGATAGATACTTGCTTTGATTCTCGTATGGGATACATTAGGCCCCATACTATGATGCATAAGTATAGATCATCGAAAATGATAAATTTCATCTCACATATTCAAAAGATGGAGCTTGCAAAGTGTATGTATAAGGGAAGTTAATTGCACCTAGTTGCATATGGCTTATTTGTCGATAGAGTAATTACAAGGAAGAATCGGTCAAGGCTTATGAATGGCATAATCATAAAAATAATTACATTAAAAATTGTGCATACAAATGTTAAGTAAATTTTACATAGAATCGCTCTTTGATCCCAAGGGGGAGAGCTGATATGCGATGGAAATGTTATCAAGACTATTCTTGCATTGTTTGGGAAGAATACAATTGGTTTGTTGTTGGTTGATTGAACAACATCCTAAATGCTTTTACATTCAACTAGTTGTTAGTTTGTTAATGCTCATCCAAAAGGAGAATCCAAGAGGGTTGAAGGTGCAATTGAGCAATATCCCAATAACAACAGCAACACAGCACTTCTCAATGACAAATCCAAGGGTCTATGCTATTAATGTGGGGTGAAATGGTCTCCTGAGCACAAGCAGAAGTGCAAAGGATATATGGCAAAGTCTAATATGCTGAATATTGAAGATTTTGATGAAGAAGGGACACAAGAAGGAAATCCTTTGCAAGTAGAGGTAGTTCCTACTTGTGATGAGATTCATGAGCATGATGATGAGGACATACAAGAGGAATTAGAGTCAATTAATAGTTTCCCTTATGATCTAGGTGGTCCATTTGATCCTGATGGATCAGAGATTGACGATTCTTCTATGGTTTCTTGTCAGTCCATGTTATGCTCCATATCTCAGGATGCATGGATGGGTTGTAAATGTGAAAATACACTTCGGCTCAAGGGTACTATAAATTCAAAGGTTGCTCATATTCTCATTGATACCAGCAACACACACAGTTTTGTCAATGCTAAAAAATCATTGTATGAGCTGAAGTTATGTAACGTGTCCCCCTGTCCACTTGTAGAACATGTCTTAGCAGCCCATCGGGAAGGGAGTCTAGAAAGCGCCGCTTGGCACTCCCAAGGAATGTCAGGGGGTTTGCGATCTAGGTCTTCCCGAGTCTACCATGAAAAACGGAAGCATTCTGACCATTCCCACTTAGGACTGACCTGAATTAGGGTTTTCTTAATGGTCAAGTTCCTAGAAGGTAACTAGCGTCGAACTACTTTGCGCAGAAACATCAGGGTCGAAGCGGATTTATACTGCACTTGGTTCAAGGAGAATGGAAAATGAGAGGGATGCGAAGCTCGATCTCTCTGCCCGTAAGGCATAGTCCCATTCCGTTCCCCTAAAATAGTATAAATCGGGACTCTAGCTTTCTAGATTCTAGGTCATTGTTACCTTGCTGTCAATTCCTTTGAGAAAAGTTCCTGGCCAACTGAGACCACCCTTCCGTAGGACGAACCCATGGTCACATCCATCACACTTTTCTCGGGTTGCTTTAGTTATCTAATTACCTACCACATTTAGTTTGAGAAGAAAAAATAGCTTCTTTAATTAACCAATTAATCACTAGTTCCTTCACGTAACTTAGGCACTGACATAGAAAAACAATGTCAAGCAAGTTCCTTTTCAACATTTGATCTTTATTTATCAGTCTTTGGAATACATCATATAATCCACCTGAAGGCTATTCCAGCAATCCTCAGGGATCTCTATTCCAAGTTTCGCCCATTGACTAGTATGCGGGCCTCGAGATCCCATCTCAAGTCATGTCGGCCTCTTGTGCAGGATCCGGAGGCAAGGGATTTATGGCCAGAGCTCCCACTAGCACCCAGGCGTCCTCCTACTCCAAGTAGCACCCATGTAGAGACCTCTTGCAGTGGGTTCGGTCCACGTACCTGGCGGGGCTAACAACCCCCTTGGATAGGGTCAGGCAAACAGTCGGAGGTAACTAATACTGCCTCTCCATGTAGGCTTTTAACCTGAAGCATTAGTTATTTTCCAGCATTAGTTCCTTGAGCAAAGAAGAACAAACAGTGCTCCTGAGTGTACAATCACGAGCATTCCAATTGTCATTTGTACGGCCAACTGCTAAGGTGTGAATCCTTTTCTCTGAATACATCCAACATTTGATCTGGGATCAATTGCGACTTGGCAAGATCCCAAGGGTTTCATAAGCTGAGTTGCTTGTTTATCCTTTATCCTTGGGTTAGGGTTTATACCCTGTTGACCCAAATTGTCACTACCTTAGTATCCTTATGTCTTAGACAATAAATCCTGGGTAACCTCGTTGCCCTAACTTAGTTGGTCAATTGGAAATTCATTATTACCCTAACTTGGCAAATCAGCCCCAAGGAAGGGTTATGTAGCATGATGACTACTCATCCTCTAGAAAATTAGACTTGTACTTAGAACTCACCAACCTTGTTCTTAGGAGTGATAATACTATTTCATGATTTAGACACAAAACCATGCGACGTTGCAACTTGTTGCATGAGATGGGTATCAGCACCTAACTTGTGGGATTATTTCTCCCATCACACGGTATTCCTTGGTCAAGAATACCTTTGGTCAAGATGTAGGGTTTGGGAGTCCTCTTGACCCAATCCAACCCCTAACCCTACTAGGCCGATAACTTGGCCCTAGGGTTCCTAATTTCCTTGCAAAAGTCTAGCATTTGGTCATCTAATCACTAGGGTGAGAACCCTAGATCATTCTTGCATGGGCGTTTAGTTAACCCTAACATTCCGTGAATGTGGGTAGGACCTTTAAGGTTGGAAGTATTAAGTCAACAACCCAAGTGCGATACTACGCAGAATTTTATCATAGCTTAATCCTACCTAGCACATTGAGGTGATCCTCATATGCAATATAATTGTACCTTTATGATTTTTATGTAAGCTACTCAATTATATGCAGATTACTTAGTTGATCAACCCACGAGTAAAGATGATCTTCACTTTAAAGATGCAAATACTTTTCCCTAAAAGATGTAAGTAACTGCAAGATTTAACATTCCATGCAAATATGCGATTTCAAGACCATAGACCTTTTCCTTCTATGCAGCTATAAGATCTACAATAATCATTACTTTTCCTTGCCCTAAACTATAATGATTGACAGTTCAGAGCTAACTCTTATAACCCTACGTTGATGCAATGAAATCAAAGCTTTAATATTTTTAATGAAGATGAATTCAAACTTTGATAAAGAACTCCATACATGAGCGAATGCCTTGAGTCCTTCATTGATTTAATCCTTCATTTTATCACTTAACCCAACCTAAAATGTAACCATCTTCACATGCAATTTTCCATGCATTGTGACTATTTGGACATCATTCAATGGGCATCTAAGATTTATCTCATACACGAGACACAACTAGGAAATTATTACCTAAGTGCATTATGTGTTATGTGCGATTTTCTTTTCGCGAGGCAACAAGGATGCCTTTAGACAAATCCACCTTTTAACTTATGCAATATGCGTTCAAGAATGCAACTACCTTGACCATGCAAGTACTCGTCATGCAACTTAACTTGGTAATTCGATGCGAGTATACGAATTTTCCAATGTATTCAAACTTTGCCTATGAGAATTAAACATGCCTAGTGCATCCTTTTCATGTGGAATTAAATTTAGGAACCTGGGCATTAGGAATCAGGGTGTTGTCCACTCGCGTACTCGGGGTGGAAGCTCCTGCGTGTGCTCCTCTCGCCTTTTTCTTTGGAGCCATTAGCGCAGTGGACTTGGACTCCGCGAACTCTCCTTGCCATTTTTCCGATTTCCAAAACTGCCTACTAGGCTGATATTTCTTCCCCCCACGCAGAAACTGGGGGCCTTGTAGTCATGGTTTTGAAGACCCAAAGGCACGGGGTGAACAAGGACTATGGAAGCCTTAATGGAAGTTTCCAATAGAAGCTTCTAAGCTTCTATTACAGCAGCTGATGTGGGATGGAGAAAGTGATGAGGGAGATGATGACGATGAAGACGAAGATGATAATGATGATGATGATGATGTTGATGAGGGCGATGGCGGCAGCAGCGTGGCGTCACAATGATGACGGCGGCAACTTCCACAGGGCGACGGGCATAGTACGACAGCACGATCCCCTCTTCCCCTCCCCCTCCAAGCTTGGGGAGGGGGTATTCTTATAGATAGAAGGGGGGGAGGGGTAGCCACACACGTGGCAGGCAGCATGTTCCCCTCCCCATGCTCCTCCTCCACTTAACTCCTTCTCATACTCACTCTCCTCCTCCCTGCCATGCAACGGCTGAAGGGGAGGGGAGTTCTAATTTTTTTAAAAAATTGCCAAAATTTATCCATTATCTCTTTTTCCCCCTTGAAGGGGTGTTCCTGTGTAGGCCTACGGTGGCTCGCGGTTTTCAAGCCACGTCTTCCTATACGCGGCACGGAGCTGGAGTTTGCTATTGCGCAAGGGTGGAGCACTTAGCCCAGGGTCTTTTTGTTGTGGGAAGTTGCTTTGAATTGCTTTTGCACGAGATTTAGGATCTTGAATATTTCGTAGCGAAAATATTGCAAGTTACTACCTCAAGAAATAGGTGTCCCACTGAAGGTACAAGTGGCTAATGGTGCTCAAGAGTTGAGAAAAGAGATATGCCACCAGACTCCTATTGAATTATCACAGTCTTGCACTATTATGACGGACTTGATTGTCTTAGATATGGGTCCTATTGACATCATTATTGGCTATGATTGGCTTAAACAGCTTGGAATTTTTTTTGGGATCTAAACCAGATATTCATGGAGTTTACTTGGAATGGGTAGTAAGTAAAACTTAACGGCATGGAGAGAAAGCAAGTGGAAATAATCAGCAAAGAAGAAGATGAAGAAGGTAAATTAATGCTATGTCTTGCATTTTCACACTTCTTCTATCAAAGGAATATGAAAATCAACAATCTACTATACCTAAGGAGCAAGACCCATGTCTGTGTAAACTATTGGAAGGGTTTAAGGACATATTTCAGCCACCTACATCATTGCCTCCTCAGCGTGAAGTGGATCATCCTATTGACTTAATGCATAATACTAAACCCATCAAACTGCCTTACATGTTATCCAAGTATGAGAGAGAGGAAGTAGAGAAATAGGTTAAAGAATTGCTAGAAATGGGGTTTGTTCAGCTAGTCAGTCACCTTTTGCTTCTCCCGTACTACTTGTCAAGAAGAAAGATTGGTAATTTAGGATGTGCATTGACTATAGAGACTTAAACAAGAGCACCATAAAGAACATGTACCTAATCCCTCCCCACATTGATGATTTGTTGGATGAACTCAAGGATGCAAGAGATTTCACTAAGATTGACTTAAGGTCAGGATACCACCAAATCAGGATGAAAGCAAGAGATAAGTACAAGGCAACTTTTAGAACAGAAAAATGTCTCTACCACTTCGTAGTTATGCCATTTGGACTTTCAAATGCACCTACAACTTTCCAAGCTCTATTGCACCAATTCTTGTATAAATCAATATTGGCATTCTTTGATGATATTCTTATCTATAGCAAAGATAGAGAGGAACATCTGAAGCATGTCAGAGAAGTAGCTTTTTGCAAAGGAAAGCAAGTGTACTTTTATGGTTGATGATGTAGAATACTTGGGTCATATAGTTGGTGAAAAAGGAATTATGGTTGATCCAAAGAAGGTCCAGTGCATCAAGGATTGGCCCATACCATAGAATTCTACTTCATTGCGAGGATTTCTTGGATTATCTTCTTTCTATAGGAGATTCATCAAGAATTATGTCCGTATAGTAGCTCCTCTTAGTGATAGGTTGAAAAAGAAAGATTTCTTTTGGGATGCTATAGCCACTAAGAGTTTCAATGAGCTAAAAAGTCTTCTTATGTCAACACCTATCTTAGTGTGCCCAGACTTTTTCGGGAATTCACTATATTTGTGCTGATGCTAGTGGCAGAGGTATTGGGGCTATTTTATGCCAAGACCATGGTGTTATTTCTTATAAAAGCAAGAAGGATGATAAAGAAAGAGAACTCCATGTCTATGAGTAGGAAATGTTAGCTATTCTTTTATGCAATCAAGAAGTGGCACCATTACATTTAGGTGAAGAGTGACCATCGTGTGCTGAAGTATTTCCTCTCTCAGCCAAATGTTTCTCCCAAACAAAGATGATGGTTAGCTACACTTCAAGGATATGATTTTGAGATTTCCTATATGGTAGACAAGGATAATGTAGTGGCAAATGCCTTATCCAAGATGTGGGCATGTTTTGTTTCTACCATCTCTACCATACATAAGGATTGGATCCATGACATTCAATAAGAATATCTTTTAGATGAGCACACTTCCAATAATATGAAGAAACTACAACAAGATGATGGATCTGAATTTCCAATTTCAAAAGGAAAAATGGACTTCTTTGGTTTAAATGGAGAGTATATTTGACCCCTCAATCATCATTTAGATCTCGAATTTTACAAGAGATGCATTCTTCTCCTTTGGAAGGACATATTAGATTGTTTAAAACCTTTGACAAGGTCCATAAATGCTTATATTGGAAGGGACTTTGGAAAGATGTCAAGGAGTATGTGATGCAATGCTTACCATGCTAGCAGAATAAAGACTCAAATTTATTGACTAGTGGTCTACTTTATCCTTTGCCTATCCCACATGGTAAATGGACTGATATCAGTATGGATTATATTACAAGTCTTCCTACCACTAAGCAGGGCTAGAATAGCATTTTTGTTGCAGTTGATCATCTTAGAAAATCAGCCCACTTGTTATATACCAAAGTCCAATATTCAACCAAACAGGTGGCAGATCAGTTCATGGAAGAAATTTTCAAACTTCATCGACTACCTATGAAAATTGTTTTTGACAAGGATTCCAAGTTCATGCACAATTTTTGGAAAATCCTTTTTACTTCCATGGGTACCAAACTAACTCCCTGTATTGCCTATCATCCACAAACAAATGGCCAAACTGAAAGGATCAATAAATGGTTAGAAATATACCTCAGACACTTTTGCCATGATACATAGAATGCATGGGATCATTGGATTCATCTTGTGGAGTTATATAACAATAATACTCATCACATGAGTATTGGTATGTCACCATTTGAGGCAATGTATGGATATAAAGTCCAAGGACCTTCAGCATTGTTTCATGATGAAGTGAATCCTCTTGCTCATGAAGAGTTGGCAAAGATGGAAGTCTTAATGAAGCACTGCAAAGAAAACATCAGGAAGGCACAAGAGACAATGAAATTATATGTGGATTTCGAAGAAGGAGAATGGGTATTTTTGAAAGTACCTAAGTCTCGTTATGCTTCTCTCAAGGGTGGGCATAATAAGATTGCTCATCGCTATTATGGTCCATATCAAATCACAAAGAAAGTTGGAGATATTGCTTACCAACTTGATTTTCCTTCAACCACACGTATTCACAATGTTTTTCATGTGTCTCAACTCAAGAAACACATTGGGCCCGACATACAAGTTCTTGAAGAACTACCTCCTCTTGATGAAGATGGTTTAATCATCTATGAGCTCGAAAGGATTATTAGCAAGAGAGAGAAGGTTCTAAGGAATCATATTGTTATGGCATATCTTGTCAAGTGGAATGGATTGCATATGGAAGAATCATCTTGGCAACATGCTTCATATTTAGATCAATTTCCATGGCTTCTTCAAGAAGATAATTAGTTCATTACATAGTGATAGCTTGCTGCTATAATTTTCTGTCATGAAAATAATTGACCTATTGACATCAAAATTGTATTTTGATGATATGTATGGATACCTTATGAAGTATAATTCATTTCTATGTCTCACATGCGTCATTTTGACATTTCTTTCCAAAGTTATGAGTCATTTACTATCACTACCTTGTTCAAAACAACATTCTAGATTTCCACTATTTTGAGCTTATTTTGGAGATGATTTCCACTATTTTGAGCTTATTTTGGAGATGATTTCCACTATTTTGAGCTTATTTTGGAGATGATTTAAATGGAAGATTATCTTCTTCAATGGACAACTTCAATAAGGATATTCAGCATTGGCCTCTCATTTCTTCACATTTACCATCCATTTGTCCTTTCAGTCTTCAAAGTTTTGAGGACAAAACTTTTGAGCAGGGATGGATTGTAATAAAGAAAATTTTTATGCTACCTTAGTTAGACAATTAACCTATTTTAAGTTGGTTGGAGTATAAAAGGCAAGAGGGTGCCAATGTAAATAATATTTGTTAATCATTTTTCACATCTCCACTTCTTGGAGCTTGAAGGTATTTCCTTCCCCACCATTGTAAGGGGTGAGTTTCTTGTAGCAGCTATCATCAAATGATTCTCAAGCTTCCATGGCTTCAAAATCTCTTGTAATTCTTGGTTATAAGACATCTTGAATTAAGAAGCGACAAGTTATGGTTTCTAGCATTTCTTGCTGTCTAGCATTTCATGTTAGTCTTTGTGTAAATTTCCATTAAAGTGGCAACCTTCTTTACATTATGTCCAATGGGTGTATTGTGGTAGAAACCACTTGCTAGCTGAATGTTAGGGCTCGAGGTCCCAACCTTGCACCAATTGTGGTAGGTTCGGTCACGATATCGTGCATTGTTGATTACCAAGGAGACTCCTGTACTCGCAACCATACAAACAACCTTACCTAGTGAATAAGCTGCAAAACTTTTTCGGAAGGGGAGCCCCATTAGCTCTTCCACCACCTAATGATGCCAAACCAACCATTCCTAGGATGGAGAGATCAACCCTATAGGCATACCTAGACCACTTGGACCCTATGTAACCCATCCATTGAGCGACACTCCGATCCACTATGTGGATGAGCGAAACGATGAAGAGCCTTATGTGCACCCTTATGTCTTGTATGACAAAGAAGGCAATGCAATCCTTATGGATTACCGACCTATACTGATGATGGCATTAGGTAGAGGTAAAGGCAAAGGCTTTGGAGGCCAAACCCAAGAACCAGTCTCATGTTGGACTTGTGGACACCCATGACATATCTCCTCACGCTACCTTCAAAAGGGAGTAGACTAATCAGGAAAAGGCTGGTCTTAGATGCTTAGAGTGTGGAATCACTCACCTGTTTGCCGAATGCCCTAGATGAAGACCACCCTATAGTGCAGCAAATGATCCATCTATACCATTGGGGTTGTTTGGAGTTGAGAAATTTAATAGAGAGGACACATCCATCCCGTTGCATGTCATGACCCATGCACAGACAAAGTAGACTGGAATATCATTGCCAAGGCCCAACAACTTAGATGCAGCCTCAATCGAAAAAAAAAGTTGTAGGCAAAGGAGAAAGAAAGCTGATGCCAAGGCCACGCTAAAAATCAAGAGTGCCATGACACTATCTACCGGGAAAAAGGTGATAGACACAGATGCAAAAATGTTAGCTCCAAAGACGGCCAAGAAGGGGAGTGCAAAGGTCAAGGAGTATCCCAATCCAAAGCACCAACTAGAGGCCATCAAAAAGGTCAAGGAGTGGGTGAAAGAAGCCCAAGAGCATCTAAAGGATGTTGAGCCCATATTGGAAGATGAGATTGATGATCTCTCAAGCGTAAACACCCCAGTCATGCCTCCACGACCAAAGTTGAGAGATGCAACTATGCCACAAGTAGTGCCACTTAAACAGAGCATACACACTATAGGCTAGCAAACCAGTTAAGACCATTGGCCAAGAAATACAAAATTAGGAGAGAGGTAGGTAGTCAACGACCTCCTCATCACGCTAGTGACCACCCTGGTGACTCTAAGCCTAGGAGATCTAGTTAGGCAGCATCCCATGCTATGGAAAGAATTGGCAAGAATTGAAGTAGTGGGTTGAAGGACCGATGGAGTAAGGGGTAACTCATCTACATGATCATGATGTAGTAACTCAAATACCCAGTTTGACGCTGCAATCGGTGCCCAAGTCCTTGCACATCAACTCTCTTTGGGAAGGCACCAAAAGGCATGCAGTCTTACTGGTCCTGGCCCTAGGAGACACCACAAGAAGGGAAATTATAGATATGGGAGCATGAGTTAGTGTGTTTAGCCATGCAATACTCCAAGACTAGGGTAACCTGCCTATTGAGAATGATAGTTTCAATGTCACCCTAGCCTATGGAATGAAAGTGCGGCCATTTGGAGTGTTAAAGAACTATCTCTTGAAGAATGTAGGAATCCAATTCTCTATTGATTTTATAGTCATGAAGAGAGTGGACTATGACATCATGTTAGGCTGTGGCCCTGGATGCGCAATGCATGGGTCATAGAAGACTTGGGCAACGTTTTAATCTTCTTGGGAAATCAAACATAAGAAGTAAGAGTAGAGATGGATACATGGGAGACCACACCAGTTGACTTGGATGCCATCTCCACCATCCTAAAGGGTGACACGCAGATTAGAAACTCTTACAGGCCACTCACAAAGCATATCCCTTGCCCATAGGATGAGCGAGATTGGATGCATGTACTTGCTACAATTGATCTACCATTCTCAGATGAGGAAGAGGAGTATAAGCAAGTTGTAGAGAAAAAGAGAGTGCCCAAGAAGGAGCCTACACTGCCACTCTACATGATGGCCAAAAGCCCTTGCATCCAATCCAAGCATGTCACGTTCCATGTCCCCAACAATAGGCAAGAACTCCAAGCAGTCTTGGAGTACCTGATGGGCAAGTTTGCTAGAAACCTTGCAACTAACTTGAAACCTCTCAACAATCTCTTGGATGAACCCAAGTGGTGGTGGACTAAGATGCACAACCTAAACTTAATGTACAATCGGGCCTTAGTTACGGCCTTAGTCACCGATAAAAAGGAAACACTACGTCAAGACTTAGGAGATGATGAGCAATCAAATGAGGATATTTCTCAGGATGAATACAAGGACTGCTACTCCCTCAGTGACAAGAGAAAATATGAGGACTGCTACTTCAGCGCGCTGGAGGATTGCTACCCACTACATGAGCCTCCATTGCTAGAATCCCTTGTTAAGGTACGAGTGGCCACTATCATGAAAATTGAAGATGAAGAAGAGGAAACCATAGCTCTAGCTTACCTATGCATTGATTGTCACTGCCAAGAAAACACACACATTTGAGATGTTGATCAATGAGGGCACTAATTTTAATATCTTGACTCACGATCATTGGGTTCAAATTAGTATACCATAGTTACATCCCACCAATACCAAACTCAACCCATTTGGGGGTCGATCATCTGCACTTTTGGGATAGTGCAAGGTTATAGTCTCTATTAGTCTGAAAGCATACCAATGATCTTTTATGTGTTGCCGAATGCAAGGGATGCAAGTATGAAATTGTTGTTAGACATACATTTAAAAAGCAGACACTCTACAATGTCGATTATTGCTCATAGCATATTCACCTTGCTATCGGAAATGTAGAATAGTCACAGCTTTCAACAAGGGCAGCGTGGCTCCATCAAAACCTGCGAAGCCACCGATAGAGCAACCCACCACCAAGCCTACAGAGGGGGGTTGTAACTTGTCACAATCTGCCAAAACTCAAAGCCAGCAAACCGCTAAAATCAAAGCCAAGGCCCATGCTCCATAGTTCAAATCAATGACTAAACATCAAAGGCCACCACCCAAAAATGCATAATCACAACCTCGCAAGGCTAGGAACTCGATTTTGAAACCTAGGAAGCAGAGAAGGAACTATAGGCATCGATGAACAGTCAAGCAATTGTGGGTCCCCAAGATCTTATTGCAAGCGCAAGGTTATTATGAGGGTAACACTTGGATATGGGTACTGAAAGCCAAGATGGCCAAGAGCACTACTCAAATGCCGCTCGCAACCTTGATCACACTAAGCCATGTGACAAAAAACACCCCAGTGCCACAAATGACTCAGTTGCTACGAGGCCCGTAGAACCTCAAATGCATAAGCTGGTAGAGACTCAACAAGTCTATCGACCAAAGCCAAACCCTACCACTTACACACTGCCTCAACCCAACCCGATGTCGAGATATCTCTATGCACCTCCATCAATGACCAAGAGTGGAAGAGAGTGGATAAAAATCAACTCTTGCTGTTGATTGATGAAAAGTCCTGAATCGTTGGAATGAATAGACTACTTGAAGGAAAAAAATACTCTTCTTTGTAATTAAGCATGCTATTCTTCCCTAGAAAGCATAATCAATTCATGCTCACCTTTCTGCAAGAAATTACCTTGAGGAAACTAATGGTAAACTATGGCATGATGAGAAGTGCCCACTATGGCAGGTCAAGATAAAAGCAACAAACTTCCATTCTCGAAGGAGGAGCAAGCAAAATACAGCCTCTCATTGGAGACGAGGGCTTACAATCAACTCAAATTTAGGTATAACCTCAATCTAGAAGAGATAGTCATGGAGGAACCAACCATCCAACAACTGGTAAAGTAGTGCATGCTGTTAAAGTACATGGAAAAGGTTGGTCAAGCCATCGAATTCTATGAGAAGTGCATCGAGTTCCTTTAAATCTTCCATAGAAACCTGGACACTATCCTAGTGCACCTAGAAAATGAAGTCCACCAGGTAGAAATCGATTTGAGCCCTGAATTGGTATAAAAAGCACTAGGCATACCAAACAAAGCACTAGGCATACTACTGATGCCTCTACACTGCCATTGTCAACAACCTATGATGCCTATGTGCAGGAACTCCTATCAGAGCTAGAATGAGCAAACGAAGACAAGAAGATAGCCATGACTGAGCTTGATGCCAAAAGGGAGACAATGACATCCTCTCAGTTAGAAAGAACCCATCAAGTGGCCATTTATCAAAGAGAGATGAAGGAGCTAAAAGAGAAGCTTGAGGCCAATGGAGGAGAAGATGAGAGATGGCAAGCAAAACTCGCAGAAGAAGCACACAGCGTTATGAGCCTACAATGCAATTTTGATGAGCTGGTGGTGTTGTATAAAGAGTTGCAAAAAAAGAAGAAAAATTTTGAGAGGCCATAGAGTAGCTAGTAACAGTAGAAGAAGAGAGAAGCTGACGACACCTAAAGCATATAGCAAATTTGGAACAAAGGCTAGCCTCGAAGCTTGAAGAACAACATCGCTTGAAGAACAAAGGCTAGCCTTGGAGCTTGAAGAACAACATTGCTTGGAAAGAGAAATCGAAGAACATGAGAGATGACTAAAGGCATTACCTTGCAGGCACAACAAAATCCTAGAAGATATGAGAAAAAAAGTAGATGATTGGGTGAACCGAAGCGAAGAAAGAGTGAGTGTCTTAGTGCACCAACTAGCCCTTATAGAAGGCGACAAACTGCTAGTAGAGAGCAGGGCAGAGGCCACATATGTGACCTTGGAAGCCCAATAACGCACCTTCCTCCGCACTCTCTTGGATGCCACACAATTTGAGGAAGAGGAGGCCATTGAGTCCTTAAAGAAAAAGCTGGAGATCACCCAAAGGGCTCTAAGGCATGGGCTACATAACAAATGCAAATTGCAGATCCCATAGAAGCAGAAACACTAGAGCATAGGGGAGAAGAGAGGTGAAGGCCGACTGAAGATGCATGGCTAACTTTTGAAAGGGGCCAATAAGCAGAGGCTCCTTAAAGGGAGGTTTTTACAACAAGGATGCCCCGACCACTCTTTTTTACCTCCAATGCCAGCCAAGATATCTATTCTATGACTGAATCAATGTGTGGCAAAAAAAAGGGGCAAAGACGAAGATGAAGGAAAAGGAGAAGAAGGAGTGAAGAAAAGAACAGACCAGGAGAGAAAAGACAATAAAAGGAGAAAAGAAAAGGAAAAGAATAAGAGATCATGAAAGAAAATCACAAAAAGAGCAATCAAATGATCTCGCTCCATGTAGGCCACAGACACTACACCTAGGGGTCCTCAAGTTAGCAATGTCTAGTGGCTTCAAATGGCCGGTTCCGCCTCTAACCCCCTAGCCCATTTTGATTCCCCACATCACGCTTAGGGCACATCAAGGGTAGGACATACTAAGGGAGGTCACACTCACCTATGGCTAAACCTGTCTCCCTAAGCCACACACCACACCCCCAACGATGCAAAAATTGGATCCTCAATTGTGGGACATCACCCAGGATCCAACTCCTAGTTCCACTAGCATGAGCACAATGCACCACACAATAAGGCAAACACACCCCTAGTTAGTGCACCTTCTTTTCTTTTCAGGTACAAATTAAGGCTACAACCCACCAACTTCAGAGGCCTCATCATCCATGCAATACATTCTTAGCCCCCACCACCTCAACCGGTTAATCAATCTCTCACCAAAACCAATCCCCACGAGGCCCCATCATCATCGACTCACACAACTACCCTTTTCATGGACAATGGGAAAGAGAGCCTAGGCCATGATCGGCCATGTAAAAGAGGGGATAAGGGATGACCTCCCAAAAGGGATTTAGGGTTTTGTATATAAAGTTGAAAAGTGAACGAGGAGCTCATTCTTTGGTGTGTGGCAAACTGGACTCATCTTCTTCTCTCCTTCTTGCTTGCTTGCGTGTGCTTGAGAGAGGGGGTGTGAGAGTATGAAGGAGTGAGTGTGTGAGGGTGAGGGATCAAGGAGAAGAAGCTCTCCATCATCTCCTCTCTTCTTCTCTTCTCTTCTCTTCTCTTGTCTCGTGCACGGCTATGGAGGATGGAGCTTGAAGGTGCAGGGTTGAGGTTGCTTGAGCTTGCATCAAGAATCGTGGAGCTATCGCTGTGCTTGAGAGAGGAGGCAATTCAATTGGGCATCAAGGTAAGCTCACTACACCCCGGTAGGATCGAAGGTGTGTCAGCTAGGTGAGAGATAGCTATAGGTTTTCGCTTTAAACACTTGAACAATAAGTAGTTTGTGGCTCTTGGTGGTTGAGCATGAGCTTGCCTCTACAGTCAACGTACCGCACTCCCCTTCATCTCCCATTCTCTTTGAACCAAGTGCAATGCAAGTCCGCTTTAGTTTGAGTAATCCTGTAAGAAGTGGAAACTCAAATTAATGATGATAATTGACCGTTAGGTAGCTTGACCAATAATAGGAACCTACAATTTCATGTTGGAATGTAAGAGAGCTTGAGTTAGCAGGTGAGGTTTGCTCAAGAAAAATTTCTCCTTGATGTTTGATTTCTTCTTGCATTCGCTTGGAATATAATCCTATATGCCCATGAGGTTTTGTTTGTGTCCATGAGGTCTTCCATAGCTTGCTAACTTGCTACTCCTTTGTTGCTTCCTTAAGAATATCATTTGCCACTTGTTGTCTATATTCACTTTATAAAAATTGAGAGCATACGCTATCAAGTTCCACGAGGATTTAAAAAATCTTAAGAATTATTTTTTAATATTACTTACCAGTTTGTATTGTTAACAGTTGCTTCCACTTGCTCCCTTCCCCTGCACAAAAAATGTTGCAAATCTTCAAAGCATTACAAGGATACTAATTGTGTGGTGTGCATGAATTTTTTGATAAATTTTCTTTTTTTAAAAACTTTTATAGATTTTGTTGTGTAGAAATGGGAGAAATGGAGTTGACATATACCTCATTGAGTGGCTACCATGGAAGTTGAGAATGAAACTCACTACCTGGGTTGAAGTGAATATGAGTGAATCTCCTCAAATGCCTGCTCTAATACTAGTTGAAAGGTGGAGCAAGAGTGAAATCATAAGAAGAAGTAAGAGCTATGGAGGTCTAAGCAAGAGAGAGTAAGGGGATATAATGTGGAAACTGCAATAGTCACATTGTGTGACATGCCTTCCCTTATTCTATTATCTTAGAAAGAATAAAGAATAAAGTGACAGTGATGGGCAGTGGCCACATGTAGTGCATAAATATGAAAGTAATAAGTATAATTAAATATAAGAAATCAAGCATAGGTAGCTGTTACGCGAGCGTTGATCGAAAGCAAGCCTCACTCACAACCCAATAACGAGACGTTAAGGAGTGCCGGTTGGGGTAATTGACTTTGTCAAATGCACAACTCAATTTGAAAAATTCATATATTTGATAAAACACCACAAAACAAGACTAAAAACAATGACTCTTATAGCTCACAAAAAATTTAAAACCCGTATGCGGGTAGAGTATCACACAACCACACAACCGAAATACCAATAATTCAAAAACAACCCAAGAGAAATATATTCTCGTACCTTAACAACCTTGAGCCGATGCTCGGCGCTTTGAAACCCAAAAGCTCTAACTTCCAAATTGGCATAACAAGAGCTCACTCTAGCATGCGACCCTCCACTCTCCTCTCTCACATAATACGATTGTACAAGAGGGGAAGGCCCTTAACTCTCCAATCTCATCTCCTTATATAGTTTTCTATCCACAGTCACACACATTAGGCTTTTTTCTTTCAGTTTTGGGCTTTTGCTTTTCTACTGCTTTCCACTATTTTCGTTTTTTCTACTTTATGCCTGTTTGCAACTTGTTTGGATCATAAATTTGTCATTTGAACTCCAAATATAGTCATTCGGGTAATCAAAACGATTGGAACACATCTAGTTGACAAGTCCTCGCGGACAGAATTATGAAAATCTATCAAAATTGAGCAAAAATACTGATTTTCATAAATCACATAATTTTTCTCCATCTTTTATCTTGGACGACTTATTCTCTTTCTTTGCCTATTGTTCTTGTAATTGCACACACTTTCACTACACATGTCTTCTTTTCCTTCAAGAAATACTCGTTGACGATGTAAAACATACGATCTGTTCCTTTGATCATTGAGTCTTCAAAATAAATATTCTCTGGATATGAACCTGTTTTTTATGCAGTGTGTCCTAGCAAGAATATGATTTTTTGAAATGAACTCTATGCCCAACCATCCATGATTTGAGAAAAGATGCAATTGATCGAATCCATAACATGCTACCATTCAAACAATGCTCACACAAAAAATATGGATGCACTGAAAGAATTGTGCCTAGCTTATCTACATGTGATCGTGCATCATGAAAAATGTAAACAAAATTTCTTTATTAATTTAAAACTCATTATCCTCACCTCTCAACTCTCATAAAAAGATATGATATACTCCACTCCACCCATCCAAAATCTCACAATCACTCTAGAAAATGATGGTCCTCAAGATGTTGACCAAATATGAACAACCCTTCTCACAATTGATGGCGTCCTTCACGATCCTCTAACTCACCCAACCACCTTACACTCTCAACCAGAGATTCCTAACTTCGTGATGAACATCCCAAATGGTGTGTGCAAAAATTGTGTGTGCTCAATGATAGGTGCTTTCTCATGTGCGTGTGCATATAAAATTTATTGTATATAGTTGCAGTGGATCTCATGCTGTGCTAGTGCTCAATGATGGTGCAAAATGTGCATAATTCCAATCCATGGCATGGAAGTATTTGATAAGAACAGGAGAGGACCCCTGAGTGCAGTGCATCAACAAGTACAATGTGAAGTGCTCGTGAACCCATTATCCCCGTGAATTGCAAAAGTTTCGACAAGAAAACATACCTTGCTCCTCAATGTTTGGTAGTTATTGACAAACACAAGCTTCATCCTGTTCAAAAAATACCAAACTCGACCAAGGCTATCAAGTTTCACACTCAACAAATCAAACAAAATGACAGAAAAAAATTCTAAGCTAAACAAACACAATAAATCCAACTACGAAACAACAAAACAATCTGTCACACAAATAACTAAGCTAGCACAAATCAAACCTAACTACAGTTTGACTAGGGGTTTTAAGTTTTCACAAAAACGCTTGATATATTTAGCCCTCCCCCTAGTCTGCAAACATTCATGTGCAACAGTTTCTTTCATAAAATGATGCAACATTTATAAGCCAATCAAAAATCAAATCCAACGATCTATCCAGATCAACAAACACAAATGGCACATTTCTCTCAAACAAGTCCTTTACAAGTAGACAAAACTCATCCATGAAATTCTCATCAAAATATTTGAGACAATCCTCTCCATCTAAGGGAAATACATCATCCTCCAAATTCTTTAAATCCCAACCATAATCCAAAATCTTCATATCCCACCTATCCTCCCTAGGAAAAACCATGTTATTTTTAGAGTCTCTAAATAAAGTTTTGACCCTTTCTTTGTTGCCAATCTCAAATTTATCCACTAATTTATCTACAACTTCTCCTAAAGATACTATGTAAGGATCTCCCAACTCAATATCCAAATCAAACACAACATAAAAAGGAGTCAACTCCGGACTCACAACACCACAAGAACCAACAACATTAACACATGGGGTCACTCCAGGACACCCAGCCACATCACTCAACTCATCAACAATACAAGACTCCATCGTGTCTTTCACACACAATGAGTGGTAAACACCTTCCATAGTATCCTTACAAGAAACTTCACAAGAAACTAAAGAAACTTTCACATCTACATCATCACAAATAACATCTTCACAATACAACAATTTTGGATCTAAAACCTCGACCAAAGACTTCTTAACTACTGCCTCCTCACAAACCTCTTCCGACTCTATTTCCTTGATTTTAAACCACTCTTCCCTCAAATTCTCTCTCACATCCTCATCAATGTCATTCTCAAGATCCTTAAAACCCCATTCAGAATCTTCACAAACTTCATCAAAAACTTTTGGAGAATTCAAAGAAACTACAAGAATATCAAATGAAGTTTTCTCTTTGACATTGTTGCCTAAATCAACCAAACAATTATCTACACAACTATCAAGAAGCATGAGGTTAGGTCTACTCAAAACAACATCATCAACACCACAAAAAAAAGCCTCTCCAGGGCTACTCAAAACATCACCAACCAACTCACAAGACTCATCAGAGTCAACAACACCAATACCAGAATCACAACAAGAGTCAGAACCTAAAACGTCAATACTCTCTTGATTAACAAACTCATAACCAAAATCAACAAACTCATCAGGCAAAAAATTCAAACCCTCAACTTCATCTTGAAAACTTACAGTTTCTAAGCCCTCCCCCTCATAGTTTTCTAACAAACTCAAAAATTCATCCTCTATTCTCTCTTCATCTTTCAAGCAATCAGATTTATTCATACTATCACCAAGGCAAACAAGCTCACTCTCTAAATTGTCTTTTCTCTCTGCAACATTGCCATGACTATTAGAATTTTCATCACACCTTCCCTCATCAGAAATATCAAAACTTTCTTGACTCTCATTCTCTCCCAAGGAACATAAGAACTCTTGGTCCTTAAAACAATCAGGTCTCTCATTTTCTTCTTTACAACTCAAATCCAACTCCAGCTCATCTTTATAGTCCTCAAGCTCCAAAGTATCCTCAGTCGATCCCTCTTCTTTAGTTAAATCACTAATCACTGGACTAGAAGTATCCATGGTCAATGGGTATGAATTCACACTCCTAGACTCTTCACTCCTATTAGTTAAAGTATTTTTCTCCTCAACCACCTTAGGGAGTTTCTCCTCAGATACTTCAATTGATTTCTCACAAGTCAACTCATCTCTCCTAAATAGAGAATATAGTATACCTCTTTCAGGATAGGCATAACTAACTCTCTTCTCCTCAAAAACTTTTCTCTCAACTTGCCTTGAACTCAACTTTTCCCTTGGTTCATCAAACCCTAACTCCTTTTTTCTTTTGGTCTTCCTCTCTTGATATTGAGCTATCTTCACTGCTTCCTCAAAAGTCTTGGGGTTTTTTACCTCTAATTTCACTCTTCAATCTTCTAATTTCAATCCATTTACAAAATACATTATCTTCAACATTACTGGGGCTATCTTTCCTTCTAACAATGTTAAACTCCATCGATTCCACAATCTTTCAAACTCCCTAGCAAAGTCCTCAACACATTGATCATCTTTTTGAGCACAAGTCTCTATTTTTGCCCATATCTCACATTGACTTTCTCTTTTTTTAAACCTAGATAGAAAAGAATTTTTAATGGTCTCATAGTCCAAATTTTGTCTCTTAAATTGCAGGCTTCTCTCAAAGTCAAGCAACCAATTTCATGCTTCTCCCTCCAATTGATATCTAAAAATCTGGAGCTTATCCTCAAGATTAGTCACTCTCTCTATCAAACAACACAGCTCTATTTTTTCTAAAAATCTTTCGGGATCTTCACTATGATTACCATGGAACTCAGGAAAATTATCAACCATTTTCAACAATCACAAAAAATCAAAACAAACTCACATTCAAAATAACAACAATGTCAATTTCGGCATTCCTCAGCGAGGGGACACCAAAAAAGAGAGATTTTACGCGAGCAGTGATCGAGAGCAAGCCTCACTCACAACCCGATAACGAGACGTTAAGGAGTGCCGGTTGGGGTAATTGACTTTGTCGAATACACAACTCAATTTGAAAAATTCAAATATTTGATAAAACACCACAAAACAAGACTAAAAACAATGCCTCTTATAGCTTACAAAAAATTTAAAACCCGTATGCCGGTAGAGCATCACACAACCACACAACATAAATACCAATAATTCAAAAACAACCCAAGAGAAATATATTCTCATACCTTAACAACCTTGAGCCGATGCTCGGCGCTTTGACACCCAAACGCTCTAACTTCCAAATTGGCATGACAAGAGCTCACTCTAGCATGCGACCCTCCACTTCCCTCTCTCACATAATACAATTGTACAAGAGGGGGAAGGCCCTTAACTCTCCATTCTCATCTCCTTACATAGTTTTCTATCCACACTCACACACATTAGGCTTTTTACTTTCAGCTTTTGGCTTTTGCTTTTCTACTGCTTTCTACTATTTTCGTTTTTTCTGGTTTATGCCTGTTTGCAACTTGTTTGGATCATAATTTCGTCATTTGAACTCCAAATATAGTCATTCAGGTGCTCAAAACGATCGAAACACATCTGGTTGACAAGCCAACGTGGACAGAATTACAAAAATCTGTCAAAATTGAGCAAAAATACTGATTTTTGTAAATCACATCATTTTTCTCCATCTTTTATCTTGGACGACTTATTCTCTTTCTTTGCCTATTGTTCTTGTAATTGCACACACTTTCACCGCACATATCTTCTTTTCCTTCAAGAAATACTCGCTGACGATGTAAAACGTATGATCTCTTCCTTTGATCATTGAGTCTTCAAAATAAATATTCTCTGGATATGAACCTGTTTTTTATGCAGTGTGTCCAAGCAAGAATATGATTTTTTGAAATAAACTCTGTGCCCAACCATCCATGATTTGAGAAAACATGCAATTGATCGAATCCATGACATGCTACCATTTAAACAATGCTCACACAAAAAATATGAATGCACTGAAAGAATTGTGCCTAGCTTATCTACATGTGATCGTGCATAATGCAAAATGTAAACAAAATTTCTTGATTAATTTAAAACTCATTATCCTCACATCTCAACTCTCATAAAAAGATATGATATACTCCACTCCACCCATCCAAAATCTCACAATCACTCTAGAAAATGATGGTCCTCAAGATGTTGACCAAATATGAACAACCCTTCTCACAATTGATGGCGTCCTTCATGACCCTCTAACTCACCTAACCACCTTACACTCTCAACCAGAGATTCCTAACTTCGTGATGAACATCCCAAATGGTGTGTGCAAAAATTGTGCATGCTCAATGATAGGTGCTCTCTCATGTGTGTGTGCATATAAAATTTACTGCATATAGTTGCAGTGGACCTCATGCCGTGCTAATGCTCAATGATGGTGCAAAATGTGCATAATTCCAATCCATGGCATTGAAGTATTTGATAAGAACAGGAGACGAACCCTGAGTGCAGTGCATTAACAAGTGCAACGTGAAGTGCTCGTGAACCCATTATCCCCGTGATGTGCAAAAGTTTCGACAAGAAAATATACCTTGCTCCTCAATGTTCGGTAGCTATTGACAAACACAAGCTTCATCCAATTCAAAAGAATACCAAACTCGACCAAGGCTATCAAGTTTCACACTCAACAAATCAATCAAAATGACAGAAACAAATTCTAAGCTAGACAAACACAATAAATCCAACTATGAAACAACAAAACAAACTGTCACACAAACAACTAAGTTAGCACAAATCAAACCTAACTACAGTTTGACTAGGGGTTTTCAGTTTTCACAAAAATGCTTGACAGTAGCATTTAACCCCCAACAATTACCTTACTTATGCTATCTTTTCTCTTGGAGTAGTCGAGTACATGTGTATCCCACGTCCAAGGAATTGTTGGTCAGGTTGACTATCCTTGGAATGTTCAGCTTTCTATAGGCAACCTGAGGAGACACCTCGAAGCTATCCACAATTATAACATTCAATAAGGTCTTATAAATGAGTTGGATCTCTTCCTCTTCCTTGCCTTAATTGCATGACTGTTATGCGTCGATAATCTATAATGACTATTTTTCCATCCTTATTGTAGGTCATGTATGGGTTGCCTTGCTAGAGAATGAGAGACTATAGAGGATGGGAGCTGTATTGTCATTCGAAACTTACCCCTAGACCATCACTGGCCTCATAAGAAAGTCCCTTGATGTAGTCATCTACACCTTTTGTAGCCATGCATGCCTATTCATTCTTAAGACCTCCAACACCATCTTCTTGGTTTTTTAAATCATTTTCTTCAACATGCTAGATTGCACTAAATGAGAGTGTTGACCAAGATGAAGCATTAGTCATGTCATATTAGCATCGTAAGACATGACATAGTACATCACACATTTACAGGTATCTACACAAATGACTTATGATAGTAATGGCCTAACATAGCATCGTTACTACCCTTAGTGTAACGCTTGAGTTTACTTTTCTTATTTGTAAATCCTCAAAGAAAATATTATGAATTTGTGATTGGTTATATTATAGAGGAATTTTATCCTATGACACTCTAGGGCATCTACACAATAACCAACTTGCACAATGCAAGGGATTGACATGTTAGATGTTACATGCTTATTCCAAAGGTGAATATCATAATTTTGCTCCATGCCATCCATTCTTGAGACCATTCCGTAGGTAGCTAGTAGCTCAATTTTTTTTTTTCCATTATACACTTTCTAAGAATCTATGTCACTTTGACATTGTTCTTTATTGCTTGCTTGTATCTTTGCTTTGAGTATAATATTTGTCTTACACTTAAATATCATGTTGATAGCAACCATTACAATGATATACTCCTCCTTTGATAGTTTAAGTTCTTGAAAGTTTATTCTTTCTAGCATCTTTTCCAATTTGATCACATCAATAGCATCCACATTTGATGAGCTAGTACCCTGAAAGAAAGGGAAATCATCATTGCTTGTGACAAAGACATTTTGTCTAGTGCCAATATCATTTTCTATCATGTCTCATCCTTGACTAAAGTTTCCATCCTTGGTAGTTAGTCCCTTATGTATAATCTCATATTCAACAAAAAGGGAGAATTCAACCATGAGACACTCATTTCCCTTGACATCCCACTCCCTCATCAAGCTAATTTCCAAACCTTTATCAAATACAAGAATGAGGTTGGTAAACCTCCCTGTTGGTGGTAAAAGGCCCTGCAAGAATGATATCATGAGGAAAAGCTTTCCTCCTCACATTAAGGCACTTAATTCTTGCACTTCTATTCATTCATAAAAATGTGCACAAAGTGACAAACATTGTCTAGATATGAGGGACTCACGAGAAGAGCGTCTAATAATGAAGATAGTAGCAAACCAATAGAATGGACAAAAGAAATATCAGCACAATGCTAAAGTTGCAAGAGAGATTAAGGAGAGACAATGATAGTATTATGATTTAAGAATAAGGCAATCCAATGCTCTTCTAGAGAGGGTGAAAGCATGGAAAGAAGATGATGTTGAAATAGGGGTTAGGATGTGATAAGAAAGGAGAAATACAAACATGCTACTATTAGATGTACAAACATGGGAGGAGATAGAGTTGTGAATGAGCCATCAATCATCAATAGACACCACTCTCTCTCTATACCATGTCATCCTACAAGTATATCCTCTAGAACCCCTCTTTATTACCTAAATAATTTCTTCTCTCCATATCACCTCTCTCTCCCCCCTCTTTCTCTCGACACATATCTTTCTCTTTCTCTCTTCACTCCCTCAATGCTCATCATACATGCACTCTCACATCTTTCCCAAAGGATAATCATCAGTCCTTGTGACAAAAGAATTTTGTCTAATGCCAAAATCATTTTTTACTATATCTCATCCCTAACTAGAGTTGCCATGTTTGGTGGTCAATCCCTCATATACAATCTCATATTCAATAGGAAGAGAGGATTCGAGCATGAAACACTCATTCCCCTCGACATCCCATTCGCTCATCAGCTAGTTTTCAAACCTATATCAAATACAACAATGATATTGGTAAACCTCCTCGTTGGTGGTTGCAAAAGGCCCTATAAGAATGATATTGTGAGGACAAGCTTTTCTCCTCACGAAGACACTTAATTTTTGCACTTCTCTTGTTTATAAATGTGCATAAAGTGGTAGACATTGTCTAGATATGAGGGACTCACGAGAAGAGTGTCTAATAATGAAGATAGTAGCAAGACATTAGAATGGATGAAAGAAATGGTAGCACAATATTGACGTTTTGGTAGCATGAAAGATTAAGACGAAAAAATGATAGTACTATGATTCAAGAATAAGGTAATGCAATGCTCTTCTAGAGAGGGTGGGAACATGGAAAGAAGAGGACATTGAAAAGGGGTTCTGGACATGATAAAAAGGGAGAAATCCGAACATTCTACTAGTAGACATACAAACATGGGGAAGATGGAGTTGTAAATCAACCATCAATCATCAATAGTCGCACCAATGTCCCTCTATACCATCTCATCCTGCAAGTATGTCCTCTAGGATCACTCTTGATTACTTAAATAATTTCTTCTCTCTATATCACCTCTATATATGTATACACACACACACACACACACACACGCACGCACGCACGCACGCACGCACACACGCACACGCACACACACACACACACACACACACACACACACACACACATACATACATACATACATACATACATACATACATACATACATACATACATACATACATACATACATACATACATACATACATACATACATACATACATACATACATACATACATACATACATACATACATACATACATACATACATACATACATACATACATACATACATACATACATACATACATACATATATATATATATATATATATATATATATATATATATATAACCTTTCTCTCACCCTCGCCCTCTCTCTCTCTCTCCCTCTTTCTCTCTTCACATCTCTGTCTCCCCCTCTTTCGTTTTCTTTCTCCACTTCCTTAACCCTCATCACATATGCACTCTCACATCTTTCTCTCTGTATAATCTCTCTCTCTCTCTCTCTCTCTCTCTCTCTCTCTCTCTCTCTCTCTTCACATCTCTATCTCCGTCTCTTTCTCTTTCTCTCTCCACTTCCTTAAACCTCATCACACATGTACTCTCACATCTTTCTCACCCTAACCATCATACTTCTACTCCATGCAATTCATGCCAGTGACCTTTTCATAGGTGGCTAGCAACTCAAACATTTTGTTGCTATTGTAAATTCTAAGAATTTGTGTCACTTTGACAATATCCTTGATTTCTTGCTTGTATCTTTGCTTTGAGTACACTACTTGTCTCAAAACAAGTATCATATTGATAGCACTCACTACAATGCCATATTCCCCTTGTGATAGTTTTTCTTGAGAATTTGTTCTTTTTGGCATCCTTTCCAAGTCAATCACATC
Organism: Lygodium microphyllum; assembly: GCF_053477565.2. Classification (NCBI taxonomy): domain Eukaryota; kingdom Viridiplantae; phylum Streptophyta; class Polypodiopsida; order Schizaeales; family Lygodiaceae; genus Lygodium; species Lygodium microphyllum. The sequence goes on along the minus strand of NC_141147.1, from coordinate 42,447,703 downwards.
AATAGCACCCACACCTAACAAGTTGCCACCTTGAAATGAAGTATAATCATGGGTGATTGTGACAAAGGATTTTTGGATAGTGCCAATATCCTTTTTTATCATGTCTCATCCCTGACTAAAGTTTCTATCTTTGGCTGTGAGTCACTTGTGTACAATCTCATATTCAACAGAAAGGGAGGAATTGAGCATGAAACACTCATTTTCTTTGACATCCCCCTCCCTCATCAAGCCAGTCTCCAAACCTCTTTCAAATACATGAATGAGATTGGTAAAACTCCTTGTTGGTGGCCAAAGGCCTTGAAAGTATTTTATTTGAGGACAAGATTTCCTCCTCACAAATGCACTTGTTTCTTGCATTTCTCTCAATTCATAAATGTGCACAAAGTGGCAAAGATTTTCTAGATATAAGGGAAACTAGAGAAGAGCGTCTAATAATGAAGATAATAGCAAAACAATAGAATGGACAAAAGAAATGGTGGAACAATGTTGTAGTTTTGGTATCAAGAGACATTAAGGAGAAACAATGATAGTACTAGGATTCAAGAATAAGGATATCCTATGCTCTTCTATAGAGGGTGGTGGGAGCATGGAAAGAAGAGGATGTTGAAAATGGGGTCAAGACATATCATAAAAATGAGAGATCCAAACATTCTACTATTAGGCATGCAAACATGGGAGGAGATAGAGTTGCAAAGGAGCCATCAATCATCAATATATGCTAGACTCTCTCTATGCCACTTTAGTATGAAAGTATATCCTTTAGGGCCCCTCTTCATTACTTAAATACTTTATTGTCTCTATATTACATCCCTCTCTCTCTCTCTCCCTCTTTCTCTCTCCAAATCTCTATCCTCATCTCTTCTGCATTCTCTTTCTCTCTCAATCTCCTCAACTCTCATTATACATGCATTCTTATATATTTCTCACCCTAACCATTATACTTTTGCTCAATACCATCTATTCCTAAGACCTTTCCATAAGTGGGTGGTAGCTCAAATATTTTATTGAAATTGTACATTCTAAGAATATCTATCAATTTGATATAATCCTTTATTTGCTTGCTTGTATCTTTGGTTTGAGTACACCACTATTGTAACTCTTAAGTATCATATTGATAGCACTCATTGTTGAGAAACACAGATCTTAAGCAAGGTTAGCTACGGAGGTTGGAAGTCAAAGACAAGAAGCATGATGACAAACCATTGAACAATACTCTTACTCAAGTGAATTAGGCTCCAAGTTAATGAACCATGCTTACCATGGCTCTAATACCATGTTGAGAAACATGGATCTTGAGCAAGGTTAGCTATAGAGGTTGGAAGCCAAATACAAGAAGCATGATGAAAAATGACTGAACAAGACTCTTAGTCAAGTAAATTAGGTTCCAAGTTAGACTAGCTTGGACTCATAAACACAATCTTGAGTAGACATGGACAATACTGAATGTACAAAGTACAATGGCATTGCATTCAAATGATTGTCAAGTACACTCTTTTATAGTTGCAAGATGGTACCACTTTTCCTCATTATTCCTATGGGATAAAGGCAAATCTTCCTAGATTGAGCTACATGTTCCTTGTCTAGCTATTCCATACAAAGAGGCACATATGGGTGTGATTGCATGTTTCTCAACACTCCTCATCAATCACAATTGTGAAAAGCATTGAGTATATAGAGGCTATTATGAGTAGAACCTTGCTAAGTGTGGGCATGTCACAAATATGGCAAAACATCTAGGGACTATTACAAGGCCTCACTAAGTGTGTAGAGGCTATGGTGCATAGGTTACATGAGGAGTACAAGGTTTATGATAAGAACATTAAGGCAAGTACATATAATGCTCTAAAAAATTGGATCTGAATTGTGGAAATAGAAGGACTAATGAGATTTTTCCTTCTTCTCCTGAGTGTCTTCTTCTTCTTCTTCTTCTTCTTGATGGTCTTCTTCTTCTTTGTTAGTTGCAAGGTAGGCCTTTTGTGATATTTCCCTAGCATGAAGATTTTTCAATGTGCGCAATTCTTTTGTAAAAGCCACAAACAATGACTTTCTTCCCTTTGTACTTGTTGTTAATATAGAGCACATTTTCTTCTTTTGAAGTACTTGCTTCCTCTTTACCTTTGAGCTTCTTCTCTTCCTCAAGGAGTGATGCTTTGATGTCTACTAGCTTTGGATTTGGCATATTAATTAGTGTGGTGGAGATATTACCAAATTTTGGAGGAAGACTCTTGAGCAAGACTCTAATGCATATGTCTTCTTCCATTTTTAAGTTAATCCCGGCAAGTTGAGATAGAAAACTCTCTATATAATTAAGGTGAGTTGCAAGGGATGTGTTAGCCTTCATATCCAACCTAAAAAACTCAATCAACAATCCATATTTTGAAGATTTAGATTAGGCACCAAATAGTGTGTCCAACTATTTCCAAGTGGCATGAGATGTATCACATGTGTCTACATGGTGGATATAACTGTCATCAAGCTCAAGCTTGATGATTGCTTGGGCTTTGTTATCATCCTTTTTCTATATTGCTGCAAGAGCAGTGTCTTTGGGCCTCTTCTCCTATACACTAGTTATTGACCATAGAACTTTCTTCATGAGGATTAGTTTTATCCTTGTTTTCCATGCATGAAAGATTGTTCCTTTGAAGTAGCATGATAATGAATCTTTTCCCATACTAGATAGTAGAAGCATCAAAAAATCTTTGGAATCAGAACATCACAAGAGTTGAATCCAAATGTGTCAAGAGACACAAGTGGAAGTAGTGTAAAAAGACATTATGATTTGATTATTGATGTTGAATCCTCCCCTTTGTGTTGATTTGATGTGTGAATCTTGTTGAAAACTGAGTTTAGGATTAGATCAGAGTGGCATACACTTGATGAGCTGTGAGGAGTGAGAAAATGAAGTGAAATATGAGATTCAATGAAAGTGGCTATGGTGGATTCTAGGGTTTCTAGGATATAGGGGTCTGCTATTTTGATTGCAGTAGCTTGTAGATGCAACCAGACCACAAAATATTTGATAGGGAGAAGGCTCATGTAGTGGGCTTCAAAGACCCTATCTTCATAGGATGTTGTCCACACAACATTGCTCATACGACCATAGGGAACATAGAGATGGACATCGAGGAGAAAAAATGCAATGATAGAGTGGATGTTACGTAATGTTGATTGACAAAGAGTTGTGCCAGAAGCACTAGAAGAAGTCTCCAAAAGGAATCATGCAGAGATATGTCATGTAGAAAGAGAGATCTAGGAGCTCTAGCAGAGCAAGGTGCTGGCTAGCTATGGTAGTCAAGAGAGGTAGAGTGAAAACGGAGTGAGAGATGAAGTCATCTTGTGAAAATGAGCTAACTAAAGGTTGTGAGGAGCTGGAGGAGTAGTGAGCTAAGTTGAAGCATGATCACCATGGCTCTAGTACCATGTTGAGAAACACGAATCTTGAGCAAGGTTAGATATGGAGGTTGAAAGTCAAAGATAAGAAGCATGATGAGAAATGACTAAACAAGACTCTTAGTTAATCGTTATCATACATGCACTTTGACATCTTTCTCATGATGACCATCATACTTCTACTCCATGCCATCCATTCCTAAGACATTTCCATAGGTGGGTAGTAGGTCAAATATTTTGTTGTCATTGTACGTTCTAAGAATCTCTATGAGTTTGACACTATCCTTTATTGCTTGCTTGTATCTTTGCTTTGACTACACTACTAGTTTTACTCTGAAGTATCATATTGATAACCAAGTTGATAGCACTCACTCTAATGACATATTTCTTCTATGATAGTTTATGTTCTTCAAAGTTTGTTCTTTCTAGCATCCTTTCCAAGTCAACCACATCAATAGCACCCACACATGATGAGCTAACACCTCAAAACAAAGGGTAATTAGCACTCCTTTGTGACAAAGAAAGTTTTCTAGTGCTAATATCATTTTCTATCATGTCTCATCTCCCTTCCTATAGTTTCCATCTTTTAGAGTCAGTCCCTTACGTACTATCTCATATTCAATAGAAAGAGAGGAGTCATACATGAAACACTCATTTCCATCTTGACATCCTACTCCCTTGTCAAGCTAGTCTCCAAATCTCAATCAAGTACAACAATGAGATTGGTAAACCTCCTTTTTGGTAGCAAAAGGCCTTGCAAGAATGATATTGTGAAGACAAGATTTCCACCTCACAAATGCACTTGGTGCTTGTATTTCTTTGCGTTCATAAATGTGGACAAAGTGGCAGAGATTGTCTAGGTATGAGGGAATCAAGAGAAAAGTCTAATAATGAAGATACAAAATTATACAATGGACAAAGAAATGGCAAAAAATTGTTGAAGTTTTGGTAGCAAGATAAATTAAGGTGAAACAATGATAGTACTAGGATTTAAGAATAAGGAAAATGCTCTTCTCGAAGGATGGAAGCATGGAAATAAGATGATGTTCAAAAGGGGGTTAGGACATGTGACAAACAAGGAGAAATCCATGAATTTTAATATTAGACATGCAAACATGGGACGGGATACATGTTTAAATGAGCCATCAATCATCAATGGTCACCACCCTTTCTATATACTAGCTCATCATAGGTATACACATAGAGGGAACTCCCCCAATAGAACAATGTGGCCCTTATGGCTCTCCTATACCCCAAGGGTCGACCCCAATTGCTCTGTCTTAACACATAAAGAACAATGAAACATAGTCCTCTCTTTTTAATTTTATGATCTACGAGATTTATTATTTCCTCACACAAAATTTCCCCAAGATAGCCACTCTTACCTACAAGAAGGGAACCTCTTTTGCTCAATGTAGGTTAATGGTTTCTCAAACAATTGTTGTGCCTTCTAGGAGGATCTTTGTGATACCATATTTGGATGCACATGCAATGCGGTATGCCATAGTGCCCAAACAATTTTAGCTCAAAGAAAGCAAGATAATGTGTGAAAACATTCCTTAAATGCTCCAATTTAACGTAATATGTGGTGTTGAGGAGATGGAATTGGGCTAATCCATGCTTTCACTCCCTTAAATATTCAATGAGACCCTATATGCTTCACTACAATGTACAACCTTTTTAATTTTATTTTTTTTGAAAGATGGCATTTCAATCTTCATTCCACATTGATACATTATATGTAGCATTATTTATATCATATGCCATTTTTCCATAGGAACACCCCTTAAATGAGTACTTTAATGTAGAAATGAGTGTAGGCTAAGGTTAGAACCTCATTCCCTATAGACCACCATACATCCAAACATGGTTTCCTATTTTCTTTCATTTTTTGGATTTAAAATCTATTTTTTCCTAAACTCTTCTCTAATTTTTCTCAATTATTTGTGGTGTAAATGCTAGTTATTCCATTATTTCTCATTACACAATAGCAAATAACAACCATGGTGATCAGCATGTACCCTTTCATCCATATACACAATTTCTTTCTATTATTTCTATAATTTATTATCAAAACCACTTCATTTTGCATGTTTTTTTGAGTTTTGGATAATTAATTTCTCACTGTCATGATGGTGGATTCTGAATTATCTTTGTGACAGCACTCAAATACATCATATTATGTCAATATCAAATTTCATTCCATTTGCACATCATTTTCATGATCAAATAACAAGAAGAACCAAATTTTCATGAAAATTGAGACTTATCAAGATTTTCGAAGTTTCATATTTCTATAGTTGCATACACACCAGCCAATTGTGGTTTGAATTTGGGCTCTAATCATTGTTGATCATCACTTATTAGCATTAGCATCATCTCTTCTTCATCCGGTTTCAAGTCGGACAACCACCTCCCATCTCGATCTTCTCTTCCATTCTTCTCACAAGAACAAGCCTCAAGAGGAGAGAGGGAGGAGAGAGAAAGACTAGATTTGGGCATTTCTATTCAGGCACCATAGTCAAAGCTGAGGGCAGTGATGGAGAGTGGAAAAATTTAGAAAATCATGATCCAACCTATTGCTATGGGTACTTTGATGCTACTGTGGTCTCTCCTCGTCTCATTCTTCTCTATCGTCATTTTGTGCCCCCCCTTTCATTTTTTTTTTGCAAAAAAGAACTCCTCCCTATTGTGTGATTTTTTTTTTTCTTTTGGGGGGGGGGGGGGGGGGGGAGCCCACAAGGGTCACACTCCAACCACTTACTCAAAACCCTTTTTATACTTGTCAACATTTTCTTGGCCTCTTGCCTGGGCACCCAAAACTTTCGCATCTAGCATCAAAACTAAAGTTTGAAAATTTTGGCCTGGCCGTCTGGGACTCTCGCACTGTTGGCCCTTGACGTTTTCAATCTTACTACTTGAAAATTTTTATAAAGTTTGCAAATATTGCAAGATTTGTCTTCAAAAGTGCTTTAAAAACCTGTCTTTCATGAACGCTTAAAATAACTAGATCTGTATCTAGCGCTTCAAGTGGGCTCATATTTTCACTTTAAAATGACAAATCTTGGCATGCTTTTGGTCCTTTGTTTGCCTTAAAATTCCTCTCTCATTGGCGACCACAAGATAGGGCAACTCAATAGTCCATGAACCCATGAACTGACTTGCGCACAAAGAAAACATAAAGAGTATCAAGCTGCTTCAAATAAAATAGACAACATAAAACACATCTCTCACCCTACCCCCTGACAAAGATCAAGGCATGAATTCTATGAGGGATAGGCTAAGCATAATGTAGCGATAAAGAGATGACCAGCCAAAGACCAAGCCACTTTTAACTAGGTTTCCAAGCCAACTCCTAAGAGTTGTTGCACCAGATAGGTGATATTTGACACTAATTTCGATAACTCCGTCTAGCCGTCCAAGTATTGATGACACTCTTTTGCTGTAGTAGTCCAACTAATATCACTCAATGTCTAAGAACTAAGTGAGTCTACTCAACTCTTTTATTTCTCTTTGTTTAATAATAAATGCTCATGGGTGGGTCTCTAGATTGGGCATTAGAATTCTAATCCTAGGATATTTATGGTTTCCCCCCATCTTTCAAGGGTGGTGGCTCATAATTTACTACTGCCATACTTGTGGTGGCTTATCCAAAAGTTATGGTCTGTTGAACTTTGAAGAATTTTGTTTTTGAAGATAGATTTTTCTAATCTATAGTTATACTCCATTTAAATTCCTTATTATGGTTCTTTCCACCTTTTCATAAATTAATTCTTTTTATTTGTGGTTAAAATGAAAAAATTCAAAAGAAATCAGTCTAAAGTTTCTTAATCCCATTTTCAATACGTAACCCCTCTCTATCAAATGAAATTTGTGGTTGTGCTTTAAAATGTTTAGATAATTTATTCATTTTAAATCTGATAAACACATCCTTCTTTCCTTTCTTCTAAAACTAAGTAGCAAACAAGATGAATAGAGTCTCCTTTCCCACTCTAGCATATTCACACACAAAATTTTATTTTCTTTAAAAACACGAAAATTTTCCTAGTTAGTAAATTTATTATTGGCCCTCCTCTCTTGATTAAGCTCAAGCATTCAAATGATGTTTATGAAATAGAATATATCATTTCAACTTGATGCTGAGGCTTATCCTCATGCCATCACATTAATCAACTCTGAATTTGGGTTTTTTAAAATGAATTTTTATATTTACTTTTTCAATTGTAATTTGTCCCATGTTATTTATTTTTGATAGATCACAACCAATTTGCCAATATTAAGATTAATCAAAGAATTCTCATATATTTCTCTTATCTCTATTTGATATGAACTCAACGTAGCACATATGTTCTTATTTTGTATAAAATCAGAAACACAATGTTCTCATGTAAATATTACCTTAGAAAATGTATTTATTTTAATTTTTCTTTCTTTTAAATTTAATAAATTTTATAAATTTTATTCTTATCTTCTCCATGAAATATCATAATTTTTTGATGTGGAAAAATAATTTTCTATCAATAAAAACTCTTATTTTTACTTAACATATTCACTTTATAAATTTTAGAATATAATAAATCTTATTTAGAAATTCTCAAAACAATTAAACAAACTTTTCATGGTATAAAAGTTTTTAAAAATTTATTACATTTGATAAATAGTGATCGAAAAGTTTTTTAATAATTTCCATAAACAATTTTAGAGTAGTTTTCTAATATTTTAAAATTTTTTATTTTTAAAAAAATTAAATTAGAGATCAATAAATATAAACACCCATTCAAAGTGAGAAATACTTTCAAGCATTGTGTAAAAATTTTAAACTAATAAAAATTTAATGTTGCACTGTTTATTTTTGTTAAATGAAAGAAGACACTTACTTGGTAATACACAGGTCATAATTGCATCTTTGGAAGCACGTCTTTGTAGTCTAGTAATGGAATACCGATCAACCAACACTCTGATCACTACTTGCTCTTCCTCCCTTCCATTGGGAATTTAGAAGGTTTATATTTGCATCTTTGGAGTTCACATCTTGTAGTATTGCAAAAAATGTGGATCCATCAACTTTGTCACTTAGTAATCGCTCACTTCTTCATAATCCACCACCCCTGCAACCCTCAGAATTTAAGCTATTGAGTACATTGTGTGTGAACTTGGCTTACAAAGGTTTGAAAGTACCGCTTTTACCCATTAATGTTAAAACAAGACTTATAATAAGTTAAATTATATCGTTTGGATGTCAATGACTTGAATCATGATAGAGTGATGATGACAAAGTGTTTGTGTGATGTTCTAAGTATGGTCATCTATGTGGAAGAAAATAGAAGTGTAAGAGATGGGGAATACGGGGGAAAAATATGGAAATAAAATAATGGAGGAAAAATACATGCTACAGTGGCGGATATATAAGATGTAAGGGACTTGACATTTTTCCATCAGATTATAATAACAAGTCTCCCTCATCTTCTCTCCCTCTCGCTAGCTTTCATGGCTTCCTTCCTTCCTTTTCTGTATTTATCTCTCTTCTTCTAGTGTTTCTCTCTCCTTATCACTCTCTTTCTCTCTCTTCTACTTCTCTTCTTTTCTCTCTTTTGTAGTATTCTCTCTCCTCTTTCTGGTGCACAGATCGGATTCTGTAAGTGCACGTAGTGAGCATGAGAAGGTCCCCAAGAACAAAAGAACTCTACTTTTTGCACACAAATCAATGTAGAAAGCTTGCACGATATAAACAAGAGACCAATTAAGTGCAATCTCCCCCCATGCCTTGTGTGAGCGCTCCACAAAGCATATATTTTTTTGTATTAATCATCTTCAAGCTCAAATAATAGCCCAAAAAAATACAAATATCTAAACCCATCATGCGCCCATGCACATACAAAAATAATAAATAAATATGAAACGCCTTGATAAATAGGCGCGACAAAATATAGGCACCATGCCTAAGGTATGCGCCCATCAAAATATTGACGATAACTGGAATACACGCTATCCTCCAATGCTTTCCATCGCCACTGCTGCTATCTCTACATATCAACTGAAGCATTCACAATCGTTAGTAAAATAATACAATTAAACCGACAAAAGTGAATACCTAGTAGTCTTCAGCTAAATAAATCAATTGGTTAGAAATCAATCCTAACCTTAATTTATCACGAGTGTGCACTCTAAACTCATAAACGTTTATTAATTTAAATATGTATTTTACAGAATCACCCGCTATGGAAACACCCATGTACACACTAAATTAACAAAACACCCGAAAAGGATAGGCGTCCCCATCGACTTCTCGCACAAAGAATCCACTTTATGTATGAGCCCCAGTAATAAAAGTTTACGGAATCCACCGTAAAACCTTACAGAATCCACCGTGTAATATGCCTCCTGGCATCATACCCCCGGGGTGGGATAGCAATTGTCCTCAATTGCTATTAGCTCAATGTGGAGCTAATAGAGTGGGGAAAGCATTTAAGTCTCTAGCGTGCATCCATTGGGCCTCTTCAACAGGATGGTTTTTAAACTTGACCAAATATCTAGAATATCTACGGCCAATTCTAATGGTCATAAAATCAATATCTATAATAGCTTCAGGCTCAAGGATTTCAGTCTCATCATCTAACAAAGGTGGGTTTTCATAGACAGGGTGTACAGGTAATTGGCCTCTAAAGGGTCGTAATAAACTAATTATATGAAATGTGTTGTGGATTTTCCAATGTTGTGGGAGTTCTAGTTTAAATGCATTGTCATTGATTTTGTGTATGATTTTGAATGATCCATAGAATCTAGGTGCTAATTTCACAACTGGGTGTTTATCTATACTTTGTAATCTACATTTTTCTATACGTAACCAAACATAGTTATCAACTTTAAAATTCATGGCCTGTCTTTTCTTATTTGCTTGCTTTGTATATGATTGCTGGGCTTTGGCAATCATATCTTTAACTTCATAAAAAATAGTGACATGCATATTAGCAATATCATCAGCAGTCTGAATTTTGTTTGATAAAGATGCAATAGGTGTAGACAATCTATATCCATAAATAACTTCAAATGGTGCTTTCTTTGTAGCTGTGTGTGGTGTATTGTTATATGCAAATTGAAGTAAATGTAGATATGTATCCCATGTATGTGGTTTAGAAATAGTGTAAGCACGTAAAAGATCTAAAATAGTACTGTTAGTAGCTTCTATTTGTCCTTTAGTTTCAGGATGAAATGCAGATGAAAAATTAATCTTTGTTCCTAAGTTAGCAAATAAAGTAATGCAAAAATTATTACAGAATCTAGAATCACGATAAAAAATAATAACTTTTGGTAAACCATGATTAGTAAACACACTTTTCAAAAACAATTGAGCTGCTTGAGATGCAGCTAGAGTTTTCTTGCATGGAATGAAATATGCTTGTTTGCTAAACCTGTCTACAATAGTCCAAATCATATCATGGTTAGCTTTAGTGTTAGGTAAACTAGTAATAAAGTCCATTGAAATTTGTTCCCATGGTCGTGATGGAATAGATAGTGGCATTAGTAAACCATATTGTTTACCATGGTGTCTTTTAACTCGTTGACAAACTAAACATTCAGAAACAAAGTTAGATACATCAGTGTCCATATGTGGCCAATAAAAATCTTCAGTCAATGTACACAAAGTTAATATAATACCTCTATGACCTTGATATGGAGGACAATGAATCTCATTCAAAACAAAAGATCTAAATGGAACTGTCACACATTATCTCTTTTCATAAAACATGAATCCATTATTGTAAGACAGTGAATCAATAGGAATCCAATTATTTGCAACTAATTTATTCCAATGAGCTTGAAAAGTAATATCCTGATGATAAGTATCTTTCATAGGAATAAGAGAATCAAATGATATCACATAAATATTATGAATTATCGGTCTTCTACTCAAAGCGTCGGCTACAACATTCTCTTTTCCTGGTTGATATTGTATAAGGAGATGAAAACTTTGAATGAAAGCTGCCCATTTAATATGTCGGTCAGATATTTGAGGTTGACTAAGGAGATGTCTAATGCTTTGTTGGTCAGTCTTGATCATAAATTTAGAACCCATTAAATAATGTTTCCATTGACGTAAGGCTTGTACTACAACTAGCAATTCTTTATCATATGTAGAATATTTAAGTTCAGATGGTTTCAGTTTACAGCTAGAGTAGGCTATGGGATGATTATCTTACATAAGGACAGCTCCTATTCCAGATCCACTAGCGTCAGTAACTACTAAAAAGAATGGTCTATTGAAATCAGGTAGTTGTAATACAGGAGCATGGTTTAATGCATGTTTCAATAAATCAAAAGATTTTTGTTGATTATCAGACTAGTTATAAACAATACCCTTCTTTAAAAGTTTAGTTAAAGGCAAGGCAAGTAATGAAAAATTTCGTACAAACTTTCTGTAAAAACTACAAGACCTAGAAAAGAACGTAACTCGTGCACATTTTTGGGTATGGGCCAATTTAAAATTGCTTCTATCTTTTTAGGGTCAACCTTAATATCTTTTGATGAAACAATATGACCTAGATATTCAATTTCTGTTTGAAAGAATTCACTCTTTTATGGGTTAGCAAACAATTGATTATGTTTTAACAACTTGAAAACTAAAGACAGATGTTCATAATGCTCATTCTCATTTTTACTGAATACTAATATATCATCAAAGAATACTATAACACAATGCTGATATTTCAAAAATATGCGATTCATTATGCGACTAAATGTAGCAGGTGCATTAGTTAAACCAAAAGGCATCACTAGAAATTCATAGTGTCCAAATTGTGTTCTAAATGCAGTTTTGAATATATCAAATTTATCCAATCTTACTTGATGATAACCAGATTTAAGATCTATCTTACTGAATATGGCAGAACCTTGTAGTTTATCCATAAAATCATCTACCCTAGGAATTGGATATCTATTCTTAACAGTAATTTTATTTAGGGCACCATAATCAATGCACATACGATAAGTATTATTCTTCTTCTTCACTAATAAAATAGGTACACCAAACGCATGATCATAATACAAAATTTATGTGCAATTTTTGGCAAGCAGTATTCAGTTCTATGGGTACTAAGTTGGCTCCCTCTACAGCTTATCACCCCCAAACTGATGGTCAAACAAAGAGGGTCAAAAAATGGCTGGAAACTTATCTGAGACACTTTTGTCATGATGTACAACATGCTTGGGATGCATGGTTATGTTTGGATGAGTTTTCCTATAATAACTCCACCTATGCTAGCATTGGAGTTTCACCTTTGGAGGCTTTATATGGGTATAAGGTCCCTCTTCCCATGGTCATCTTCAATGACAAGATCAATCCTCAAAGCAAGGAAGAATTGGATAGGATGCAAGCCCTACTTCAGCAATGTAAGCTGTTAAAGAGAGCTCAAGATCAAGTGAAGCTTTATGCTGATGAGAAAAGACGGGACATTGAGTTCAAAGAAGGGGATTTGGTTTTGCTGAAAGTACCTAAGTCTAGGTATGCCACTCTGAAGAATGGCTCCAACAACAAGTTAGCTCACAGGTTCAATGGGCCCTATCAGATGGTCAAGTAGGTGGGTGACATGGCTTATCAATTGGAATTGCCCCCTTCCACCAAGATTCGCAATGTTTTTCATGTGAGTCAACTCAAACCTTTCATTGGATCATCAGTGGATCACTTAGAAGAGCTCCCTCCCATGGATGAAGAGGGTATTATCCAATACATTTCAAAGGTAGTCATTCATAGGCCAAAGGGAAAAGAAGTTGCACTCAAGACCAAACATGGAATACTTGATCAAATGGCAAGGATTACCCCTATAAAGAGGCCTCTCGGAAACTAGCTTCAATCATGAAAGAGTTCCCTCATCTTATGGATGCTAACTTGGTTGAAATGTAGTCAATGGGTGACAACTTGCAGACATCTCTCTGTTTTCAACCAGATTTGAAATGTAGTCAAGAGCAGTAAAGTAGTCCTCCATGGTCTCAATCCAAATCTCCTCCTTGGCTTCAACGTCTTTGCCCTTGCCATCATCAAATTCTAGTGGCTTAACTTGCTTAAGGAGATTCTTCTTTTCCCAAATTTCCTTCGGACTAGCGATAGTTGTATTACCTTGGGTTATCATAAGTTTCACGAATTAGTTTAGCGTTTAAAATTTCCAACTTCGTTTTCACATTAACATATCTTACTAGTTTTGTAAAACAGTGATGGGCCAAAAATCACAATATTTTTACAAAATCTAGAGGCTGTTATATTTTATTATTAGTAGCCATAAGCTATGATTTTTACAAGTAAGGGATATTTACAAATGGCATATGTTTACAAGTAGAGATACATTAGCATCAATAGGATAGGATGAATGCTATGTACAATTTCCAAAATAGGATATCATTATACCTTTCTTTTTTAGGGATGGATGTCAGTTACATTCATGTAGAAGAAAGTAGGCTAATTGCTATCTATGTCTAGAAACCTATACTTTGGAAATGGCAAATTTGGAAAACCATGGATATAGTAATCTCAATACTTGCGATGTCCTTGGATTATAATCTTGTCGTGGCTGGGATTACCTTTAGTACTTTGTCATAGAAATAACAGTTTAGATGTATCTGCTGGCCACTGGTAATCATAAGTCAATTCCTTCTGGACAGACAAAAGATAAAGGCCTCGACTACTTGTAAAATTTCCATCCATCCAAGGTGTTTTAGATTAGTTTGCATGTTGAAGAATCGATCAACCTTGATGTGACGATAATGCTCATCCCAGAACCATCTTCTTTTGCGATTCATAGGGGATGGATCATATAGGCGATTGATTATCCTCATCATTTCTCTTCTCCACTTGTCATCCACGGAGTTTAGCGCAGATGTGTACATTGATTGAAAAACAAAGAACTGGTTCCAGGCTTTATTATTCTACCAAAGTTTATCCCTTAATAATTAGTAGGTTGATTATTACTTAGAATAGTTGGTCTCAAAAACCATAGATATTTTTTAAATTTCAATTATGCTCTGATACCACATGTCACATGCCTACCTAACAATTCCCTGGGGGCAACATCACGTTTTAGTGGTCCATCGTGAAACTGTCCTAGAAAGCTTTGCCTGGTACTCACGAGAATGCATGGGGTCTATCGTCTAGGTTTCCTAGAGCCCAGCTTGTAACAGGAGGTACTAGGCATCCCATGAGGATCGATGTACAAGCTTTGAATCCTAATTTGACAACTGAAGTCTCGATACATCAACTAGCTCCATCGAAGCTATCCCACGAGGGCTTCTTGTCCCATTGGAGCGATCGCAGTTACCCTTGGTTCATGGATGCAACACTTTTTTCTAGCAATTGGCTAGGATTCAGGGAGCCTTAACAGAGTTTTGGTACAGTCGCCACACCTTTTCGCTAAGATAATTACTAATCAAGGTTTTAAGACCTGACCGTAGGTAAGTCAACACTCGGCTCTACCTAATTTTCCTAATTAACATTTCGTTCAATCTCTTGAGAGAAGCTCCCAGCTTACCGGGACCACCCATCCATAGGATAGAACTGTCACCACGGATCTCGCCCCCCCGCTTCCTACAAATGGTTTTCTTTAGTTTTCTAATTACCTATCACATTAAGTTATGGCATATGAAAGCAGCTTCATTAATTAACCCATTATCACAGGTTCCTTTGTGTAAATTTACGACACAACACAAAGACAAAGAAACCAATCTTTTGGCAAAACATATTTCTCAAAGTTATTTACAATGCTTTTCCCCTTCTGCCTACGCAGAAGATAAACCTCCGTTCATCGGAAAATCCATTCTGTCTGTATAGAAGAAAACAAACCCTCCAAGATTTTCCTCCCTTCACTAGTACTGGGGACTCCATCATCCCATCCTGATTCGCATGAGGGTTAGGCAGTTCCTAGGAGCGATCAAGAGGTTTACAGCCAGGGCCCCCTTGGCACTCCTACCTCCTCTTGCCTAACGGATTCCTCATTGAGCGACCTCTCGCCGTCGGGGCCAGTCCAAAGCTCCTTGCGATGGTACAAAATAATCCCCCTTGGAGCAGGGTTCCGCATCGAGTGTGCTATTTTTTCGAGCTTTTGATTTCGTGCTTTTGCAATTGAAATTGATTTTTAGAGCTTTTTGAAACAACCTTGGATGCTTTCTACAAACGACATGTCATGCACTACTGCTATTCTTTAACATAAACATATATTGCGCATCATGCATGCATCATCATTTGGGAGCTCCCAATGAGAATACTAAACCATTCACAATAAAGGGAGCAATGGTGTTGAATAATCACAACAAATAATAACATTCCAAAGTTTTGCATTACCCAAAAGGAGTACAATATCTATAAAGGTTCCAAGATTGCTATGCCTTGATCGATCTTCATGTAACAAAAAGGACATGTCACACCCTAATGAAGTGCATGATGATGAGTCCTCCAGAACAATGAATGAGCCATGCTTACATTGGGCTTCCTACATAACAGGGCATATCTTACGTGTTTGCCCTAACACAAAGGCAAGGTCAGTGGGAGTTAGTGCAGGCTGATGTATGACCATGTGCTCCTTGGGTTGAAGGCCAAGTATGTGCATGTACACATAATACATATGTTTGCAAGCAAGAAATGCCTTTTGGGTAGATTCTCTTTTTTGAAAATCAGGACAAGTGCACCTAGGCTCTTCTTTGATGTGCACATCATAACAACTCTCTGTCAAGACTCAAAATACTGAATGTTGTCTCTCAAGTTGCACTACCTCCTCCAAGAATGTCACAACCATGCAACCAGCTGCCTCTATTCTCTTTTGTGCATCTTTGGAAATTCCATGTCTCCACTTGCGTCTTCTCCCGCTTGAACCACATTCTGTAGAAATAGGACGTTTTCTCTTCTCATTCCTTGGTGGTGCTGGAAAGCAGGCAAACTTGAAACCAGCCTGTGTCTTAGGCTGCTACACATATTTGTTTCTATATCGACTCGCCACAAAGCTGGAACAATTGGTGATGCTATCACTTGTTTATGCACAACGTTTGTATGCTTGACATCATGATTACAGAACCATATCCATTGTGCAATGGCCTTGTTCTTATAGGCTCTCTCAGACCAAAAGCATGGCGCGACTAACCCCACTTGCCGACTCTGTAATTTGCTGCTGCAATTCTTTCTACCCTCCATACCAAAACACTTTCTCACACAGTTAGGTGGTGTCCTTCGTAAAGCCCACTCCTCCTGTGCCACTTCTACCTCTTCTACGTGGGTTGATGTTTCCGCATTTGGTGCACTTACTCCACTTGCAAAGGGCTTGATTGGTATCTCCTCATCCTCTTGGATACATATCTCTTCCATCTTTCCATCGTCAAACTGTATACTCCGCAGCCTGCCCCTGATTTTCCTTTGCCTTGACTCCATCACGTACCCCGATCTATGAGAACTTACAATTGCTCCACCTCCCTTCTTTTTTCTTTGCACAGTCTCCCTATCACCTTGCATTATAGGCTCCTCGTACAGAGGACTTCCAGCTACAACACCTTGCAATGCACGTGCAACAGAGGTGGGATTTGGGGATTCCCTTTTGCTGGCACTAGCCAACAAAGACTCCATAGAAGGCCCAGATCCAATAAACCTCCCTGTGGTATAGCCCAACCTCTTTGCACATTGAATATATGCATTCAAAACATCACTAACACATGCATCATAAAGTGATATCTTTCGTTTTCCACCCTCACCTGCTAACCAACTAGCATGGACACTTTCTGATAAGTTTATGCTTGGAATTTGAGCATGTTCCCAAGGACTTTTGTTAGCCTGTGGAGTCAAATCCAAAAATAGAATCAGTAGCTCTCCCCATTGCTACATTGTGCAACAAATCTTAATGAGCTGGAAAAAATGTCACACTTACATGAGATTCAATTCCTCCCCAGTGGGCAATTCTTTGCTCCCACCATTTCAACCACCTATCCAAAGCCTTGATGTGTTCCTTGTTTACATTTTGTGCTCACCAATCTCGGATAGCAAAGGCCTGAAGTGAGGCTAGTTGAGTTGTCATTGCTAGCCTCCATGCTTCACACAATTCAATGTGGTGCATTTGTTTATCCACAGTGACTAATTTCTTGGTATGCTTTTGCAAACTTTGCTCCCAATGAAAAAGACAAGAACGCTCCCTCCCTTCCATTATGTTATGAGGTCCTCCATTGTACATAGCCCTTATTGCCATCCAATTTGCACTTGCCTCATCGGACATAAATCCAGCAAAGTCAGGTGGATCATGGCCACATTGAACCATGACAGAATTCAAATTTCTCCAAAACAGGATTTGAGACTCTTCGTCCTCCTCTTTAAATTCACATATTGCAATTACCTGTAATGCTCTCATGCTAGTTCATGATTGATACATTAGTATAGTGTTCACTAACAACAATTTAATTTCAATAAAAGCTTTAATTATGTTGCCACATACCCGTGATCATAAACTGAACAAGACATAGTTGCCCACCCATCAATCATATGGGTATGATCAAAGTGCACCCATGCATGTCGTAAATCTCCAGTCCCTATTCGCCTCATACGATTCACTAAGTCCACCCCTGATGTTGGTCCCTTGGTGGACATTTTAAACAAGTAGCACTTTTCCTTGGCATCACCTTGTTCCTGAAATCTACTTCCATGGAAAAATGGGAAGACACAACGTTTTTGCAAAAGAAGTATGTTGTCATACCCATCACCAACCACCTGACCTTGTTTGGCTCTCTCTTGTGAAACAATGCCTTTGAACCTATGTGTTTATTAGAGGGTTATTTCAAATGCAGGACATACATTGTAAGCATAAAATAATAATGCACAAGCTTACCCTTTATTCTGCACAAGTGGCATAATTTCTTCTAGAAAATGATTAAGGTCCACCTCAGTCGCCTCCGACTCGTCTTCTTTTGTTAAAGATTCAAACAACATCTGCCGAGCGACTAGCATCTGTATTTTTTGTGGGCCTCCCTTTTTGATCTTTAGGAGCATGCTCACAAGCCTCTGCACCTTGTCAAGGATTTCCCTCTTTGTGCCATGTTGAACACTGTGAGCATGCTCCCCAACATGGATCACCAAACGTGTCATTGTAGGATCCAGTGGCAACACATAATAGATCATGCATTTGCAAATGGCTGCACAAGTAGCAACATTTTGAAAATAGTGACATGTTATCTTGGAGTTTCCCTCACTTGCAGGATAACCCATGCTCACGGTTCTATCCAAGTGACCATGGAAAAAAACATCATTGTATTTTCCCTCTGTTATGTAGTAAGGACAAGTGATCCTGAGACATTGAAGACTTCCAAGACAATAGCTCAAGCGCATAGTGCACTCAATTGCCATATTTGTTTGTGAGGGCCACGACCACAGGTGTGTTGAGATATCGAGCTCCACTCGTGATATGCCAGGGTGACCGTTGTGCATTTATGTCATCGACGTGTCAGTTGCAGATGCAGTTGGTACACCGCCCATGAATAATAGCTACATGACAGCTATCCTTATCTACTCTAGTTCATGGCTCAGTTAGTATGCCACCTTAGTTAGTTGAGTTTGGTTTGAGATCCATATATAGGGTTCTTCTATTTCTTTGTACTTGAGTTCTTTTGGCTTACACAACTAAGAAGAGAAAAACTGTTTTCAGCCTCCTCCACCCTTGTGTGTATTCCCCCATTGTGCAAGCAAGAAAGCTACAAGTGAGACTCCTTCCTTCTCTCCCACAATCTTGACATGGTATCAGAGCCTTGTTCGTGGTAAGGAGCTCAAGAAAGCAAGCCAAGCTCGCGGTGTTCTGGTAAGAGGACCAGTGTTGCTTTCATTTTCTGTTTTGGGAGCAGATCTCTGCAGCACAGCCAGAAATTGTAAGAGTGCATTGTCTCAGGTTGAGATGCCCTTCGCGGTGAAGCAAGAGGGCAGTATATGCTGCAGGAAAGGCCTTTAGCCCTTGGTGACCCTGTTTTTTTGATTTGAGACCATTTCAGGGCCTGTTTTGGAGGCGGAAGTTTTCTGCACACACTCAGGAAAAGGCCCAGTTTTATGCTGTGCAGCCATTGGTCGGTGAAAAGTTACTGTAGAAATTGCATCCTATGCCTGTGTGTAGAGACATTGGGAGTTACAGAATCATCCTTGGTTCCTGTTTATGCAAAATCGTCACTAGGAAGTGATTGTGTGGTCAAATACCACTTTCGCCAGTTTTGCAGATTTGCCCTTGTGAGGGTGAAGCTGTGTTTTTTGCAGTGATAGAATTTTTTGCAGTGTTCTGTAATGGCGTCTGATTCTCTTTCACAGATTGTCACTAAAAAGATTGATAAGAACAACTTCCAAGCATGGAAGTTTAGAATGACGAATTTCCTTATGGGAAAAGGATATTGGGAATTTGTTACAGGAAATGAAGAAGAACCAGTTCTTCTTGATGTTCCCAATCAACAACAAATGCAGGCATTTAAAGCATGGCATGAGAGAGCCAGGAAAGTTATGTACTGGCTGTCTATCAGCATTTCAAACTCTATGATTGTGCATATTCAAGATGCAAGTACGCCAAAGGAGGCATGGGATACTTTGTCAAAAATGTATAGCACAAATACGCAAGCCAGAAAAATGTAGCACAAGCAAGAGTTGCATAATGTGCAAAGAGAAAATATGAGCATCAATGACTACCACATAAAGGTGAAGAAGATTGCAGATGCACTTGCTTCCATTGGGTCGCCAGTGGAAGATGATGATTTAGTTTCTGTGACCTTGAATGGTCTAGGAAAGGATGATACACAGTTCCGAACATCCATTTCCGTCCGTGAAAGATTTCCTGATTTTGAGGGGTTGATTTCTCTTCTAATTTTTGAGGAGCAGAGAAATGGTGGTGCATCTTCTTCAGGAGGAACTTCAAAAGAAGCTGTCTTCTACTCAAATGCTGGAAGAGGTAGAGGCAGAGGTAGAGGAGGCCGATTTGGAGGCAGTGGTAGAAATCAGAATATGCAGCAAACTCAAGAAAACCAGTCCTATGGAGGAGGACGTGGTAACTCTAGAGGCAGGGGGAGCCAAAGAGGTCGTGGTGGATGGCAAAGAGGCCAAAATGCAAATAGTAATGTTGAATGCTACTACTATGGTAAAATGGGTCATATGGCTAAAGACTGCTATAAAAAGCAGAATGACATCATGAATGGAAAATTGCAACAAGGGAATTATGCGTCTTCTAGTAGACAGGGTGAGGACAGAAATGAGCATTTGTTTATGGTGCAGCACATGAACAATTATGTGACAAGTGCAGAAGAAAGTAATGATGTATGGTATGTTGACTCACTACAAGATATAGACCTTATAGCGACGTTTAAAGCGACGAAAATACAAACAACAAAATTTGCCCCCGTCGTCGCAAAAAGCGTCGTTATTGACGACGCCATGGAATCGTCGCTATTTGCGTCGCTATATGCGTCGCTATTTGCATCGCTAAATGCGACGCATATAGCGACGCAAATAGCGACGCATATAGCGACGGTTACAGAGAATTTGCGACGCTGATAGCGACGACAATAGCGACGCCTGCAGTAAATTTGCGACGCAAATAGCGACGGTAACAGAGGAAAAAAAAATTTTGTGGCAGGGCAGCAAGCTGCCCTGCCACATATAGCACTGTGTGCTGTATGAGAGCCATACAAAATAGTTTCTGCACTGCTGCATACAAAGCGTTTGCAAACAAAAAGAATCTATACTGAAATCATAAAACTGATAGATGAAATAAAAACATGATATCGCATAAAATGCGATTGGTACAATCATAAAACAATATCACTAATACATAGAAAATGTCTACATAGATCGGGCGACTAAAAACTAAAGGTATGTGAGCGCTAAGGATCCGAGGGCGAGCTACAAATCGTCGTCCCCCGAAAGCTCGTCCCTCTGCAAAGGAGCATCAAACGGATTCTGCAGAAAAAGAAACAACATATCAATCCACCATACAATAATGCATTCAAATATCTCATGGTAACTACGGACATGAAAGATGAGAGACTTACTGGGCCGCCGCGTCTGTACAATCGGTCGATCAATGATCTGAGACCGTGCCTCTCTGCATATTGAGTCTCAAGGCCTTGCGGATCACGATTTGTAATGGAGTGCTGCAAAGAAAACAAAATGCTAACTGTTAGAAATATGATTGTCAGTACAAATAATATCTCAAAAAAACAAATAAGCAAAACAAAAGAGAAACTTACAAAGTCCTCCAAATATGTCCTGTGGCCGCCACTCCCAAGATGATGTACCGATCCGGCCTCGATTCGTGCCCTCGCCGCCTCCCGCTGCTGACTCCAACGTCCTGGCGAATTTGTAGCCTCCTCCCTCAGTCGGCGCCAGTCCTCTACATCTAACCACTCGGGCTTTGGAGCCCCACTCTTGATTGCCTTGCGTGCGTCGGATCGTCTATGTGACATGTATGCACGCATGCAATCCATCATCCAGCCCGTAGAGAATCTATCCACTGCGGCTGGCACCGGGAACTCCTCATGCAAGGATGCTACTATGTACTCCTTGCTCCCCTCCGGTATGTTCCTCCAATGATCCAGGACGTTGTGCCGAAAAACTTGTTGGCACAACTCCCTCATGCGAGCTATCACCCTCCTCCCCTCATCATTCATGATGATAGCTCCTGACCTGCCATCCACTAGGTATCCATAATCCCTAGGAGTGTGCCTCGTATGGGCCCTCTCCCATCTCCGTCCACGCTCCTGGGCATATCCAGGAGACCCCTGAACATCCGGTGTACCGACGGGGGTACCCTCTCCCGGAGTGCCACTGAAAGGGGTGCCACCAAAAGGAGTGCCACCAGAGGGGGTGCCACCAAAAGGAGTGCCACCAAAAGGCGTGACATCTGCCGACGGCTGCGCAAAAGCCGGAGTAACTGGAGTGGACGTCCCCACAGGTGTGACAAATCCTGGAGGTGACCGAGCTCTAGCTGAACGACGAGACGGAGACACCGCGTCCGTGTCTCCATAGCAGCACCCCCCTGATCCTCCTGCAGTCGCAGTCCCTCCCTCTGGCCCAAGTCGCGAGCGTCGAGATCGTCTGCTCGAAGCTGAAGCATCTGATCGCACTGAAGCTGATCTAGCAGAGCGCCCTGACGAAGAACGAGACAGCTCCTGATCTGCTATCTCTCTGAATCTCGCGAGCTGATCTGGAGACATACGTGCCATCATCTCCTGAAACTCCTCATCGCTCATCCCTCGACTCATCCTGAAAATAAAGATACCTGCAGAGATAAAAAATAATGTTAGAATAATCAATTGAAACTATACAAAGCGCATTAATATAAATCATTTTTGAAAAATCCATCTTAAAATGCATATCTTATCTACCTTTATGGAAGATCTAAACAACGAATTGAGTAATACAATTCTCCAAGAATGAAGTATTCTATGGTCCCATGTTAATCTCCTGACATAACTCTGCATACACTGGAAGGTCGATAGACATGTCACCACAAAAGAACGAGTCTGCCTCGTTCTCAAAAAATTCTACGACTTCTGTATTTCCATCATTGTTAGCCGATGCGGGCTCCAAGCTTGCGGTGGCCTCCACCCCTTGTAATTTCGATCCCTCTATTTGCATATATTCTTCATCTATGCCTGGAACATCGCTTTGATCGTATACTCTCGCACCTCTAGGAGTTGAAGGTATAACATACCACCATCGAGGTTGTCGGGGATTTGGATAGAAGATTACCTGTTCACAAACACTTACAAACCGTCTTCAAATCATTGTGACATAAAGCATGTCGTATTACAATTAGCAAGCAAATGACTAGAAGATTACCTGTTCACAATGTGCCGGCAACACAAAGGTGTCGCGCAAATCCATCCATTTTTTTTCGGAATCTATTTCGAGAAATCCAGATGGACCTCGTCGAACCGTTGCGCTAGCTCCTCCAAGTACCACTTTGAACCACTGCACATCGAATATTATCATGGAGAAGCTACGGTAATCCACCGTAATAATACTTTGCAAATTCCCAAAATACTCCATCTCATCCACAACCGTGTTCGGATCCGTTGCTCGTCGCCGGCTCTCTTGCTCAAACCTTGCCATGACACCACAGTCCATTGTGGAGCGCATTTTGTCAATACGCTCCACCCGAAAATGCCGTCCGCGCGACCACGCTGCACTATATATTTTGTACTGCACATTGAAACACTCAAATTAGATGTAGCAAACAAATTCAGATACGACACATTCTAAACCCCTCATTACCTTTGGACTACATCCCCTCGAGAACTCCCACTCCTCCATTGAGACCTCTGCCCCTTCGCTGGATGCTGCGATCAAGGCTCCATGCAACCATCGTGTTGACATAAACCGCGGCATCTCCTCCATGCCTTCGGGATATCGAATCGGTCGGTGACGCGTACTGCGTCGGAATTCAGCTCGCGCTTCCTCTCGATCTTGCCTTGCAATCTGGTACTTGGCGAGCCACGTCTCCATGGAGGCATGGTGCAACATACAAAAGCGATTCACTTTCTCTTCCATTGAGGCATCCATTCTTTTTTCTACCCCATTTCCAACCACCACATCTCCAGTCAGCCTGTCATCGTCCTTGAGCGTCCATAGCATTTCATTGTCTGGTTCCACCGTTGGTAGCCATTGTGAGATATGCACTAATGCCTCTGACACCAACCAACCCTCCGCCATGTCAAGATTGTGGGAGAGAAGGAAGGAGTCTCGCTTGAAGCTTTCTTGCTTGCACAATGGGGGAAGACACACAAGGGTGGAGGCTGAAAACAGTTTTCCTCTTCTTAGTTGTGTAAGCCAAAAGAACTCAAGTACAAAGAAATAGAAGAACCCTAGATATGGGTCTCAAAACCAAACTCAACTAACTAAGGTGGCATACTAACTGAGCCACGAACTAGAGTAGATAAGGATAGCTATCATGTAGCTATTATTCAGGGGCGGTGTACCAACCGCATCTGCAACTGACAAGTCGGTGACATAAATACACAACGGTCACCCTGGCGTATCACGAGTGGAGCTCGATATCTCAACACTCCCCCTCGAGCTCAATCCCAATTCCTGCACACCAAGCAGGTCTCTGAACTTGCGCAGCTTCTCTGCGCCCAATGCCTTCGTGAATATGTCAGCTACCTGATCCTCTGTGCTGACATAAACTAGATCAATAAGACCTAGTAAAACCCTCTCTCGCACATAGTGATAATGCACCTCAATGTGCTTTGTTCTAGCATGATAGACTGGGTTATTTGCCAAGTGTATACTACTCATGTTGTCACAATAAATGACAACTGGCCCATCTGTAGACTGATGCATATCATAAAGTAGCTTATGCAACCAAGCTACCTCACATGCAGCCATTGCTGCACCCCTGTACTCAGCCTCTGTGCTCGACAAGGCAACTGTAGGCTGTTTCTTGCTGCTCCAAGTGACTGCAGCACTCCCAAAAGAGAACACATATCCACTGGTAGATCGTCTATCAGAAATACTACCAGCCCAATCAGCATCAGTGTATCCATGCAACTGTATCTGAACCCCAGTCTCATAAAATAGTCCATACTGCAATGTGGACTTCACATACCTGAGTATGCGTCTAGCCGCATCCAAATGTGGTTTCCTTGGAGCCTGCATAAACTGACTTACCAATCCAACAGCATAGCTCAAATCTGGCCTGGTAATAGTCATATAAATCAAACTTCCTACTATGCGTCTGTACATAGTAGGGTCTTCCAGAAGCTCACCTGCATCTGTGCTCAGCTTCACATTCTGCTCCAAAGGAACTGAAATAGGCTTACAGCCTGTCATCCCATATTTGGATAGCATGTCCAATCCATACTGCCTCTGCAAGAGCTGTATCCCACTTGGTGATCTAATCACCTCAATGCCCAAGAAATAACGCAGCTCTCCCAAATCCTTCATCTCAAACTTCTTCTTCAATAGCATTTTCACATGAAGGATATCTTCATCACTGTCACCTGTCATAATCAAATCATCAACATAAATGACAAGTAGCATAATACCTTTCTCTGTTTTTCTCACATAAAGTGAGAAATCTGCCTTGGAAATCTGAAAGCCAATAGTGACAAGATACTGTCCTATCTTGTCAGACCATGCTCTAGGTGCTTGCTTCAAGCCATACAAGGCTTTCTTCAACCTGCAAACAAACTCAGGATGAACAGCGTGCACATAACCTGGTGGCTGCTCCATATAGACCTCTTCTTGCAAATCACCATGCAAGAAGGCATTCTTTACATCCATCTGATGTAAAGACCATCCCTTTGATGCAGCCATAGCAATGACTGCTCTTACGGTTGCCATCCTTGCAACCGGACTGAATGTTTCTTCATAGTCAATGCCATATGTTTGTGCATAACCCTTGACTACTAATCTTGCCTTGTATCTGTTCACAGAACCATCTGCATTGTGCTTCACCTTATAAACCCATTTACAGCCAATTGCATTTTTACCTTTAGGCAAAGGTACTAACTCCCATGTAGCATTTGCTTCCAAGGCATCCATTTCTTCATCCATGGCTTTCTCCCATTTTTCTTTTCCCATGGCTTCCTCAAAAGAAGTGGGTTCTGATTCCTGTATCACTTTAACCATATATGCATAATGAATGGCTGTAAATCCATCATATTTCAGCCTATCCACAGGATACCTAGCTCTGGTAGACCTGCGCAAAGTAGGTTCACTCCCAGGTGCTCTCAAAACATCCCTGGTCTTCCTTACTCCAGGTGTAACAATAGAAGGAATACCCAACTCATCATCAATGCTCTGTTCTGAGCCACTAGATTCACCATCCACATAAGAGTGACCTGCATTCACATCAAACATGGGCTGATCAACCTTCTCTTTTCCTTTTCGTGATACCTGCATACCACTATCTGCATTGCTTTGAGAAGATTCTCCTGATCTCAATCTGCCTGTCCATGGCGAAAAATGTGAACCACTGCTAGAGGATGCTCCAGGTCCACTAATATTTTGTGACTGCTGCTGTGAATTCTGTGCAGCATTACCATTTTGTGCATCTATATCATCAATCACATTTACTGGTTTATACCAGCTACTCATCTCATCAAAAACAACATCTCTGCTCACTGTAAACTTACGAGTAGAAGGGTTATAGCATCTATACCCTTTTTGCTGCAGAGAGTAACCAATAAAGATGCACTTCTCAGCTTTTGGATCCAACTTGGATCTCAGCTCATCTGGCACATGTACATAGGCAATGCAACCAAAAATTTTCAAATGAGAAATATCTGGTTTCCTACCAGTATACCTCTCCTCTGGAGTCATTCCATGTATTGCTGCAGTGGGAGTCCTGTTCATTATGTAGACTGCTGTAGAAACTGCTTCAGCCCAATAAAAATCTGGCAAGTCTTTTTCATTGAGCATGGCACGAGATACCTCTCCAATATGCCTGTTTTTTCTTTCTGCAATTCCATTTTGTTGTGGGGTATGACTGCATGAATATTGCTGCTTTATGCCATGCTCCTGCAGGAACCTTGCAAACTCATTTGAGAGGTACTCTCCCCCTCCATCTGACCTTAGGCATTTTACTTGCAGACCTGTTTCTTTTTCAACCATAGCTTTAAAAGTTTTGAAATGCCCAAGAACTTCACTTTTCTTTTTCATAAAATACACCCAAATTTTTCTGCTATAGTCATCAATAAAACTGACAAAATAATGACAGCCTCCAAGAGATGTAGCTTTAGTAGTCCACACATCAAAGTGGATTAATTCCAATGGCTTCTTACTCTCTTGAACATGTCTAGGAAATGGTTTCCTTGCCTGTTTTCCAAACTGACAGGCTTCACATACCTTATGCATTTCTGCAACCTTGAATTTGGGCAATCCTGCAACAATATTTTGGGCCTGCATTGATTTAAGTCGCTGTACATTAACATGACCAATGCGTTTATGCCAGATATCAATATCTGCAACTACACCGGTCCCATGTGCAAACATTGCTGCACTCAATTCAGACATGTCTGCATCCAATGTAAACATTCTGCCCTTCTTCTTTCCTTTTGCTACCAAGCGACCTTTATTTTTCATATCCTCAACAAAACATCCATGAGGATTAAATCTGACCTGCAAGCCCTGTTCAACCATTTGACCGACAGAAACTAGATTCTTAGTGATATTCGGGACATGAAATACATCGGACAGGTATTTCTTTTTCCCATCCTGCATAGACAAGGGAATTTTTCCAATCTGCACAATAGGATGTGCAGTATCATCACCAGTCTCCACAAATCCTGGTTTTTCCATTTTCCTTGCATCCTCCATCCATTCTGCATGACCTGTCATGTGGTTTGATGCACCTGAGTCAACATACCATACATCATTGCTTTCTTCTGCACTTGTCACAGAATTGTTCATGTGCTGCACCATGAACAAATGTTCATTTCTGTCATCACCCTGTCTGTTAGAAGATGCATAATTCCCTTGTTGCAGTTTTCCATTCATGATGTCATTCTGCTTTTTATAGCAGTCTTTAGCCATATGACCCATTTTACCACAATAGTAGCATTCAACATTACTGTTTGCATTTTGGCCTCTTTGCCATCCACCACGACCTCTTTGGCTCCCCCTGCCTCTAGAGTTACCACGTCCTCCTCCATAGGACTGGTTTTCTTGAGTTTGCTGCATATTCTGATTTCTACCACGGCCTCCAAATCGGCCTCCTCTACCTCTGCCTCTACCTCTTCCAGCATTTGAGTAGAAGACAGCTTCTTTTGAAGTTCCTCCTGAAGAAGATGCACCACCATTTCTCTGTTCCTCAGAAATTAGAAGAGCAATCAACTCCTCAAAATCAGGAAATCTTTCACGAACTGAAATGGATGTCCGAAACTGTGTATAATCCTTTCCTAGACCATTCAAGGTCACAGAAACTAAATCATCATCTTCCACTGGTGACCCAATGGAAGCAAGTGCATCTGCAATCTTCTTTACCTTCATGTGGTAGTCGTTGATGCTCATATTTTCTCTTTGCACATTGTGCAACTCTTGCTTGAGCTGCATTTTCCTGGCTTGCGTATTTGTGCTATACATCTTTGACAGAGTATCCCATGCCTCCTTTGGCGTACTTGCATCCTGAATATGCACAATCATGGAGTCTGAAATGCTGATAGACAACCAATACATAACTTTCCTGGCTCTCTCATGCCATGCTTTGAATGCCTGCATTTGCTGTTGATTGGGAACATCAGGAAGAACTGGTTCTTCTTCATTTCCTGCAACAAATTCCCAATATCCTTTTCCCATAAGGAAATTCGTCATTCTAAACTTCCATGCCTGGAAGTTGTTCTTGTCAAGCTTTTCAGTGACAATCTGTGAAAGAGAATCAGATGCCATTACAAAAGACTGCAAAAAATTCTGTCACTGCAAAACCCACAGCTTCACCCTCACAAGGGAGAATCTGCAAATCTGGCGAAAGTGGTATTTGACCACACAGTCACTTCCTAGTGACGATTTTGCATCAACAGGCAACAGGGATGATTCTGTAACTCCCAATGTCTCTGCGCACAAGCATACAATGCAATTTTTACTGTAACTATTCACCGACCTGTAGAACAGTGGCTGCACAGCATAAAACCGAGCCTTTTCCTGAGTGCGTGCAGAAAACTTCCGTCTGCAAAACAGGCCCCGAAATGGCCTCAAATCAAAAAAACAAGGTCGCCAAGGGCTAAAGCCCTTTCCCGCAGCATATACTGCCCTCTTGCTTCACCGCGAAGGGCGTCTCAACCTGAGACAATGCACTCCTGCAATTTCCGGCTGTGCTACCTGCAGAGATCTGCTCCCAAAACAGGAAATGAAAGCAACACTGCTCCTCTTACCAGACCACCGCGAGCTTGGCTTGCTTTCTTGAGCTCCTTACCACGAACAAGGCTCTGATACCATGTCAAGATTGTGGGAGAGAAGGAAGGAGTCTCGCTTGAAGCTTTCTTGCTTGCACAATGGGGGAAGACACACAAGGGTGGAGGCTGAAAACAGTTTTCCTCTTCTTAGTTGTGTAAGCCAAAAGAACTCAAGTACAAAGAAATAGAAGAACCCTAGATATGGGTCTCAAAACCAAACTCAACTAACTAAGGTGGCATACTAACTGAGCCACGAACTAGAGTAGATAAGGATAGCTATCATGTAGCTATTATTCAGGGGCGGTGTACCAACCGCATCTGCAACTGACAAGTCGGTGACATAAATACACAACGGTCACCCTGGCGTATCACGAGTGGAGCTCGATATCTCAACACGCCATGCTACCTTCCGGACGAGCTCGTTGTCGCACAAAGCCTTTCAGGGTTTTCATGAAGCGCTCCAGGAAGAACATCCATCGCGTATGGACAGGTCCGGCAATCTCCACTTCGTCCACAAGATGCACAAGAAGGTGAACTTGTATCGTGAGCATGCTAGTGGGCAGGTATTTCTCAAAGAGACAGACCGTCTCAACTGCTCCCCGCCTTGCGGATTCAATAGAGGACGTCTTAATCTCTTTCTGTGAGATCCATTGCACCAAAGTCGACAGCTTGTAAATGGCCCCGCGAATTTCTGGAGTTAGGCATCCCGCGATCGCGATCGGTAGGACAAACTGCCACAAATGAGAAAGCATTAAGAATAATGGTCACTTTTCAAATTTCAAAATGTCCACGCTTATTAAAATCCATTCTGTTCACAAACCTGACATATCTTATGCCAATCATGGGATTTTAGCCCAGACATTTGGTCATCTTTAGAAAATGCGGACCTGAGAGAACGCATCATACCCGTCGGAGTGCGGATAGACTTGATTACTTGCTTCACAATGCGCTCTTCTTTGGTAGACAAAACCCAGGGAGCGCGAGGAAGCTGCACTCCCCCTTCAGCACTCGACTGCGGCCAAAGCGCCTCCATCTTACCTACCTCCTTTAAATCCATTCGTGACCCTATAGTGTCTCTCTTTCCTGTGATGTGGTCCCATAGCAAGCTGCCCACATTTTTGAAAATATGCATGGGATCCAACAAGTGGTTGACCTGTAAGTGGGTCCAATATGGCAACTCGTAGAAAACTGAGAACCGTCGCATTCCATTTGGATGTGATTCCGGGTTTACCATTTTCAGCTCGTACCAGCTTGCAGCGTTCATACGTGCTGGAGGTCGTCCAAGAAAACCTTCCCTGAGTTCATGATCCTCCGGCAAGAAAGTGGCGTGTCCTTGATATACCATCTTCTTCATGGTTCGTGACCTTCGGGAGTCTAACTGTGGCCCACACAATGGACATGCATGATAACCTGAGGTAACGAGACCTGCAAGGCGATCCACGACCTAGTGAATACTTGATTGAATGAAATAAAATATAGATATTACCGGCGTGAACAAAGGTCTGCTCACCTGAGCACTCTCCCAATCCCGGAAAGTCATGCATCGTCCACATGAGAATGGCTCGAATGTTGGCTGACCGCCGACCATCGCGCCTGCTCATATCTTGCACCGTGACCCCCTCCTCCCACAAAATCTTAAGCTCATCGACTAATGGACGAAAATACACGTCCATATTTTTTACTTTGTAGCGGCCCGGGACGAGCAAGCTAAGGATGAGATGTCCTTTCTTCGTAGAAAGCCATGGAGGAATGTTGTAGTTGACAAGCACTATAGGCCACACACTGTAAGAAGTCGAGCGCAGACCGAATGGGTTCACACCATCCATGGCGAGACCGAGCCGAAGATTCCTTGGCTCTCGCGCAAAGCCTGGGAAGGTAGAGTCAATGTGGCTCCATGCGCGCGAATCTGCTGATATTCGTTGCACTCCATCCGTAGACCTATTCTGCACATGCCACGTTGTCAAGCTTGCCATGGCAGACGTGCGAAACATGTGGTTTATGCGGGGGATGAGCGGAAAGTGTCTGAGGACTTTTTGAGGGATGGTCTGCCCTTGCAAGTCCTGTCGATACCTGTGAGCACCACACTTTGGACATGTCTCCATAGTCTCGTATTCATCTCGAAACAATATGCAGTCGTTGATACATGCATGGATGTTATTGTAGTCCATGCCAAGCTTCCGTAAAACATGTCGTGCATCATCACGAGACTCAGGCATGGTGTTTGCAGGTGGCAATATATGATATTTCAATAACCTGAAAACATCATAAAACACCTTGAAAAATCCATCCATATTTACAATAATACTGTTTAAAAAAAAAACAATGAAGTCTGTATGCAAGGTACCTGAATAACTCAGTCACACTCGTATCGCTCCAACCGTATTTCGCTTGCACACTTAAGAGTGCAAGCAATGTCTTCAACCGAGATACTCGGCACCCATCATATAATGGTATGGATGCTTCCTCTCTAAGCGGGTCAGATGTCTCAACATCCATGGGAATCAATGCATCGATCATTGCCTCCATCTCAGGCTCCAAGATTGTAGGCAAGTCGGGAAGGTTGTCTGTCTCCTCTGGCATTGACGATATAGATGGGCCTTGCGAGTGGTCTATTGGCTCCTGCCATCCATCCATCTCACGTCCACGAACTCTTCTAATTGGCCGCAAAGGGTGCACTCCCCCTTGGGTCGAGACATCACCCCCCTGGACACAAAATTTGCCAACAAGACCCAATCTTATTGTGTATGGTTTTCAATTAGCTTGAGAGTACAATGCATGAAAAATGCTAACTTGAAAATACCGTTTGCTGAAAATCTGCAATCGCCTGATCAATAATCTCAGGTTGAAACTCGCCAAATCGTCGTACGTGTTCTATAGACAATCGGCGTTTTCGTCTAATTGCCAACTTGCATTGAGAGCAAGGACATGGGACATGCTGATTAAGATACGACTCGCGGTCTTGAACAATAGGACCTTCTTCGTTTGCCATCTTATCTACATTACAGCAAACGAGGCTTAAATGGATAGCTTTTTGGAGATGTACGTCAACTTGCAAGTTGACCATAAACCTTGCATTGTATATAGTAGTCGAGAGATTTTCCGATGTTATATCTCGGCCTTGTATCATGCTCAACGATTTGTTTGTCCCGGTAGATAATTTTTTGTTATATCTCGGCTTTGAGTATAAGTAATCCATTTTAAAATTAATGCGCGCCATCTATGAAATTTTACAACTATAGTAATAAAATTTATTTCAATCAATTCTACTCATAGTCATAAGACCTGAGAGAAATTATCCTATACTCAATTTAAGGGATCTCCACTTCTATAACAATAATTTTGGGTTAATTTTGATGAAGTACGTGGCCGTATGCAAAGCACATTGCATACCATTATCGATACGTATATTATCTTAAATTTCATTCCCTTCCCTCTCCCTCTCCCTCTCCCTCACCCTCTCCCTCTCTTTCTCTCACCCTCTCCCTCACCCTCTCGTTCTCTTTCTCTCCCTCTCTCATTTCCTCCCTCCTCCTCCCTCTCCCTCTTTCTCCCTCTTTCTCCCTCTCCCTCTCCCTCACTCCCTCGCTCCCTCTCCCTCCCCCTCCCTCTTTCTCTCCCTCTCTCATTTCCTTCCCCTCCCCCTCCCTCTCCCTCTCCCTCTCCCTCTCCCTCTCCCTCTCTATCTCTCTTTCTCTCTCATTTCCTAAACAAGCAAAAAATAAAGTGATTTAAACATCCTCCAAGCAAAAGGGAGAGGGAGAGATACAATGCACTCTCCCTCTCTTTCTCTTTCTATCCCTCTCTCATTTCCTTCCCCTTCCTATCCCTCTCACTCTCTTTCTCTCTCATTTCCTCTCCTAAACAAGAAAAAAATAAAGTGATTCAAACATTAAACAAGCAAAAGGGAGAGGGAGGGAGAGAGAGAATGCACTCTCCCTCCTTCTCCCTCTCTTTTTCTTTCTCTCCCTCTCCTATTTCCTCCCCCTCCCTCTCCCTCTCCCTCTATTTCTCTTTCTCTTTCTTTCCCTTTCCCTCTCCCTCTCCCTCTCTTTCTCTCTTACTCTCTCGTTTCCTCTCCTAAACAAGCAAAGAAGAAAGTAATTTAAACATTAAACAAGCAAAAGGGAGAGAGAGAGAGAGAGAATGCACTCTCACTCTCTTTCTCTCCCTCTCCCTCTCTTTCTCTCCCTCTCTCTCCCTCTCCCTCTCCTTCTCTTTCTTTTCCTATCCTAAATAAACAAAAGAGAACGATTTAAACCTTCAACAAGTAAAAGAAAGAGAGAGGGAGACTCACCAATGAGATATGGCGAGCGTGGGCGGCTTCTCTTTGCAACGAGGGCTCCTCCTCTCCTTCGCGAACAACGACGGTGGCGGTGGCGGTGGCGGCGGCGGCGGCAACAAGTCTCTTCCTCCTCTTCTTTCACAAAGCCTTGGCTCTCTCCCTCGCTCTCGCTCTCAAAAGGCGAAGAAAACAAAATGAAAACGGCGCTCTGGTTTCGGCCGCGCTTTTTTTCCCTGCGGCGTCGCTATATGCGTCGCTATTTGCGTCGCTATTTGCGACGCAAATAGCGACGCATATAGCGACGCCAATAGCGACGCCGATAAACGCCGTCGCTAATCGGCGTCGCTATTGCCCCAGTCCCTTGTAGTGACTCAGGTGCATCAAACCACATGACAGGTCATGCAGAATGGATGGAGGATGCAAGGAAAATGAAAAAACCAGGATTTGTGGAGACTGGTGATAATACTGCACATCCTATTGTGCAGATTGGAAAAATTCCTTTGTCTATGCAGGATGGGAAAAAGAAATACCTGTCCGATGTATTTCATGTCCCGAATATCACCAAGAATCTGGTTTATGTTGGTCAAATGGTTGAGTAGGGCTTGCAGGTCAAATTTAATCCTCATGGATGCTTTGTTGAGGATATGAAAAATAAAGGTTGCTTGATAGCAAAAGGAAAGAAGAAGGGTAGAATGTTTACATTGGATGCAGACATGTCTGAATTGAGTGCAGCAAGGTTTGCACATGGGACCGGTGTAGTTGCAGATATTGATATCTGGCATAAACGCATTGGTCATGTTAATGTACAGCGACTTAAATCAATGCAGGCCCAAAATATTGTTGCAGGATTGCCTAAATTCAAGGTTGCAGAAATGCATAAGGTATGTGAAGCCTGTCAGTTTGGAAAACATGCAAGGAAACCATTTCCTAGACATATTCAAGAGAGTAAGAAGCCATTGGAATTAATCCACTCTGATGTGTGGACTACTAAAGCTACATCTCTTGGAGGCTGTCATTATTTTGTCACTTTTATTGATGACTATAGCAGAAAAGTTTGGGTGTATTTTATGAAAAAGAAAAGTGAAGTTTTTGGGCATTTCAAAACTCTTAAAGCTATGGTTGAAAAAGAAACAGGCCTGCAAATAAAATGCCTAAGGTCAGATGGAGGGGGAGAGTACCTCTCAAATGAGTTTGCAAGGTTCCTGCAGGAGCATGGCATAAAGCAGCAATATTCATGCAGTCATACCCCACAACAAAATGGAATTGCAAAAAGGAAAAATAGGCATATTGGAGAGGTATCTCGTGCCATGCTCAATGTAAAAGACTTGCCAGATTTTTACTGGGCTGAAGCAATTGCTACAACTGTGTACATAATGAACATGACTCCCATTGCAGCAATACATGGCATGACTCTAGAGGAGAGGTATACTGGTAGGAAACTAGATATTTCTCATTTGAAATTTTTTGGTTGCATTGTCTATGTTCATGTGCCAGATGAGTTGAGATCCAAGTTGGATCCAAAAGCTGAGAAGTGCATCTTTATTGGTTATTCTCTGCAGCAAAAAGGGTATAGATGCTATAACCCTTCTACTCGTAAGTTTACAGTGAGCAGAGATGTTGTTTTTGATGAGATGAGTAGCTGGTATAAACCAGTAAATGTGATTGATAATGTAGATGCACAAAATGGTAATGCTGCACAGAACTCACAGCAGCAGTCACAAGATATTATTGGACCTGGAGCGTCCTCTAGCAGTGGTTCACATTCTTCTCCATGGACAGGTAGATTGAGATCAGGAGAATCTTCTCAAAGCAATGCAGATAGTGGTATGCAGGTATCACGAAAAGGAAAAGAGAAGGTAGATCAGCCCATGTTTGATGCGAATGCAGGTCACTCTTATGTGGATGGTGAATCCAGTGGCTCAGAACAGAGCATTGATGATGAGTTGGGTATTCCTTCTATTGTTACACCTGGAGTAAGGAAGACCAGGGATGTTTTGAGAGCACCTGGGAGTGAACCTACTTTGCGCAGGTCTACCAGAGCTAGGTATCCTGTGGATAGGCTGAAATATGATGGATTTACAGCCATTCACTATGCATATATGGTCAAAGTGATACAGGAACCAGAACCCACTTCTTTTGAGCAAGCCATGGGAAAAGAAAAATGGGAGAAAGCCATGGATGAAGAAATGGATGCCTTGGAAGCAAATGCTACATGGGAGTTGGTATCTTTGCCTAAAGGTAAAAATGCAATTGGCTGTAAGTGGGTTTATAAGGTGAAGCACAATGCAGATGGTTTTGTGAACAGATACAAGGCAAGATTAGTAGTCAAGGGGTATGCACAAACATATGCCATTGACTATGAAGAAACATTCAGTCCGGTTGCAAGGATGGCAACCGTAAGAGCAGTCATTGCTATGGCTACATCAAAGGGATGGTCTTTACATCAGATGGATGTAAAGAATGCCTTTTTGCATGGTGATTTGCAAGAAGAGGTCTATATGGAGCAGCCACCAAGTTATGTGCATGTTGTTCATCCTGAGTTTGTTTGTAGGTTGAAGAAAGCCTTGTATGGCTTGAAGCAAGCACCTAGAGCATGGTCTGACAAGATAGGACAGTATCTTGTCACTATTGGCTTTTAGATTTCCAAGGCAGATTTCTCACTTTATGTGAGAAAAACAGAGAAATGTATTATGCTACTTGTCATTTATGTTGATGATTTGATTATGACAGGTGACAGTGATGAAGATATCCTTCATGTGAAAATGCTATTAAAGCAAAAGTTTAAGATGAAGGATTTGGGAGAGCTGCGTTATTTCTTGGGCATTGAGGTGATTAGATCACCAAGTGGGATACAGCTCTTACAGAGGCAGTATGGATTGGACATGTTGTCCAAATATGGGATGACAGGCTGTAAGACTATTTCAGTTCCTTTGGAGCAGAATGTGAAGCTGAGCGCAGATGCAGGTGAGCTTCTAGAAGACCATACTATGTACAGATGCACAGTAGGAAGCTTGATTTATATGACTATTACCAGGCTAGATTTGAGCTATGCTATTGGACTGGTAAGTCAGTTTATGCAAGGTCCAAGGAAACCACATTTGGATGTGACTAGACGCATACTCAGATATGTGAAGTCCACATTATAGTATGGACTACTTTATGAGACTGGGGTTCAGATACAGTTGCATGGATACACTGATGCTGATTGGGCTGGTAGTATTTCTGATAGACGATCTACCAGTGGATATGTGTTCTCTTTTGGGACTGCTGCAGTCACTTGGAGCAGCAAGAAACAGCCTACAGTTGCCTTGTCGAGCACAGAGGCTGAGTACAGGGGCGCAGCAATGGCTGCATGTGAGGTAGCTTGGTTGCATAAGCTACTTTATGATATGCATCAGCCTACAAATGGGCCAGTTGTCATTTATTGTGACAACATGAGTAGTATACACTTGGGAAATAACCTAGTCTATCATGCTAGAACAAAGCATATTGAGGTGCATTATCACTATGTGCGGGAGAGGGTTTTACTAGGTCTTATTGATCTAGTTTATGTCAGCACAGAGGATCAGGTAGCTGACATATTCACGAAGGCATTGGGCGCAGAGAAGCTGCGCAAGTTCAGAGACCTTCTTGGTGTGCAGGAATTGGGATTGAGCTCGAGGGTGAGTGTTGAGATATCGAGCTCCACTCGTGATATGCCAGGGTGACCGTTGTGCATTTATGTCACCGACGTGTCAATTGCAGATGCGGTTGGTACACCGCCCATGAATAATAGCTACATGACAGCTATCCTTATCTACTCTAGTTCGTGGCTCAGTTAGTATGCCACCTTAGTTAGTTGAGTTTGCTTTGAGACCCATATATAGGGTTCTTCTATTTCTTTGTACTTGAGTTCTTTTGGCTTACACAACTAAGAAGAGAAAAACTGTTTTCAGCCTCCACCCTTGTGTGTATTCCCCCATTGTGCAAGCAAGAAAGCTACAAGTGAGACTCATTCCTTCTCTCCCACAATCTTTACAAGGTGATCACCATATTTTTGTTCCATACCCATCATTCGTTTCTTGCTATGTGTGGCTGGAAGCTCAAAAGCAATTGTGCCATTATACTCAATTGGGAGCTCATCCACCCTTCGTGGAGGTCCACAGAGCGCTAGTAAATTTTCCAATCTACATGTTCTAGCTTTCTCCTTAATGAAGGCTGCAATGGAGTTATCATAGGAAGATAAGTCCTCGCTTTGGCTGCCCACACATAGGTCCTCCTCGACATTTGTGTAATGTAGATCCTTATGGATCCCTCCGTCATTGCATGCACCTATTGAAATTGTTACTTCATCAACATCCTTCTTGTTATCTGAGGGTATGTCAAGACACACTGGAGTTGATTTGCTACAACCAGGAGTACAATCAATGTAGTTGTCAATCTCATCTTCTATTGACTCAATACTGTTAGAGATGCACACATAGTCATTTGAGTGCATGATAGAGTAGGTGGCTGATAATGTACTATCAATCAGATAGTGCACATGCCCTTGATGATCCCATCTTGGAGACATAGTGACGTTGTTTGCTCCACCATCATTCTCTATGACGGCTTGCAACCCCCTGGAATTTTTGTGTTGGAGGCAATAGATTCTGTAGGTAGTACTCACTCAAAAGAACCTCTCCATTTCTTAATGAAACCCTGTGCTCTAAGCAATCACTGGCTAGTCTCCATGTCAAAATAGCAAAACTCGACATGTTGTGCCCTTTGGTGGGTTAGTATTTGATGAAGAGAAGAAAACTCTGAATAGAGCTCACAGTGTGTATTTGATGAAGAGAAGGCAACAGTTCACCGTCAGATGACCGTGTAGAGAAAAAAGGGAGGCATGGAGGAAGTTACAAGAGGGTTAGAATAACCTCGAAGCTATAGCAACCGTCACTACAAGTAGAGATGACTAAATAATGAATATGCACACTCATCAAAATTTAAGAGCCATAGTCATTCATCGACATTTAAGAGCAATAATAAATAAGCATAATCATCAGAAATTAAAAGAAAAATTTACGACTCAATCACACACCATCCTTCACCTTTATTGCCCTCTATCATTCTGACTATATATCTAACTAAATAACCAACTATGCACTCATAATTAAGAGCTCTCGCCCCATGATTTTGTCAAAATAATGTTGTAAATTAGATTAAATTAATATTTTTAAAATTTATTTATGTTGTATTAATTATTTAATTATTTAACGACTAACTAATTACCTAATTACGTAATTACCTTATTATTAATTATTTAACGACTAACTTACGAGAGAGAGACTAACTAGCTTATTAATTATAATAATTCTAGGAGCAATGACGAGAACATTAGCTTTGTCCTGAGCACTCTGATTGTGCTCATGATATGGACCATGACAATTGACTATGTAGCTTGACCTACTGTCAATGTTCGAGGCTTTGGAAGATTCAGGTGAATATCGTTGGGTGCATCAGATTCGCGAACTATGTGCTCGGTGCTTAAACGTTGGCAAATTTAGTGTGCGAGCAAAGTGCCTCTCTTCTTTATTAGACTTATTAAGTATGGCAAAACTCTCTTCCTCAACTCTCTCCACTCTCTTTGCTCTCTCTCTCTCTCTCTCTCTCTTCTCTCCCTGTCTCTCCCTTCTCTCTTTCTCCCTTCTCTTTCTCCCTTCTCCCTTCTCTTTCTCCCTTCTCCCTTCTCTTTCTCCCTTCTCTTTCTCCCTTCTCCCTTCTCTCTTTCTCCCTTCTCTTTCTCCCTTCTCCCTTCTCTCCCTCTCTCTCTCTCTCGCGACACACACACCAAGGCAAAAAGACTATTTCTCCCTTCTCTCCGTCTCTCTCTCTCACGACACACACACACACAAGAACTCTCTCCCCCCTCCTCAGACCTGCAGCCTGAATGCCCCGCAGCCCCTACCCCACAACTCCTGCCCTTGTTGAGGTACGCCTCTCTGAAGCAAAATGCTCAATTGTGTGTGCTAGCGTGGTGCAGCTCGATTGTGTGTGCTCGATTGTTGAGGTTCGTGGTGCAGCTCCATTGTGTCTGTTAGCGTGGCGTGTGCAGCTCCAAGTGGCATCGTGCAGCTCCGCGTCCGCGCAATCATTGACACACACACTCCAAACGTTGAGATTGAAGCCTCCCAATCGTCCGCGTTCGTGCGGACGATGGGTGGGCTTATGCACCTCTACGTCAGTGTGGCGTCAGCATCTTGCACATCATCTCTCCCACGTCAGCGTGAGCGTCAGCTCTCCCGTGGCGTTAGCGTCCGTGTTAGTGTGGCGTCATCTCTCCCGTGTGGCGTCGTCCGTGACCTCAGCTCTCCCGTGTGGCTTATGCACGACGATGGGTGGGCTTATGCACAAGCCCCCCAATCGTTCGCGTCTGCGCGGACGATGGGTGGGCTTATGCACAAGCCTATTTTCATTGAATTTTCTACATTAAAGAGGTTCATTGTGTATCATGAGATTGATTGTGTATTAAAGAGGTTGATTGTGTTATTAACCTTAAAGAGGTTGATTGTGTTATTAACCTTAAAGAGATTGATTGTGTTGTTAATCTTTAACCTTAAAGAGATTGATTGTGTTGCTAATCTTAAAGAGATTGATTGTGTTGTTAATCTTAAAGCGGTTGATTGTGTATCTATTTGCAAGTGTGTAGAGAAAGTTATGGCACCTAAAAGAGTGCTTAGAAAGAGAAAGAAATGTGTGTCACCTCATAGTAGCCGTGAAGTTTGTATGAAGCTACGTTCAGGATGTGTTCCTGGGCGGATCTTAAAGCAAGAAGCATCATCGCGTTTGAGATCAGTGGACACTCCTTCAACAAAGAAAGGATGTGGTCCAAAAAGATGTGTCTACATTGATGACGAAGCACAAGTGGATGGGGACTCCAATACAATTGACGGGGTTGCGGAGCACACAAGTAGTCACTTATGTGTCCATTTCATTTACATATTACTCTTTGTTCAGTGTTATGTATTATATATGATTGGTTTAATGCTACTGTTTTTTATTGTTACTTATTAATATCTGCTCCTACAGAGACTAATGTGCAGCATGATAGTCTAGATGACAAAGAAGAGGTGAGTGGTGATAATGATCAAGGGGAGAATGATGATGAAAAAGAAAAGAAGCACTCAAGGAACTTAGGCAAGCAAGTCTCTCTAGGACTGATGAAGGATGTTCTGAGTTAATTTTATATAAAAAAGAGGACATTGCTTCCTCTTGTGCCTCTTTGCAGATTGGTGGCTCATGAGGCAGTCAGATTTGCTACGGATGATGCCCAGTGGTTGATTCCTTCCTTTGATTCCACTAGTTGTCTTGAGAC
The DNA here is from genome assembly GCF_053477565.2 of Lygodium microphyllum. Lineage (NCBI taxonomy): Eukaryota > Viridiplantae > Streptophyta > Polypodiopsida > Schizaeales > Lygodiaceae > Lygodium > Lygodium microphyllum. Next base: position 42,406,835 of record NC_141147.1, on the reverse strand, counting down.
TATGGGACACTTCCTTGTGTCAGTTGAAGGTCCGAGAGGGGAGACCATCAGTCTATATTTTAGCCATAGCAAGCTATCTTTCTTGGCTGCATTTTCAAGGATCAAGAAGTTGAAGAAGAAGGGTTTTTGAATGTTGCACATGAGTAAGAAGAAGGAGACGAGAGAATGCTGTCAATTGTTCGATTGTTGGCCTCCAAATCCTCTCCATTCCTATCCATCATCTATTCCCTTTCACCCTTTACGCCATCTACCTATCTTCTCCATCCCCCGGTAGAATTAGAGTTTGGGTGCTCCATCGCAGATCCTGAAGCGAAGCAGCCATGCCAAAGAAAATCAGCGAAATCAAGGATTTCTTACTGACTGCCCGCCGTTAGGATGCTCGCCCCATCACGATCAAGCGCAGAAAGGATGTGGTTAGCTATTTCTACTCCACGCGAGTTTTTCCTACCCCGATCATTATCGTTCTTGCCCATCAGCAGCAATCTAGATGAATGGGGTCCAATATGGTGTTAAAGAAATGAGGACTTTGAGAGGGCTCTTGGAAGAGAGTGGCAAGACCTTTAGGGTAAAAAGTTATTGGTTTGGGATGGAAACCACAGGCTTAAAACGTGGTGGAAACGCATCAAAGAAAGTAAGTTGTCCACTATACATGCAAGTATTGAATGTTTGTATCCCATTCTTATGTTTGTTGGTTTTCAATTACAGAGTACTCCGGCTGTGCTCACTACCATGTTAGTGTACGGTGCCAATTCATTGAGGTCCCAAAGGCGAAGGAAGTAGAGCTACTACTCGCACTAGACACCACCAACACGTAAGTCTTCTTCCTTTAACTATGCTCCTCTTTGTAATATGTTACACTTACATTCTTATATTATGCTTTTGTTTGTTTTCAATAGTATTTCCAGAGCTCATGTTACTCCAAATATTGCGCATGAAGTGTATATGTTTCAAAAGTTTGGTATTGCAAACAAAGACTCCATTCTAGATAGATTGAGTCCAGCCATGAGGAAGTGGGCTGAGGTTGAGATGAGTATAGAGGCAAGGTATTATCATGGTGTTGCTCCATGGTATAACTCTCCTTGCGGTTTAATATCTCAGCTTGTATGGAAGGTGATTTTCTATCTATGGCTCACTTATATGAGATGTGCTTTTCTATCTCTAATTTAGTTTTTTTTTTGGAATGATAGGATGAATTTCATGTCTTCATCTCAAAAGAAACTGCGAAGCTTGAGGCTCTTGGTCTAGATGAGGTAGAGAGGAAGAAACATTTGGAGAAGGCTACAAGGGTGGAAGAGGAGCGTCTTAAGGATAGGGGTTACAAGTACCTATCCATTGCTAATCCCCAAAATGGTGATGAGTTCTTTAAGTTGTTATTTGGGCTAACGTGGGATGATGCAAGCATGCTCAAGATCACAAGAGACAAGCTGTATTGTCTCACAAGCTCAAAAATCCCTGCGGAAAGGCAATTTGTATATATAACGCAAGGTGTGTGTATGTGATGCTTTTTTCTTCAATGCTTTCTATTTGTGTATATTGTTGTGCATCACAAGAAAAAAAATTGTTGCATCTTATGAGTCTCACAAAGGCCAAAGACCCCCAATACCCGCATTTTGGTGATTATAAGCTCTTTTGGGTTTACATGAAGAAAGAGACATATTGGGCTCACTTGCATTCAGAGGCACTACTTCAAATTGAAAGGATACAAGTAGAAGGTCCACAGCTACCAGATTCATTTGAGGAGTTCTTTAAGCTTAACATTAAGAATCATGTCATGCAGGTTGACTCAATGCAGTGCATTCATATTGCTTTCTTAAGTTCTTTCTTAAAATGTATATGTGCTAATGTTAAGCGCTTGTGAAACTTGTGTAGGATTTTGTACACCTCTTGGATGGAGTGAAATCTTCAGATGTTGCAGAGAAGATGCTAGAGCTTATGTTTTCAGCCAAACATGTGATTTATAGGTTAGCATCAAAACTATTTTTTTGCAAACTCTTCATCTTAAATGTAGTAGATATAATGGCACTTGAAAGCCTATTTATGTTATTGATTTTTCTATTCTAAGCTCCACATGAAAGATCAAGGTTGGGTGGTTTGTTTATTATTATAAAACTATTGTCTTATATAAAGGAGATTGTGTATCTAATTTTCATATTAGATTGCCTGCATTTGCTTGCGTAATTGGCAAGAATGTTGCAGGTGGATACTACAATGTGTAGAAGAGAAGAGGCTGGATGCAGCTCCGCAATTCACAAGAAAGTGGATTGATGTTCGTGATGAGAACACTATGTATTCTCCATCATCACATGAGAGAAAATTGACGGCATGGGAGGCAAGTGTTTGCCCTTGGTGGCTGGATTACCCTGTGGGGGTTATCCCTAAGTAAGAGAAAGATCTACATGAGAGTAAGTACTTCAATCTATGTAAACATCTCGTCGCTTTTGTAGCAATAGTTTTTGTGCTCATGCATGGGAATCTAAGGGTGAATGATACTATGTAGGATTCAAGGAGGAAGTTGATACTCATGAACCGCTTACTGCACCCACCATTGTAGAGGAGTAAGCAACCAAGGATACCAAAGGTGCAGAAGGAAGTACTCAGGCTAGTGAAGCTAGCAAGGATGCTACACATGCCACCCAAGGTACTCAAGGTAATCCAGGGAGAAAAAATGTGCCTGAGTCCTCTATGGCGCCCACCACCTCCTTTGTTGCAGATTCATCTCTTGGTCGAGAGAATTGGGAGAGGCGACCTATGACCCGTTTAGTAGGTGAGAAGTCTTATATTAACTTGAAATTCATGTGCTTTATTGGTCGCCCATGAAGATAGTCGTGTATGATTATTAAAAATAAATTACTTTGAAATAATTGTTGCAGGGTTCCAGTATCAAACATATGTCGATGCTCTATTAGTGGATGTGACCCAAATTGATAGATTTGCCCTTCATAGGTAGAAATGACATCTACATATTGCAAGAACATCAATTTACATGTTGCATATAGCATTGCATCATCGTTTACTTTGCATTAATGACTATGTTGTTTTGTGTATAGCATCAACAAGTTTTTTGCAACACAAAAGATGCATCTTTATAGCAAAGATGGAGTTCCATGTCAAGAGGTGGCTCGATTGATATTTGCGGATTTTCCTACGAGCTTGCTTGTGGATGCTCTAGGTCCCATCCCATTTGGTAAGTTATGCTTTCTATCACACAAGGTTTACATCAAACTCACTTCTCATATATCATAATGCCAATGTTGTTTGTAGAGGGCATGACTATTCCCAAGTGGAACACGTTCTCAAAGGGTCTAGTTATGGGTTGTATGGACCTTGCTCGTGAGTATTTGGCCGACCAGGGATTCTTAGTCACTATGTGCTTAGCAGAGCATATAGGTGAGTTTATTACGGGTGCGGCAAGAGTGGGGCTTGTGCTTCACTGCACTTGGACACTCATGTGTGACTCCAAGGCTTATCGACATCCTGTTACTAGAGAGGCGGTAAGATAACAAAGTTGGATACGTTGAACGTATGGTTGTATGTTCTAAATAAAGTTTGTGTTATATGCTTTAAATAAAAACATGGATCACTTATTCTATTTCCACTCGCGAATAGGTACTTGATCTTATTGTGTGTCTTTGGCATCGTGCTGGTCATGTTGTGCCTTGCTACGACAGAGAGGCTGGGGAGAAGATTTTAGAGAGATTGTTTCCAGCGTATCGTAGCTACATGATGGATGATTGTGTCTTTCCCATGGACATTGATGGTGTCATTGTCAAAGGCGGAATAGAGAGGTCTCATCTTTTCTATCGCTAAGTAGTCTTGCATGTTTTTGCTCTCAGGTTACCTTGTATGGTATTTTCATTGTTTCTACTTGCATGGCCGCAAAGATTATGTATCTTGATTGGTGATATGTGATTGGTGATATGGTTAGGTGGTTACTAGCTACATTTACGAAGCGCTACGACTATGTTTTGGATGTGTTTGCGGGGTGGGGTGGTTTGGTGCGGGCCAGTGCAGAGGAGATGAGACATTGCATGTGTCTAGAAATAGATGATGTGCTCTATGGGGAGTGTTTGTCCACCATAATGTGTGGACCGGTACCATGCTGAGAGAGTGTGTGTTTTTTTTTTTCGAGAGACTCTAGACATTTCATTTTGTTACTACTTTTATATGTTTATTATACACTTCGTCATGTGACTATGCCCGATTTTGTCTAAGAGATTACATGCATTGGGATCTTTGATTTGTTTTTAGGAAGAGTGTACCTTGCGACTATTTGACACGAATATATTTTACTAGTTTTCCGTTGGTTTTGTTTTCTTGATGTGTGTTCATGTAAATGCAACGTGTCGTACTCCTTAAGTAAGACTATTTATATGCAGAATGGATATGTTGCACGAAAAAGCTCGAAAAAAAGAGATTGATTAGAAAAGAACAAAAATAAAAGCCCGCAAAAATAAAATCTCCTTCCGCATCTAGCCATGGGGGAGGCATAGCACGATCTTTCCTCTTATTATCATGATTATATATTTTCAATTAGATCTAACTGTTGCATCACAATCAATATTTTCTGTGCAACCATCAATGCATGCACAAATAAAAAAAGAAATAGTAGCAAGTGTTTTTAGCATAGAAATCTGCCCCACCCGAATCTGAGATTTCTCTTTTAAGGTCCCACCTTATTCTTAGGGTTTCGTTTTCTACTTCTACCACATTTTCGAGATTCTATTTTATCATTATAAAAAAATTGGTATTTTTTCCCTAAAAGATAATATGGAATATTATACCTATGGCAGGTAATTCATGCACTGTCCTGGCCCTAACCGACACTTAGCAAGATTTCAAATGCTTTTCCAAGTCTGTTTAAAATTTAGGATTTGAATTGACAAATACTTATCAATGTGCAACAAGACCTACAAACTTTCGATATTTATTTAATTTCTTGATACTGATAGTTTCAGGGTTCTCGAGTATTTCATAGTTGTTTTTGCTTCAACATTCTCGATATTTTAGGTTAGGTTTCTCGTTGATTCATACATGGGTCAACTCATGATATTGATGCTGTCGCTAATATAATAATTAATATTAACATTACATGTGTTTTTAGCAAGAAAATAATTTTTCTTTTATTCTACTCATATTCCATGGTTTAATTGACAATGTCTGAGAACTTTCAATGTTATCTAGAAAGATCAATTTTCATTTAGCTATGTCTTAAGTGCAATGCTAATTTTTTTGAAAATTTTATTCTAAGCAATGCAAAAATCACAAGTGCAAATTTTCTTTCATCTTTCATACATCGAATTGTATTTCCATGCACCTAATTTATGCGCATCTATTATATATTTTCCTATGCAATTTTTTAAAATTTAATGCATTGATTATTTCATGATATTATCCAAATGGTTTTCTATAAATTATTATGAAACTCATATGCATCTGTTTATCATTAGCAAAATGAAATAGAGATAGTCACTGTCAAGGGAAAGTTATAAAATATTCCCTTTCCTGACACTGTCTATATTATGGTCACATGTGTCATTAATTAAATAACAATAAATATCATAAAATAAACTATAATTAAGATATTTTCTTAATGAAAGGTATATAATCCTTTTCCAAGTGAAAGAGTCTTTTCACTGAATAGTTAATTATTATATTACTTAGGCCATTTTCCTAAGCGATAGTTCATATGCATTTTCTTTAAAATATGTTTATAATCATTTTAAGCCAAATATAGCGATAAGCTTATAAAATATATATTTTTTTCCAAACCGACAAGATGTTACCTCTCTCAAGTTTGCTATACTAGGGGTTTCACTAATTGCTACCGCATCATTTTCTCGATCGATCGTGTTCTTTGCTTCCCTTGCTTCAAATGCGCTTTTTGATGAATTTCTACGACCTCATGGAGCCATGGATGTTTCAGGGAGAGTTGGTGGTTGTCCAAAAAGGATATCGTGATGATATGATTTCCTCCTCGTGAAGGTACTTGTTGCTTGCATTTCTCTTCATTCACAAATGTGCACAAAATGGTAGACACTGTTTAGATATGAGAGAATCGAAAGGAGTGTCTTATAATGAAGATAGTAGCAAAACTGTAAAATGGAGAAAAGAAATGGTGGCATAGTGCTAAAGTTTTGGTAGGTAGAGAGATTAAGGAGAGATTATGATAGTAGTAGGATACAAAAATAAGACAATCCAATGCTCTTCTGGAGAGGGTGGGGATGTGGAAAGAAGGTGATGTTGAAATGGGGGTCAGGACATGTGATAAAAAAGGAGAAATACAGACATTTTGCTATTAGACATGCAAACATGGTAGAATCTAGAGTTTTAAATGATCCATCAATCATCCATAGCCTCCACCCTCTCTCTACACCACCTCATCATGTAAGTATTTTCTCTAGGATCCTTTCTTATTACTTAAATACTTTCTTCTCTCTATATTACCTCACACACTCTCTCTCTCTCTCTCTCTCTCTCTCTCTCTCTCTCCACATCTCTATCACCCTCTCTTTATCTTTTTCTATTGACTTTTTGAACCCTCATTACACATGCACTCTCACATCTCTTTCATCCTAACCATCATACTTATGATCCATTACATGCATTCTTAAGACCTTTCCATAGGTGCGTTGTAGCTCAAATATTTTGTTGCCATTGTACATTCTAAGAATCTTTGTTAGTATCACATTGTGCTTTATTGCTTGCTTGTATCTTTGCTTTGAGTACAAGTCTACTATTCTTACTCCTATCATACTAAGAGCACTCACTGTGATGACATATTGCTCCTCAGATAATAGTTTGAGTTATTGAAAGTCTATTCTTTCTAGCATTGTTTCCAAGTCAATCACGTCAATAACACCCAAACCTAATGAGCTTTGCCCTGAAACGAAGAGTAATGTAATCATCACGTCTTGTGAAAAAGGCATTTTCTCTAGTACCAATATCATTTTCTATCATGTCTTGTCCCTAACTAGAGTTGCAATCTTTGATACTCATTGCCTCAAGTACAATCTCATATGTAATAGAATGGATGACTCAAGCATGAAACATTCATTTTCGTGGATATCCCACTCCCTTATCAAGCTAGCTTCCAAATCTCTATCAAATACAACAATGATTTTAGTAACCCTCATTGTATCTTTATATCATTTTAGTAGAAGGCCCAACAAGAAATATATCATAAGATGAAGTAGGATTTTAAGCCAACAAAAGGGCCAAAAGTGTGTTGAAATTTGTAATTTTAAAGCAGAAATGCAAGCCCAGAGGTAGATCCGATCATTTTTAGCATTAGTGAAATACGGGTTTTAAAAGTGCTTTGAAAGAGAGATCTCAAAATAGTTGCAAAAATATATATATATATAGAGTATTAGGATCAGCAACGTCAAGTGCCACATAGTGCGAGAGTCTCAAAGGGACAAAAATTTTTAGACTTCAGTTCCAATGTCGAATGTGAAAGTTGTGGGTTCCCAAGCTGTAGAAAATTACACGGTGCAGCGAACATAATTTGAGAAAGAGATAGAGAGTACACTATAGATAAGAGTAGAAAAAAAATTCTTTAGCTCCAAACAACTGATATAAAGATGGCTCTATCCACCCGTGCACTTCCACTATGAAGCTTAGATGGCGATCTAGACAGAAGATAGGTGAAGAGCTTAAGACTAGCTAGAACAACTCTGACTGGGTGAAAGATAGATGATAGATGGGCGTTGGGAAGGGGTTTTGCTTCCTGTGAAGGTGATTAGGTTGACCTAACTGACCTACCATATGAGCCTCCACTAGTCATCCAAGGAATATTCCCTTCACCATCAACCTAGGGGCGCTCCCCCTGGACCCCAAAATAGGGGCCCCTTTTAACTCCCTTACCCCACAACTTGATGCAATGTGCTTCGAGTTGCTACTAGCTTAACTACTCCATCTAACCCAAAGATTAGACCCACAATGGCATCCAGTCACATAGACCTCATCTGACATAAAAGTCAGGACTCAACCAATATCCAGGCTCACATATGGCTTCTCCTCATAATGGGGGCCTTACAACTTTGAGCAGCATGGATCATTGGTGGCACCTTATGAGGGCGGGGCATTAAGCATATCTAACACAAAGCATTTGGCCAAGAAAATATCAAGTATGAAAAGGGTTTTGAGTAAGTGGTTACGGTGTGACCCTTGGGGGCTCCCCCTCCTTTAAAAAATCATGCAACAAGGGGGAGGGGATGTTCTTTTTTCTTGGTAGAGGAAAAATTGAAGGGGGGAGGCAGAACAATGATAGAAGAGAATGAGGAAAGGAGAGGCCATGGAAGCAACAAAGTATTCATGGCAACATATTGCATCATGATTTTCCTATAATTTTTAAACTCCTCGTAGTTTTCATAAAGAAATTTTAGAAATTGCCATTGTGATAGTGAGAAATTAATGATCAAAACTTGAAAAATATATACAAAATGAAGTAATTTTGATAATAAATGATAGAAAGGATAGAAAGAAATTATATATATTGATGAATATCAGGACCCAAAATGGGCCCAACACTAGCTCTAAGCCTCTAACTAGGCCTCTATGCTCAACCAAAACACCCCACAGCCTCATGCCTAGGAGCATTTGAAGGCTACACATACTGATCTTACTTAAACATGTGTTTATATCATTTCTAGTCTAAGGGATCCCTTCCCAAATCCTCACAGGGAGTAACCAGACAACAAATCATATCACATACACAAGGAGCATCCCTTGGCTAACATCCCTAGTCCCATTACAGCTCTCCTACACCTGGAGGATTGGCCCCAATATGCGTTGTTCAAATGTATAACGCATATGATACATAATCCTCTCTTATCATCAATCGTTCTAGGAGATGAATGTACTAACCCTTCAACTTGGGACTTCTCACACTCTGAATGTGGGTCCACATTTAAGAAACCAAGTGCTATGCAATTCAAGGAGATGATACTCGTTTGATATCATGTACATGGAATGCAATGCAAAGGTGAATGCCCAAAAGTGAACAAAAATTTTATTTCATCAAATCAGCAATGTGGATGTGCACAACCAATTCTTTCCATGATTTCATACTACTAGTGTATTTGTGACATTGCAAAGGGAGAGCACCGAGTATACTCTTGCTACTGAACCCTTTACCACTTAAACCAAACAAGCTCTATATGTGAAATGCAATGAATAAATTGGATTTAAAACCGCGATCATCACTCATAAATCCCCCTCTCTCCCTACTGTTTAATGTCATGCTTGTGGTGGTAGGTGTAGTGTATTATGGTTACACAGCCAAGGAGCAGTTACACAATTTTTTGATATTCCAAATGACATGCTGACATTTGATTCGATAATTGAGAAAATTAGAATTCACACTAAACTTTCATCTTCACATCACAAGCATTTCACTTTCTACATCGCTGCTTATCTCACGACACTCACATATGAACTACACAAGGAAGAAGAATAGAGAAAATAAGACAACACTGCATCTGCATCTCCCATTCAGAAATCCGCCATAGTTACATAATGATCTGCCTGAACATACACACGAACATAACTGAATCCCATGCATGCTATGAAAAACTACGACCTTCCATTTTCAATATTCCAAAAATCATCAAAATTGACAAACACCCAAAATAGACAAAAGACCATACATATTACTAAAATGACTTATTCTAAGGTCTTCTAAGGTCTAGCCTAAACACCTGGAACAGCTCGGTGGCTTGAGCCAACAGTTGACCTCGGACCCATAGTCCCTTGATTTGTGCCGCCCCTTTCTTTATTTGCAACCTTCGATGACTCCTTTGCTGCATCTTCAATTTTGCCTTCCATTGCTTGACATCCGATTAAATCCACCTCTGCTTCCTTTTCTTCAATTTGCACTACCAGGTTCTCAGCATCCTCCTTGCCCTACACTTTATCATCCACAATTTGTTTATCAAAAGCCTCCAAAGACATCTACATCTTAGCTTTATGCCTTGCTACACCCACCTACATTTTCAAGTCTGCAATCTTTGCTTTCATCTCTCCAATCTGAGCCCGAAGTGAATGTTCTCCTGTAGCCTCAAACCACGCTTTGAACATGTCAATAGGTGTTGCTAGATGCTCTTGAAACAATCTAGCTACCTGGCCCGAGAGCTCCTTAATGTATTCAAATACCTCTAACCTCAATGATCTGGCATCTACGCCAGCCAACAATACCCCGATTACTCCTTGCCCATCCAAGGTAGCTTTCTCGAACTTTACTGAGGGCATCAACCGATTCATTAGGAAGTGGTTATTTGAAATGAGTTGAACAATCTTATCCTCCACTTCCTGAAACTGCTTCTCTGTTGCCATCTTCCACCTAGCTTTGAAAATCATGCATTGTTGTAAGCAATTCCGCATAGCAACTTTGACTCTCTACTTCCACACAAACTAAGGCCTCCTGAAAAGCTTTTCCATCATCCATCGGCTCCGCCACTTTTTCATGCAACCTCTTAATCTCTCATTCCATCATGTGGACCTTCTATTCATCCCCCTTCGGTTTCTCCAAAGTCAGAATCATAGCATCTTGATTGCAAATAAACCAATTCAAATTTCACAAAATTTGAACTGCATCTTGAACATAAAATATTCCACAAACTAGATTCCTATGAGAATGGATTTGTCTTAATTGCTTGTGTGATTGGAGTTTGCACCCTAGAGATCTCTCCCAACTTCCACAGAAACAAAGTAATGGTTTTGTTCTGGCATTCCGATCTTGGCACCACCGGCTGTTGAGGAAACAATGGTATCTTTACTGGTTCTTTCTGATTAAGCAGTGTTCCCTCTTGATTCTTTAAGCCATGCCTCACTCCACTTTTTGACTTCTCAAAGGACATCGGCTCCAATATCAACTTCCTCTTCTTGAACTCACTGGCATTCCCCAGACTAGATCTTTCCCCAATACTGGCTAGTGATACCAACGGTACTAATGGGACGTGAAGCACATGAAAGAATAAGGCTGCCAAGTAAGGTGATAACTTTTTAATAGAAGGGGATGTCCTCTTGTCCTTCAGCTCTGTCAATTGCATTTTGCCAACAGGCAAACTTTGTCTAAATACCAAAACAAGTGAACACTGCGGGGGGTTTGTCATAGTTCTGCACCATGTAATAAGACCTTGTGCCTTCCATCACTAGGAACTCTGCCTTCATGACAACATCACTAATCTTATTCGCCTTCAGCCCTAGAAAATAAGGCACTCTAAACACCTCTGCTACCAACTGTGGTGTTACTTCCTTGTCATCTACGATGAACCTCACATTATTTCTAAGGTAGCTGAGCTGCTTCTATGCATACTCATTCTTCTCCCAGAGCTCCCATGGCAAACATGCATAATCATACAGCCCAATGTGTCATAGCCAAATCTCTGTCTCTCTGCTCGACACATCAAACTTTGCATCCACTTTGATTTCCTCTACATCATCACCACCAGAGTCTGCTTCCTCGCTTTCTTTGACACTATGCAAGCTCTCTTGCTTAGGGCACAAGAGCTCCTCCATCATTGTCTTCATGGACCTTATGTGTGTGTCATAGACTCATTAGTGAGCTCTTGCCTGCTATCGTGCTGCTTTTGCTTCATGCTGCCCAAGAACATGGCAATTTGAAGGTTAGAAGGCTTGTGCACAACTAATCTGATGGCCTGCATAGAGGGTACCGCATGTCTCCATGCAAATATATCATAAAGCATCACCTTGTTAGGTGAGTTGCACAAATGATGATGAGCCTCGAAAAGTGTATTGAACAAGTCCCTTCGCACATGTGGCCCGGATATTTAAACTTGCTATAATTGCTATATTTAAACTTCCCCTCTGACAAAATTGCTCTAGAACTCCACAATATGAACACCAATAGCACTCTTCAACAATCCGTGGTCCGCATCCAATCTGCATTCCGCAGCAATTCCACAAGCATGTGCCATCACTTTTGTCTTGACAAACACTCACATCCCCGGAATTGTCTACTAAGACCTCTGGGACAACATCTACCCATTTAATTGCTATTTCTTCAACTTTATTCATCGTCCAATGAGGAATTTCAAGAACCTTCCCATAAAACTTTTTCAAGCGGAATTCATTTATCGACTTCAAAATCGAAATCCCAAACACATCTCGTAACCTGAAAGTGCCTTGCCCCAATTCTTCCACAATGTGATAAGGCCCAGCATACCTCAACTTCAATTTACCAAGATGTGGTCCTAACTTTGAGTTATAGAGCATCACCCAATCCCCTTTCTGAAATATCTTAAATTTCACCTGCCTTGAAATCCATGCTTGCCTTCTATTCTGATTTATTTCCACTGCATATGCACTCTCAATCCGATCTTCCTCCAACTTCAACAACTCCCTTTATCTATGAAAAATTGAATCCTTTGGGCCCATCCTATGCTGTACTACTAGCCTCAAGCTAGGAACTACAAACTCCATTTGGAACAACAGCTTCAATCCCATAACTAGCTTGAAAGGTGTCATCCCTGTTACAACTTTGTAGGCTGTGCAGAATGACCGCAAGCTGAATCCAACTTGTTATCCCAATCAGATTTGTTCTCTACCACTATTTTTTTCAGAATCCTCACCAGCACTTTATTGGTACTTTCTGCTTGCCCATTTACTTGTGGACTATATGGGGTTGACTTATTATGCATGATCATATGCTTACTTGTCAACTCTTCAATAACCTCGGGTAAGTTCATAAATATATGTGTGCATCACCTCGGTTCAAAATAAGCTATTTTTAAAATACCATTTTTATACATTTTTTACAAATAAAAGGGTATAATATAAAGGGATTATTTACAGATTGAATAGAAAAGGATTATGTTTTATTTAGGAAAAATTCACAGATAAAGATATTTGAAAATATGCCTTGAACGCACGTGATGTAGAGGATATACATATAGTAACTTCCCTGAGTCAATAACTGAATTCAAAAAATGCACACCCTGATAAAAAACCAGCTCAATTGGACATCCAAATCTTCTCATAATGTGCTTGTACAAGAATATGGCCACACTTGTTGCTTTGTTATCTCTCAAAGGTATTGCTTCTACCCACTTTGTGGTGTAGTCCATTGCAACTAGATTATATCTTGCTAATGTCCTTCTAGCTTTTTGGCTTTATGGGACCTACAAAGTCTAATCCTCAATTCTAGAATGGCTCAAGTGGCAACACATGATGATCTTGCATCCTATCCATTGAAGTTGGTTGCCCAATCTTCTGACATTGCAAACATTCCCTAGCAAACTGATATGCATCCTTAAGCAATAATGGCCACCACAAACATGTTTGCATAATCTTTGTTCCTATAATTTCACCTTAAAAATGTCCTCCAGCTATTCCATGATGTGCTTCCTGCAAAATCACATTTTACTCCTCATCCAAAACACATCTTCTAATTATTTGATCCTCTCATTTTCTATATAATGCTCCTGCAATTATTAAGAATGGCCTACTCTGTAAGGAAAACTTCTTCTTCTCATTTGTTGACATATCAAAAGGCAACACTCCATCTATCAAAACTTGCACCATTTGGTCATACCAATTGTCAAAAGCTTGCCCTTGTATTTGAAACAATTCCACATTCGAAAGCTAATCTGACACTCTAGGTGCCTCCTGCACATTCTCCAATCTGCTAAGAGAATCCGCCACTGCATGTTTGTTGCCTAGTGTATGCAGCACTGTATAATCAAATTCTTGTAACAAAAGCATCCATCCGGCAAGTCGACCTTCCAGCTTTGGTTTCTTCACCAAGAAAATGAGCACTTGATGATCCACATGAAAGATCACTTTATTCCCCAGCAAATAATTCCTGAACTTTTCCAATGCAAAAATCATCCCCAAAGCTTCTCTCTCAATGACCGTATAATTCTTTTTAGCCAGTTTCAACATCTAAATAGCATAATATACCGGTCTGAACTATCCTCAGATCTTCTCCTGCATCAAAAATGCTCTGACCGGCATATCCGATGCATCTAGAAACACATGAAATGGTAGCTGCTAATGTGGTGGTTGGATGATAGGGGAAACCACAAGCATCTTTTTCATAATCTGAAATGCCTTCTCTTGAGCATCTCCCTACACAAACTCAACATCTTTCTTTGTTAGATGCGTCAAAGGTGAACTAACTGTCAAGATTGTGGGAGAGAAGGAAGGAGTCTCACTTGAAGCTTTCTTGCTTGCACAATGGGGGAATACACACAAGGGTGGAGGCTGAAAACAGTTTTCCTCTTCTTAGTTGTGTAAGCCAAAAGAACTCAAGTACAAAGAAATAGAAGAACCCTATATATATGGGTATCAAACCAAACTCAACTAACTAAGGTGGCATACTAACTGAGCCACGAACTAGAGTAGATAAGGATAGCTATCATGTAGTTATTATTCATGGGCGGTGTACCAACTGCGTCTGCACAACTGACAAGTCGGTGAAATAAATACACAACGGTCACCCTGGCGTATCACGAGTGGAGCTTGATATCTCAACACTCCCCCTCGAGCTCAATCCCAATTCCTGCACACCAAGCATGTCTCTGAACTTGTGCAGCTTCTCTACGCCCAATGCCTTCGTGAATATGTCAGCTACATGATCCTCTGTGCTGACATAAACTAGATCAATAAGACCTAGTAAAACCCTCTCTCGCACATAGTGATAATGCACCTCAATGTGCTTTGTTCTAGCATGATAGACTGGGTTATTTGCCAAGTGTATACTACTCATGTTGTCACAATGAATGACAACTGGCCCATTTGTAGACTGATGCATATCATAAAGTAGCTTATGCAACCAAGCTACCTCACATGCAGCCATTGCTGCACCCCTATACTCAGCCTCTGTGCTCGACAAGGCAACTGTAGGCTGTTTCTTGCTGCTCCAAGTGACTGCAGCACTCCCAAAAGAGAACACATATCCACTGGTAGATCGTCTATCAGAAATACTACCAGCCCAATCAGCATTAGTGTATCCATGCAACTGTATCTGAACCCCAGTCTCATAAAATAGTCCATACTGCAATGTGGACTTCACATACTTGAGTATGCGTCTAGCCGCATCCAAATGTGGTTTCCTTGGAGCCTGCATAAACTGACTTACCAATCCAACAGCATAGCTCAAATCTGGCCTGGTAATAGTCATATAAATCAAACTTCCTACTATGCGTCTGTACATAGTAGGGTCTTCTAGAAGCCCACTTACATCTGTGCTCAGCTTCACATTCTGCTCCAAAGGAACTGAAATAGGCTTACAGCCTGTCATCCCATATTTGGACAGCATGTCCAATCCATACTGCCTCTGCAAGAGCTGTATCCCACTTGATGATCTAATCACCTCAATACCCAAGAAATAACGTAGCTCTCCCAAATCCTTCATTTCAAACTTCTGCTTCAATAGCATTTTCACATGAAGGATATCTTCATCACTGTCACCTGTCACAATCAAATCATCAACATAAATGACAAGTAGCATAATACCTTTCTCTGTTTTTCTCACATAAAGTGAGAAATCTGCCTTGGAAATCTGAAAGCCAATAGTGACAAGATACTGTCCTATCTTGTCAGACCATGCTCTAGGTGCTTGCTTCAAGCCATACAAGGCTTTCTTCAACCTGCAAACAAACTCAAGATGAACAGCATGCACATAACCTGGTGGCTGCTCCATATAGACCTCTTCTTGCAAATCACCATGCAAGAAGGCATTCTTTACATCCATCTGATGTAAAGACCATCCCTTTGATGCAGCCATAGCAATGACTGCTCTTATGGTTGCCATCCTTGCAACCGGACTGAATGTTTCTTTATAGTCAATGCCATATGTTTGTGCATACCCCTTGACTAGTAATCTTGCCTTGTATCTGTTCACAGAACCATCTGCATTGTGCTTCACCTTATAAACCCACTTACAGCCAATTGCATTTTTACCTTTAGGCAAAGGTACCAATTCCCATGTAGCATTTGCTTCCAAGGCATCCATTTCTTCATCCATGGCTTTCTCCCATTTTTCTTTTCCCATGGCTTGCTCAAAAGAAGTGGGTTCTGGTTCTTGTATCACTTTGACCCTATATGCATAGTGAATGGCTGTAAATCCATCATATTTCATCCTATCCATAGGATACCTAGCTCTTGTAGACCTGCGCAAAGTAGGTTCACTCCCAGGTGCTCTCAAAACATCCCTGGTCTTCCTTACTCTAGGTGTAACAATAGAAGGAATACCCAACTCATCATCAATGCTCTGTTCTGAGCCACTGGATTCACCATCCACATAAGAGTGACCTGCATTCACATCAAACATGGGCTGATCAACCTTCTCTTTTCCTTTTCGTGATACCTGCATACCACTATCTGTATTGCTTTGAGAAGATTCTCCTGATCTCAATCTGCCTATCCGTGGCGAAGAATGTGAACCACTGCTAGAGGATGCTCCAGGTCTACTAATATTTTGTGACTGTTGCTGTGAATTCTGTGCAGCATTACCATTTTGTGCATCTACATCATCAATCACATTTACTGGTTTATACCAGCTACTCATCTCATAAAAAACAACATCTCTGCTCACTGTAAACTTACGAGTAGAAGGGTTATAGCATCTATAACCTTTTTGCTGCAGAGAGTAACCAATAAAGATGCACTTCTTAGCTTTTGGATCCAACTTGGATCTCAACTCATCTGGCACATGTACATAGGCAATGCAACCAAAAATTTTCAAATGAGAAATATCTGGTTTCCTACCAGTATACCTCTCCTCTGGCGTCATTCCATGTATTGCTGCAGTGGGAGTCCTATTCATTATGTAGACTGCTGTAGCAATTGCTTCAGCCCAATAAAAATCTGGCAAGTCTTTTTCATTGAGCATGGCACGAGATACCTCTCTAATATGCCTGTTTTTCCTTTCTGCAATTCCATTTTGTTGTGGGGTATGACTGCATGAATATTGCTGCTTTATGCCATGCTCCTGCAGGAACCTTGCAAACTCATTTGAGAGGTACTCTCCCCCTCCATCTGACCTTAGGCATTTTATCTGCATGCCTGTTTCTTTTTCAACCATAGCTTTAAGAGTTTTGAAGTGCCCAAAAACTTCACTTTTCTTTTTCATAAAATACACCCAAACTTTTCTGCTATAGTCATCAATAAAAGTGACAAAATAATGACAGCCTCCAAGAGATGCAACTTTAGTAGTCCACACATCAGAGTGGATTAATTCCAATGGCTTCTCACTCTCTTGAACATGTCTAGGAAATGGTTTCCTTGCCTGTTTTCCAAACTGACAGGCTTCACATACCTTATGCATTTCTGCAACCTTGAATTTGGGCAATCCTGCAACAATATTTTGGGCCTGCATTGATTTAAGTCATTGTACATTAACATGATCAATGCCTTTATGCCAGATATCAATATCTGCAACTACATGGTCCCATGTGCAAACATTGATGCACTCAATTCAGGCATGTCTGCATCCAATGTAAACATTCTGCCCTTCTTCTTTCCTTTTGCTATCAAGCGATCTTTATTTTTCATATCCTCAACAAAGCATCCATGAAGATTAAATCTGACCTGCAAGCCCTGCTCAACCATTTGACCAACAGAAACCAGATTCTTGGTGATATTCGGGACATGAAATACATCGGACAGGTATTTCTTTTTCCCATCCTGCATAGACAAAGGAAATTTTCCAATCTGCACAATAGGATGTGCAGTATCATCACTAGTCTCCACAAATCCTGGTTTTTCCATTTTCCTTGCATCCTCCATCCATTCTGCATGTCCTATCATGTGGTTTGATGCACCTGAGTCAACATACCATACATCATTGCTTTCTTCTACACTTGTCACAGAATTGTTCATGTGCTGCACCATAAACAAATGCTCATTTCTGTCATCACCCTGTCTACTAGAAGATGCATAATTCCCTTGTTGTAGTTTTCCATTCATGATGTCATTCTGCTTTTTATAGCAGTCTTTAGCCATATGACCCATTTTACCACAGTAGTAGCATTCAACATTACTGTTTGCATTTTGGCCTCTTTGCCATCCACCACGACCTCTTTGGCTCCCCCTGCCTCTAGAGTTACCACGTCCTCCTCCATAGGACTGGTTTTCTTGAGTTTGCTGCATATTCTGATTTCTACCACGACCTCCATATCGGCCTCCTCTACCTCTGCCTCTATCTCTTCTAGCATTTGAGTAGAAGACAGCTTCTTTTGAAGTTCCTCCTGAAGAAGATGCACCACCATTTCTCTGCTCCTCAGAAATTAGAAGAGCAATCAACTCCTCAAAATCAGGAAATCTTTCACGGACGAAAATGGATGTTCGGAACTGTGCATAGTCCTTTCCTAGACCATTCAAGGTCACTGAGACTTGATCATCATCTTCCACTAGAGACCCAATGGAAGCAAGTGCATCTGCAATCTTCTTCACCTTCATGTGGTAATCATTGATGCTCATACTTTCTCTTTGCACATTGTGCAACTCTTGCTTGAGCTGCATTTTCCTGGCTTGCGTATTTGTGCTATACATTTTTGACAAAGTATCCCATGCCTCCTTTGGCGTACTTGCATCCTGATTATGCACAATCATAGAGTCTGAAATGCTGATAGACAGCCAATACAGAACTTTCCTGGCTCTCTCATGCCATGCTTTAAATGCCTGCATTTGCTGTTGATTGGGAACATCAGGAAGAACTGGTTCTTCTTCATTTCCTGCAACAAATTCCCAATATCCTTTTCCCATAAGGAAATTCGTCATTCTAAACTTCCATGCTTGGAAGTTGTTCTTGTCAAGCTTTTCAGTGACAATCTGTGAGAGAGAATCAGATGCCATTACAGAACACTGCAAAAAATTCTGTCACTGCAAAGAACACAGCTTCAGCCTCACAAAGGCAAATCTGCAAAACTGACGAAAGTGGTATTTTACCACACAGTCACTTCCTAGTGATGATTTTGCATCAACAGGCAACAGGGATGATTCTGTAACTCCCAATGTCTCTGCGCACAAGCATACGATGCAATTTTTATAGTAACTTTTCACCGACCTGTAGAACAGTGGCTGCACAGCATAAAACTGGGCCTTTTCCTGAGTGCATGCAGAAAACTTCCGCCTCCAAAACAGGCCCCGAAATGGCCTAAAATAAAAAAAACAAGGTCGTCTAAACCTGAGACAATGCACTCTTGCAATTTCTGGCTGTGCTACCTGCAGAGATCTGCTCCCAAAACAGAAAATGAAAGCAACACTGCTCCTCTTACCAGAACACTGCGAGCTTGGCTTGCTTTCTTGAGCTCCTTACCATGAACAAGGCTCTGATACCATGTCAAGATTGTGGGAGAGAAGGAAGGAGTCTCACTTGAAGCTTTCTTGCTTGCACAATGGGGGAATACACACAAGGGTGGAGGCTGAAAACAGTTTTCCTCTTCTTAGTTGTGTAAGCCACAAGAACTCAAGTACAAAGAAATAGAAGAACCCTATATATATGGGTCTCAAACCAAACTCAACTAACTAAGGTGGCATACTAACTGAGCCACGAACTAGAGTAGATAAGGATAGCTATCATGTAGCTATTATTCATGGGCGGTGTACCAACCGCGTCTACACAACTGACAAGTCGGTGACATAAATACACAATGGTCACCCTGGCATATCACGAGTGGAGCTCGATATCTCAACACTAACATCTTCCAAATACCGCAAATACCGGTTATGCCACTTTATTTTCCCCATGAATCTTGACACCACCTTCAAGTTGTTAGGGGCTACTACCTTTTGGATTGCACTTATCTTGACAGAGTCAATTGATATCCCTTGTTGTGAGATGATATGACCCAACAATTTCCCTCTCTACATAGCAATTGCACACTTGTAAGGATTCAAATACATCCGAAACAGTCGGCATCTCTCCAAGCATTTCCTAAGATGCTCCAAATGCTTTGCCTTTTCTCCAAACACAGAAAAGTCATCCATAAAAACCTACATGAATTCTGTCAGGTACAGTTCAAAATTTTTGAAAGCTGCTTTAGAAAATAATGGTGGTCCATTCTTCAATCCAAACCTCATCACTGTGTATGCAAATGCTCCCCATTCAGTTATAAATGCCATCTTGGTGACATCCTCTTCTACCATTCGAATCTGATTGTAACCTAAAAATCCATCAAGAAAGCTATACATCTCATGCCTGATGACATCATCAAAAATTGAATCCACAAATGGCAATGGAAATGGATCTGTGATTGTTGCTACATTCAACTTCCTATAATCCACACATACTCGAATTTTGCCTAAATTCTTTGGAACAACCGCTATCAGTGAGCCATTTGGCCTGATCTATTGAGATAATGAAACCCACTTGCAAAAGCTTATCTAACTCCTCCTTCACTTGCTTTGCATAATTCGGATTCATCCTATAATGTTGCTGAATCACTCGCACTACATCCTCCTTCAGATTGATCTGATGCTTATACACTTTTGGATCCATGCCTTTCAGGTCAGAATAATCCCAACCAAATACATCCATGAACTCCTGCAACAACTTCTTAAGATCCTCCTTAAATCCGTCATCCAAATTAACACTGACATTGACAACTTTTGGGCTAACGTTAGATCCCAAATTGAAATATTGCAAATCATCCTCTTTGACCCGTGAAACCTTTTCCATTAGCCTGTCATACAAGAATTCAGATTTGGTTATTGCCTCCTTTGGTGCAACCTCCCCTTCTGCACATTCCAAATCCTCCTTTAGCTTTAATTGATGAGAAACTATTGACTCTTGAGTCGTATTCTGCTCTGCATCCACAACCTTTGATTTACCACATGACTCCTTATTTGACTTCCCAGATTCCTCCTGACAAAAATATATTTGTACAATCCTTTCCATATCAACTCCAAATACTGGTACCAAACTAGGATTGGCATCTAGAAAACATGCTTCCTCCTCATTTGCAACATCCTCAGCTAAATTAATAGTTTGAGCCATCATTGGCGTTAGTGATGTTGTCAATCTCTTCATAGATGTCATTGGAATCCTTACTGAATTCTTTCCTTTCTTTAAAACCACTTCATTTCATTCCCAATCCTACTTAAGCTTTGCTCGTTTAAACTAGGGTCTTCTCGATAGCATTGAATAAGCATTACCTGCATCTTACATTTTCAAAACAATGAAATTTTCTTGAAATAATAACCCATGCACTTTGAGGGTTTTCCCTCTCAGCATCCCTATCAATTGCACTCTTCGTTGGTTCGCCATCCTTACTTGAAATGGTGTCGTTCAAGCTTGGCATTTGTCATCTTGGAAAATTCAGCATTTGATAAAATATTTACTCTGGATCCGCATCTAACAAAAATTTTGAAAATGTGCGATCATCAAACTCAAGCTTAGCAGTTGGAATGGTAAAATCAACATCATCAGGACTGATCTGATAGCTACCAACATTCTCCTTCAATGCACTCTGAATCTTTGGAACAATTGACATCCTTGTAACTGAGTAAAACCTATCCCTTAAAATCGGGACCAATGAGAGAAACTGATCTAATGTAAAATGCATAGGAGTATTCAACAATTCTTCAAACAATGCTCCTGATGTCAATTCAGAATTCTCCAGTTCCTTCAATTGCTTTTTCTTCCACTTGGATATCATCTCTACTCCCTCTGACTTCTCCACTTCTTCAACCACCTCATCTCTGACTTCTTTCTGTTCCTCCCAATCCAAAGGTGATTTTAGCTTTGCTTTAGAGCATGTGACTGCCAATACTTCTACTTCACCTAACTTGCATTGTGAACAATCACATTCCAGATAACAATCAGCTGGCACTCAATTTGTCCCATGATCCTTAGAAATCTCCACATCAATTAAATTGCTTTCTGGTGCTTTCTCTACTTCCCTTGGGTGCACAGTTGGGGCAGGTAGGTGTGGTAACCGCTCATTTTGTGGTTGTTGATTCCAGCCTTGTGAATTCCACCCTTGCTGATTCTAGTTTTGTTGATTCCAATTTGGTGGCTATTGCCATCCTTGTTGTTGATTCCAATTTCCTCCCCATAGTTTAGAATTATTAAATCCACCAAACCTTGGTTGGAACCCTTGATTGTAATTCCCTTTGAATGGCCTATCTTGATTGAAAGGTGGTCTCCATCCAAAGAATTGTTATTGATGCCTTTGCCATCTCGATTTGTGAAATGGCCTCTGTTGTCCTGTAGCATTAGGAAACACTCCACTTGCATGTGCCAAATTTTATTGAATCTTTTGATGAACCCGCTTCGGAGTTTGTCCTCGGAAGTTTGGGTTATACCAGCAATTAGTTGTCAAATGACCATCCTTTTCCCAAATGTCACAATGAGCCTTCTTGCTACCTGACTCCTGCTTGACACCCATTTCCTTCAACTTTGTCTCCATCATCTTTTGAACTAAACTCCCCTTGATCTTTTCTTTACCCTTCTTCTTATGCTTCCTCTTCTTATCTCCTTTATCTGAATCAAAATATGAATCGGAATCGGAGTCAGAATCTAAACTACCACTTGCTTCTAAATCAGAATCCAAATCTGTATCTGAATCAAAATCATAATCACTAATGTCATCCAAAGATTTCTTCTTCTTACTCCCCTTCTTTCTCTTCCTTTTCACTCAAGAACTCTTCCTTGAAGAACTCGGATTTGTAACTCCAAATCTCTTTTCTACTCTTGTTTGCAATGTCCATCAAGGCATTAAAACTAGCTTTGACATCTACACCTACTACTGTATTCCGCAATTCTTTTCGCAAACCATGCATGTAATATCTAGCCAACATTTCATCTGTAGGCCTTTCTTCATTTGTAAGCCTCTTCAAATACTGATTGAATTTCTGAGTGTAATCCTCCACAAACATTTTCCTCTACTTAATCCCTTTGATTTTTGTAAGCACATCATTTGGAGTTTTCTCCTTTTGGAATCTATTCAGAAATGCATCCCTTAATGCTGAATAATTTGCAAAATGGCCTACATTGAAATTTCTCAACCACTGCATGGCTCTTTCCTCAAGTGTTGCTTGGAATTGTCACATCTTCACTTGTGTGTCATACACTCCATCAAATCCTCTGGCAGGCCTGCCACCTTGTCTCAAATTGAGCTACGTGGCAATCGGGGTCTTGTTTGGACTTCCCAGAAAAGGTCCCGAACTTGACGCGTAAATCTGCTCTAGCCATTGTTGCCATATTCCTTTGCGTATTTGGGGTCCAATGCCCTACTGAAGCTGATGTTGATGCTGTATGTACTGAGAAGGATATATTGGTACGCCTCTTCGAATTCCCAAAGGGTCAAAATGCAATTGTCTTCTCACCACAAATGCTTGCTGCAAAATACTCCTCCTACAAAAGTCAGATCCAATTGCCTAACTCCTCTAGGTTCATTGAAAAGTCCTCCATAATTGTCTATATCCTCCAATTCCTCTGCACCCTGATCTGACTCATCCTTTGAATTGTCACTTTGCATTCCACTATCTTCACCACCTTCATGCCCTTCTGCACAGTGCTGCACACCTCGCCGCTACGCTGCCCAACTTGTGAAATACGAGTGAACAGGTTGTTGTGAATTCTCTAGAATGAAATATCATTTAGCATCTGACTTCCAAAAACATAACCGCCAATGTAACTACTACCAAAACCACTCCTTAGCATGGCACTCATCCCTCACACAGAAGAAAGAAAACTCGACCATGAACACCCTTCATAAACACCGTGATCGCTAGTGTATTATGGTTACATAGCGAAGGAGCAGTTACACAAATTTTTGATATTCCAAATGACATGCTGACATTTGATTTGATAATTGAAAAAATTAGAATTCACACTAAACTTTTATCTTCACATCACAAGCATTTCACTTTCTGCATCGCTACTTATCTCATGACACTCACATATGAACTACATAAGGAATAAGAATAGAGAAAATAAGACAACACAAGTTGATAGACTGCATCTGCATCTCCCATTCAGAAATCCAGCATAGTTACATAATGATCTGCCTGAACATACACATGAATGTAATTGAATCCCAGGCGTGCTATGAAAAGCCAAAACCTTCCATTTTCAAGATTCCAAAAATCATCAAAATTGACAAACACCCAAAATAGACAAAAGACCATACATATTACTAAAATGACTTCCTCTAAGGTCTTCTAAGGTCTAACTAAACATGTAGAGAATGTTTTCATGTTATTTTCTTGTGCAAAAATAATAAATGACACACTAGAACATGGAAATGGGCCTAAGCTGAGGCTAAACCTTTTGTATTAGATACATCACACATCTACAAACACGTTCATAATTTTTTGTGCATAAAAGCTATTTTTTTCAATTTCAATTGATCAATATATTACTGTTATTTTTTCATTTTATGATTCAACATGATTAGTATTTTTGAAATTTGCAATTATCTTTCATTTCATTACATAAGAACATGATTTTTCCACTCAAAACAGAAAAAAACCCCTATTTTTCCACTTAAATACTACATTTCGGGCTTTAAATTATTAATAACAATCACATTTAACTATGAGTTTTGCATATTGTCACTCGTAGCCCTCATAGGCATGCCAAAGAAGGTTCATACAAATTTTCATACCATATGCACTTCATTTGGACCATAAACTATAAAAAACAAGTAAATTTTCTTCATTAAAAGGACATGTTGCTAAATTGCGTGTTCGGGTCAAAGAAAAGGAACATGTGGATAGCCATTGGACTCACTTGTGATCCCTACATAGAATGAAATATCAATTCTCAGCATCCTCACGATCTTACATTAATCCAGTGCATGCCAGATAAGCATTCTTCATCCTGTTCTTCTCTTTCTTTTGCCACATGAATGGTCTCTTGGAGGAGAGAGAGAGGAGAGAGAGAGGAGAGAGAAAGACTAAATCTGCATCTTTACATCCAAGTAGTCATTGCTTACATGAAGATCGGTGATGGAGAGCAAAAAGTTGAAGGATCATGACTGCATCTTCGCCAAATCCCCTCTTCATCAATCGCCAATATGATTGTGCTCTCTTTCTACTTCCCACAATAAAAAAATCCCCCCCTCCCATCACGTGAATTTTTGGGGCTCAATGGCCCCCAAGGGCCATGCCTTTTCACATCTTGGTCAAATTTGACCCCCAAAAAGACAGGCCTCCAGCTTCTCCCGCGTCCGGTATCCGATTCCGTGTTTGAAAAAATTTTGCACATTCGTCTTGAAGTCTTGAACTACAAAGAACTTGTCCGACACTTGAAAAAATTATGAAAAATTTGCAACCATTGTGAAGGTCTATCTTTTGAAATAATTTGAATTCCCGTCTTCCACAACCACTTAAAATTGTCACGGATCTGTGTCTTTCACTTTTTAATACTTCAGGACTTCATACTTGGACATTTAAAAAGGAGGGAGCTGAGCATAGTGACCCAAGGAGAATGTCATGTGCCTATCTAACAATTCCCTAGTAGCATGTTTTAGTGGTCCATCATCGGGGAACTATCCTAGATAGCTTTGCCCGGCACTCACAAGAATGCATGCGGTCTATCATCTAGGCTTCCCAGAGTCCACCCCATAATGGAAGGTATCGGCCATCCCCACGAGGATCGATCGGCAAGCTCCGGATCCTAATTTGACAAGTGAGGTCTCGATGCATTAGCTAGCTCCATCGGAGGTGTTCCACAAGGGCTTCTCGTCTGATTGGAGTGATCATAGTTACCCTTAGTTCATTGGAGGTGTTCCACAAGGGCTTCTCGTCTGATTGGAGTGATCATAGTTACCCTTAGTTCATAGAGTGCAACACTTTTTTCCAGCAAACTGGTTAGGATTCAGGGAACTTAACGGAGTTCTGGCACAGCCGCCGCACCTTTCCCCTAAGATAATTACTGATCAAGGTTTTAAGACCTGACCCTAGGTAAGTCAATGTTCAGCTCTACCTAATTTTTCTTAATAAACCTTTCGTTCAATCTCTTAAGAGAAGCTCCTAGCTTATCGAGACCACCCATTCGTAGGACGGATCCATCAGGGATCTCACCCACCTGCCTCCCACAAATGGTTTTCTTTAGTTTTCTAATTACCTATCACATTAAGTTATAACATATGAAAGAAACTTCATTA
This sequence comes from Lygodium microphyllum, assembly GCF_053477565.2. Taxonomy (NCBI): domain Eukaryota; kingdom Viridiplantae; phylum Streptophyta; class Polypodiopsida; order Schizaeales; family Lygodiaceae; genus Lygodium; species Lygodium microphyllum. Next base: position 42,380,754 of record NC_141147.1, on the reverse strand, counting down.
ATTAACCTTTTATCACAGGTTCCTTTGCATAATTTTACTGCACAACACAAAGACAGAGAAAACAATCTTTTGGCAAAACATATTTCGCAAAGTTATTTGCAATGCTTTTCCCCTTCTGCGTATAGACAGAAAAGATAAACCTCCATTCACCCAAAAATCCATTCTGTCTATGCAAAAGAAAACAAACCCTCCAAGATTTCTGTCCCTTCACTAGTATTGGGGACTCGAGGATACCATCTTGATTTGCGTGAGGGTCAGGCAGTTAACTCCTAGGAGCGATTGAGAGGTTTACGGCCAAAGCCTCCTTGGCACTCCTGCCTCCTCCTACCTAACGGATTCCTCACTGAGCGACCTCTTGCCGTCGGGGCCGGTCCAAAGCTCCTCATGGCCGTCAAAACAATCTCCCTTGGAGCAGGATTCCGCATCTAGCCATTGGCGAGGCATAGCACGATGTTTCCTCTTATTATCCTGATTATATATTTATAATCAGATCTAACTATTGCAAGCATAATCAATATTTCCTGTGCAACCATCAATGCATGCAAAAATAAAAAAAGAAATAGCAGCAAGTGTTTTTAGCATAGGAAGCAACCCCACCTAAATCTAGAGTTTCTCTTTTAAGGTCCCACCTTATTCTTAGGGTTTCCTTTCCTACTTGCAACTCTTTTTCGGGATCTGTAGTTTATTTCGCAAATCTGAAGTCTATTTTATCCATATGAAAAATTTGGTATTATATGGGCATTTATACCTATGGTAGGCAATTCATGCATTGTCCTGCTCTAACCAGCACTTAGCAAGATTTCAAATACTTTTCCAAGTCTGTTTAGGCTTTAGAATTTGTATGGACAAATTCTTATCAATGCCCAGCAAGTCCTATAGACTTTCGATATTTATTTAATTCCTTGAGACTTATATTTTCAGGGTTGTCGAGTATTTCATAGTTGTTTTTGCTTCAACATTCTCAATATTTTAGGTTAAACTCCATATTCGGGATTTTGGGAATTTCCCATCAATATGGGAAAACCAAATCAAAATGGATTTCATGAATTTTGGGAATTTCATTAATTTGGAACTTGGTGCAATTAAATGCATTACTGCTTATGGTTGTTTCCAAGAGATTGAAAAAAACTCAAAAAGGTGGTGTTAATAAACACCTTAGTTTTAATATCCTTGAAATATTCAAGGAAAATCTTCAGTCGATGGATTCTTGTAGACTTTCTTTAGCCTTCAATACAACCTTTGGGGGAATTTTAACATTTTTGGGAGATTTTGTACCTTTCTTCATCCAAGAGAAGACAATGCTATCTATTGTTTCCCATCGTTCAGGATCTTTTTTGTTGCACATCCAATATTTATCCCAACAATTAAAATACACCTCTGCATCTGTAGCATTTTGACGACTACAAACTGGTGCCCAATATTGTATACGTACCTTGTTGAAGTTTTTGGAATGTCTATTTGTATCTACCTCACTTTGTGCAACACCAAGCCATATTGGATATAATGGATCTGAAGGTCTAACAAGCACAAAGTCATCTTTCTTAACATCAAGCATTGGTTCAAATGCATGTTTGGGTCGTTTTCTTAAATGACCACAATAGTAATCATTCAACTCTTCCAATCCAATGAAGTCATCTGCATTATCTACATCTATATTGGTTACATCACTTTGTATTCTTGGCCAAAAATCTATGAAAAATAAATCTTCTTGGACATTTGGAGTTTGAAGAGCGTAGATCATATGTTTCCAATAATCAGTCACTGGTGTTATAAACTTTGTGAACTCTGCTGTAGGTCCTTGTACATTTGACCATCTTTCCCAATACTTCAAATAATCTTTAACTCCACTTACTACTTCTTGATGATCCTTAACGTACTCAAATATGGGTAGCAACATTGGAACACACTTTGGAAGAGTAGGCTTTCTTGCAAGGTCTCTCTTCCATAATTCAATGCCACCTTCTCTTGGTAACCAGTCTGGGGACTTTGGATGCATCTTGCATTGCATGACAGGTGTATCTCCTTACATATAAAATCGAAATTGAAGAGGTTTTGAGTGACCAACAAGTGTATCTTTCGAATCACACAAGTATCCCTCAATGTATCTCTTAAAGTTAGGCACATGTGTCAATAAGAAAGGTGTAGGACTAGTCATCTGGCATGATTGAAAATGTTGCATAAGATGAGGAAAATGGAAGGTCATGCTCATCCTTAGCTTCTCTGAAAATTTGCTGAACATTGCATCGATGTCTTCATGTGTATGACCCACCATGAGAAACCCAAGCTGGATCATCTTGAATGTTCCTCGTGCAACAAGCAATGATAGATATGCAAAGATATAGCGATTTTAGTTTTCTGACCCACAATTATCAAGTTAAAGTAGTAGGTTCTCTGGCAATCATTTGAAATGATGATGGTCATCCTGTGGTGTATTATCTTCCATGCATGATTTATTTTGTGCAACACCTTGATGGTGGGCTAGTGCTTTTTTCGAGTTGAGGGCATTTAGTAGCATAGAGGTTAATCTTGGCATTCCATCTACTTGTAGATCACCATTTGCATGCCTGTGTAGTCGCTCCAAGTTCCTAAAGCACAATGACAATGAGGCAATTGTGAAGTTAGGATCATGAGGCCATAAATCGAGTGAGAAATGTCCATATCTACCTTCTCCATGTCCATGTGTAATCATGCCTATTAAAGAGACTAGTAATTGAGTAGATCTTTTAGTCTCTTTTGATCGAAGCCTTAACCTAGGGATAGCTGTCTTTTGCTAGTCCATTTTATCATGTATGATGCACAAGTTTTTATCTGGATCTAATGCTGAGGCCAAGCGCCAACTGTAATATATGTTCCGACAACTTTGTTGCTGTAGCATGTGACATTGACGCTTCTTTAGAAGCACATTTCGCTCTTGAAGGCACTTTGTTGTTGCAAGTTGCTCTTTGATCTCTGAGCAAATACTATATTTGGAGAACTCACTTGTCTTTGGTAAGGTTACATGCTTGAACTTTGTGTTCCAAATACGATTGAAGGTGGACAAGGACATTTGCTTACATCCAATACCACTCAATGTTGTATTTACTTCTACCCATATATCTACCTGCTTATAAACATCTGGGATGACCACTTGTGTCTCCCTTGATGCATCTTGCATTGTTCTACTCTTGTGTGGCATTTGCTCTGCATTCTTCTTAAGAAAGTCTCTAAGGATGGCTCTTCCTATCTTTGTGTGATCCCAAGCTGCTCTTATTACCCCCTTGTTTCCATGCATTGCCCTTCTCACACCATGCTCAAATTGTGTTTTGTACCTGTAAAAAGATGTCTTTGGGATTCCATGAATCCCATACCATGCCCTTCCACATACCACTTGTCCATTGAAGATAAAGCTGTAATTCCTTGTTCCCAAGTAATCAATCCTGCACGATGATTCAAACTTGTCATAAACATAGTTTGTACGGTCTTCAAATTGCAATCCCGAAAAGTATTTACGTAATTGTTGCATTGCTTCTCTATCAGCAAACTGACAACACTTTTCTTGGCAACAATCAATCATGGAAACCTGTGAAATGGAGTCCATAGAAGTCCTCAAGTTTGCACCTTTAGGGGCAATAATTCAAGGCTTTCTATTGACCATACAATATGATCTCTTCTGAACAAAAATTGATTTTTTTACAGAAACATAATATTCTTCATTGGTATCTTCCATGTTTTTGGCACAAGCATTTGTAGAGACAAATTGCATGTATGATTGTTGTTGTAGCAGTGATGTTCCATCATCAAAGGTGACTTGTTTAATAGGCCATCTTTCCAAAGTGACACAGTGGAGGTTGTCATCTATGTATGTTCCTGTGGTTTGATCAAGGGCTTTATCTACCACCACACCAACATCCTCTTCTCCGAGAAATTCAAAGTTTATCACATCATATGGAAAAGCCAATAATATAACCCCTATCCCAACACACACAGTGTTGCCTTCTGTCCATAGCATCACTCTATGTTTTCTCCAACTTTCATGAATGCTAAGCACATCAATATCCTCAGAAGGTAGGACATGGTCTGATTCGTAATCATCTCCTCCGTCATGAATTGCTATTGAGTTTGAAACAACCACCACATCTTTCTTTTCCCATTTTGCAAAACCACCTATAGCTTCATGAACCTTCGTTGCATCAATTGTTGGGAATGGCAAATACGCTGCTACATTTAAACATTTATCAATAGCCACTAAAATATATCCATCTTCAAGTGTTTCTCCATGGCATGTCTCATTTGGATGTATTGCATACACTCTACCAAGTGCAACAATCTCATGATCAACTAGCAAATTCACAGTTTCTCTAAAATAAAATTCGTTATTCATGATACCTGTACAAGTGAGAAAATGGAGATTTTATCATTTGTATGTTGTTACCTCTCAGAAAGAAGAAAATAGTGATGAAATTGCTAAATACAATGAAGTATCAAATTTCATTGAAACAAAAAAAGTACTTAAACATTAGATAGAATGAGTCCAACTTCCATAATAGAAAGTATTAATGGAAACATCGTATAGAAAGAAGGGGATAGATTTGACCATATGGCCAAAAACAAACTTTCTCATGAACTGTGCCGCCCTAAAGTAAATAAGAAAAGTTTCTTCTATTATTTTTAGTTGCCTTGATTTTAATTTATTTTATTAGCTACTCTTTGAGTAAGCAAAAACTTCCTTGTGTGTTCTCATTGGGAAAAGATATAGCAGATGTTCAAAACTTGTACTGTATCTATTCAACACGAGAACAATGATTAAAATTATTTATAATGTGTATAGGAAAAGATTTAGCCACCTGGTCAAAAATCTATTGTATGTATTTCATACCATAGCAAATATAAAAATTATTTGTGATCCTCATAGGGGAAAACATAATCAAATGTTTGAAACCTCTGTTGTATGTATTTCACATTACAAAAAGGATAAAAGCTCATTGTGGTCTCCATAGAAAAATATTTAGCCAAATGGTCAAGACTCAAGCCAAATACATATAACAAGGATAAAAGTCCATTGTGATCGTTATGGAAAAAGATTTAGCCAGATGGTCAAAACCTCTATTGCAACTATTTTACACAAGACTTGGGATTAAAATTCTTTGTGATATCCACAAGAAAAGATTTAGCCATATGGTCAAAACATGTATTTAACCTAGATGATAGCAAGAATAATAATTTTTTGTGATGTCCATAGAATAAGATTTAGCCAAATGTTCAAAGCCTTTATTGTATGTCAACAAGAATAAATAATTTCTGTGATCTCCATTGGAAAATATTTGATCAAATGATCAAAACCTTTATTTCATGTATTCCACATGACAACAAGGATAAATATATTTTTGAGAAACTTTGACATTGTGCTGAAATGTTGAAACCACAATGACCTCTAAAGAATAGGAGATTTCATTCCCTATGACACAAAGTTATAAATATTGAGGAAATTTTTGCATCAATTAGAAGCTATTAGAGAAGGAAATATAATTTTTATCATGGTTAAATATTTATAAATCTTATACTAGCTACTTGTTGATAATAGTAAAATGTATCATATTACATTTTATTTCTAAGTTATACTATTTTAGTCTAAATCATATTATATTAGTATATCATATTATGTGTATATTATGGAATATATTATCAAAATATATTTTTAAAATATATATTACATTAATTTATTAATAATTAATAAATATGATTTAAATATATTAAATCATATTTTGTAAGATTATGTATATTTAATGTATCTAATATGTAATGTGTAATATCATTGAGGATTTTGAACCCACCTTAGTGATAGTTCGAGAGTAGAATCTCTAGTAGGGTAGGATAGAGAGTATGATCTCTAGCTATGGAAATAGGGGCAATATCCCAATGGTGGGTTCTTAAGGAGGGGCGAGGGGGAAGAAGCTGGTCTAGGAGAAATGCCCCTGGTAAGAGTTTGAGGGCAATGTCTTCCTCGATGGAGGTTTTGGAGCAATGGCCCCAGTTGGGGTTTCGGGATAGCGCCCGTTGTAGGGATTTAGGGGAAAAGCTCCCAATGGGAGGTTTAAGCAGTAGGGCCCTTGGTGGGGGTATGCGGGCAACACCCCTAGTAGGGGGTTGGGGGTAGTGTCCCTGATGGGGGTTTGGGGGCAATGCTCCTAGTGGGGGTCCGAGGGCAGTGTCCCTGGTGTAGGGGTTTGGGGGCAACGCCCCCAACAGGAATCTGGGGGGCAGCGCCCCCTTGTGGGGGTCTCGGGACAACGCCCTCAGCGGGGGTTCGGGGGCAGTGCCCCCTTGTGGGGGTCTAGGGGCAATGCTTCTAGCGGGGGGTTCGGGGGCAGTGACCTGGTGGGGGTTTGGGGGCAACGCCCCCAACAGTGGGATTCGGGGGCTACCAGTAGACCTTAGTGGCGGCCGATGGTATAGACATTACGTGATTTTTGAAAAAATCGTGACTTGAAATCTTTAATAAAATTAAAAAATAGACACAAAAATAAGATCTAAATCTACTTGTATTCCGTAACAAGTTATGGTTATTCGAATAGCGTGATACATTAAATGATTTGTTTCATGAGTCAGTCTTTACAACTAATCATGACGTTTTTCAAAATGAGTTTCTCTTCCTCTCCCTCTCTCTTCCACGCAACTCTCTAACCTGAGTGTTTTCTCTGTTGCGTTTTTACAGTTGCAGGTTTCGCATCTCTGATCCTCTGTGTTTTTATCTCTACTCCTGTCACCCCTCTCTTACTGCAGGTGTTGCATCCCTAATCTTTGGCGGTTCTATCCCCCTCTTCTTCTTTCTGTTTCATTTTCTCAAATTGAAACAGATTGTGCAGCGCAATTTATAGTTCGAATTAGGGTATTATGACCAAAACTACGTGCATCTTCAAATCAGAAATCTTGCTCCAAGGCTTCAGCAATTCAACAAGGCAGTGAATGATCGCCAGTCCACACCGTGCCTGCTCCTACTTCACGGGTGATTTTTGTTACATTGACACACATTACTGACCTACTTATTATAACAGGTTTTCAACTTTTCCCTACTTCATTTTTGATTTTGAGTTAAACTACATTGATTATGACCATTTCAATCCATACAATTACTACAAATCACAATACTACTCTTTTGTATGATTAGTATTGAATAATATTAAGATCAAACACCAAAAGCATTTTCTAAATAAGAATCATGTATGAAAACTAAATGCAATATGTATTTCTGTATATGTATTTCTATAGCAATGAGATTAGGCACTCACTCTTGAGAATTCAATGTCTTCTTCTTCTCGATTGCTTGATTGATCTCTTGGAGCACTTGTCTTTTTTGTTGTCCAACCACTACCTTGCAAGTGATAGCTTCACTCTATGTCAATATTGAAAACATGACTTCTTGCACTGTTGAAAATACTCTTTTTGTTGTGAATATGAAATATATGATTTGTGTAATGTTGAAAAAAGTCTCTTAGATGTGAATATGGAATAAATGGTTTGTGCAATGCTTTTATCAATTATGAGGGCTTTCAAAATACTAGCCTTTCTTTCTATTCTATGATGCTATATACCTCAAGATTTTGCCTCAAGGCTAAACCTAGCCTTATATTTGTTGTATCATTCCGTAATATTAGAGCATTTTATCAAGTTCTTATACATTGTATTATACTTTACTATATAGAACTTTCCATTATACTGTATTTTTATAGTAAAAGAATTACCATCACATTTTATGTTTACACTCTTTATAATTTTGCAATAAGCTTATGGCTATACAATACTTACAAATACTCAACATGATTTTTCCATAGGATGTAATTTGATCTTCTAACAACACATATCATGATCTTTCATCAATTTATAGATTAGACCATATGGTCAAAAAATTTCTTGCAATATAAGAAGTACTTTTTATTATTTTATTCAATACAATCTGAGATTTGGACATGAGGTCAAATATTTTCTTATAATATAAAAAGTAATTTATGTTGTTTTTTCCAATATACTGTGAAATTTTGCCATGTGGTCAAATCTTCTCCTTAAGCTATCTCTTGGCCAAAATAAGAACTCTTGTAGTATCACAATATCTTGCAACCAATCAAATACTTTGTTCATTTTACTACAAGAATGACATTTTGCCATTTGGTCAAATGCTTTCTTATATCATCAACCCTTGCTTACTTCCAAAAGGAAAGGCTAGTTTCTACTTAGAATTTCTTACTTTCTATAATTTGGCCATGTGGTCAAATCTTGTCTTGCAACAAACAAACCACTCTTTTGGAATTTGATCCTAAAAAATTAAGACTAAATCTATGGTGGGTTCAGTCACACAAATTTTGGGTATGCTAGATTTGGTTGTATGGAAAAATGTTCTAAGAAAAACATCTTCTATATTATCTCCAAAAAAGGAAGACTATGTTCTACTTGGAACTCCTTGATTACCTACTATATTTATAGGAAGTTTCGCCATGTGGTCAAAACTTGTTGTACAACAAACAAAGCACTTTGTTTCTATAAATCATTTCTTTCATTTCAATTTTTCATAACTTCCTATAAATATCATATCATTTTGCCACAAATTAGCCACTTTTTCCATTCCACTACAAAATAAAAATTGGCCATATGGTCAAATCTTTCATTTTGTTATCAATGCTAGCATCCAAGAATCCCCCATTCTTGTTTTGTTCAGCCATATGATCAAATCTAATCTCATAAATCTTGCAAACCATGAGACCACTTTTTCATTCCATTATAAAACAATATTTGGCTATATAGTCAAATCCAATTTCACAGCATGTTATAACAAATGAATCACTTTCTTCATATGGTTATGAAACTAGATTTGGCCATATGGTTAAAACCAGTTTATAGAAATCTTCTTATCTTGTAGGTTTTGCCATGAGGTCAAATCTCCACATTTCAAGTGTTTTTCACTTTATCTTATATTGATATCTATGGGATTTGCTACATAGCTATATTTGTTTATATGTGAATCTCATATCACAATAAAACGCATCCTCTCTTTAACTAGCCTTTAAAAACCCTATGGTAAAAAACCATGGCAATGTTTCTAATCTTATAGATAAGTCTTATGACTAAATAGGATTTGACCACATGGCTAAAACCAATGACAATGTTTCTACAATATAGCTCATTTCAAGGGAAACTTACATGTGCAGTAATTAAAATGTTAACTTTGGGCCAAATGGAATTGTGAGATTGCTACATAACCACATTGATATATAGGTGGATCTCATATTGGACTAAATCTCATTCTTTGATTAAATAGGATTTGACCACATGGCCAAAAATCTTAGCAAAGTTCCTAGAGTATGATCCTTGCATAGGAAACTTACATGGAGAAGAAATCCAATATTAACTTAGGGACAAAATCATCCATGACATTTTCTACATAACCACAATGATTTTTCACTATATCTCATACCACACTCACACTCAACATTTCATTATCACTTGACCATTTGGTTAAGCCCATGGTCAAGTCTCACTATTAATAGAATTTGATATTCTCACAGAAGTCCATGTCAAAGTTTTTACTATATGATTCTTGCAAGAGAAACATAATTAATGCTAACTTAGGGCCAGGATAATCCATGAGATTTGATACATAAGCACACATATTTATGGTTGGATCTCATACCACACTTAATCTCAAATTTCAATATTTCATTTTATGAAAGAGTCCCTTTGGAGTACATTTGTCTTGTATTTCGTAAAATCTTGTGTTGTGTTTTCAATTTTCAACTTATAAATCTTATACATTTATTTGGGTTTTGTGAATTTTGAATATTTTTAAATCCACTTTTGTCTAACAACTTTTTCTCTTTATAGAACTATTCAATGGCAAAGAAAGATAGCACATCCAAAAAGGAGACCCAAACCATTGATGAAGTTAGTGGTGGTTTTGTGTATCCATGGTATGTGGATGTTTATGATAGTCAAGGAAAAAGGGCTAACAATGTTCTCTTATTCATTGCATTTTTTCAACAAGATGGTGTCATAGAGAAGATAACAGATGGATGTGCTGGGAAAGAGGCAATACCATGTAATCTTGTTAAGATCAAGGGGAAAAATATAGTATACAAACTTGATCCTTTGTCATTTCACTTTGCCCGTATTAAAGAGGATGAAGAATACTCTTTGAAACAATGGGATGGACCTTATTTGAGGAGGTAAAGGGCACAGAAAACATTATATTAGCATTCCAAACTGTTCAAAATAGTGAGCTACTTTCCCTATCAAGAAAATGTGATCGCCCCAACAAAAGAATGAAGCTCCAAGATAAACAGATAGACTTGAGATCTTCACCTTCTCCTCAAGAAGAAAATAATTCATGGAATCCCACAAGCTCAAAGTCAAAATCACCTCAACAAAGTTCCTTGTCACAACAAGCTCTTGTTGTTAGTATGGCTGCTAACACTACTAAGAATGATGCCACTTTACCTTCCATGTTAGAAGTTACACCTGCAAAGCCAATAGTGTCTCTTGAGGTCAAGGGAGTAGAAAGAACATTCAATTTTCCTAAAATAGTTAAGAAGAAGCAAAAGAAGGAAGAATCATGATTTCACATGTTTGAAAAATTCTTTCCATTTGGTCCAACAACACAATTTCCTATTCTCATTGATAGGTGTTATGAGGCACCTCCTTTGTATGCTTATAGGATTATGTAGAGAAGCTAACCATGTCTTTCATAAAGACTCCGATGAACCCAGCAACAGCAGCATATCTTATGCCTTTTGTACAAGACAACAATGAGAAGAGACCCATGCATCGTGATGAGGTGGATGCTAATAAGTTGGACAATTATAGTTATTGGATTATATCAAGGCTTCACTCAATTCATGCAGCAAATATATATATTCAGATTGATACTACACGTTGTCTAGCAACCAAGCATTTATACACCACAAGAAATGCTAGAATATTAGTTGATTGCCTTGCGGAAATGTGCATTGAGCTTTCGCGAATGACAAATATGGAATTGCATAATGTTATGAAGAATGCCCCTTATGTTGAGCAACTTCAACAAATAAGAGATCAGTGGGGCTAGCATTTGGTTCTCCACCAAAACCCCAACAAGTGCTTTCTAAGACAAGCTCTCAAAGAGTACCATGGTAGATAATCACATATAAGCTTACCTTCTTTTTTTGTGAAGATTAGTGTGATGCTCTTTCTTTTGTTCTATGCTCACTACTTTGATCTTTTTTTTACAGAGATTTGTGGCATACATTGGGGAAAATTGTGCATCTAGAGATTGCCATATGATTGTTAGCTCCCAAGAAATATTTGATAGTTGGATCAAAATCATGAAGAGATACTCTAGAGGTGAACTTATATATCCCAAGAGGAGAGTTCGAGAAAAAAGGGAAGGCAACCTTTTCCTGCTGCATTTCGTTGCCTTATGGGTTTAAAGGATGAAGACATCCTTACACTACAAGAGGAGATCAATGAAGGTCATATCCTTTTTCTTATAAAAAAATGGGATAAGGAAGATATGATTGACATGGAAATAAGGGCTAAGCAAATCAAGCAAGATAGGGTCCTAAAGGAGGAATTAGTCACTCTTTTCAATGCTTCAGTTCTTCCAGAAAGTAGCGCTGTGATGAAAACTTGGGAAGAGCTTGTTGATGATTATGATATCAATGATGAAGTCTACAAAAATATTTTAGGCATTTGCAATGATTGGGTATCAAAGAAGCTCACACGTGGAGCTGATGCAGGGTCCCTACCAAATGGAGCAAAAGATATTGTGAACTTTCTAATTGGGAAAAAGCAAAATCCTCTTCAATCCTCCACTACTTTCCCTTGGCGTGTATATGTTGTCGGATGCAATCTAGAAACCTTTGATCTTATACATAATGTTTACAGAGATCCTATTATCATTGGGGTTGTTGTTCTAGATATAGCACATGGGGTTGAGGGAATGAAATGGGACTCTATAAAGTTTGGAAAGGTTGTATCCACTCTACTACAAATGACATGTGAACCTAAACAATTCATGTTGTTATCATTTCTTGATCAAAAGCAAATGGCAGCTTTGGAAAATGCTCTTGAAAGCATTTCTTGCAAGTATTGCATGCTAGTTGGTAGTGTTGACTTCCTACCAATGGATAGAACGTTTGCTTTTGGATCTATAGATTCTTTTGTGGTTTTGACTTTAGTGACCATGGAGAAAAGCTTCATTAATTTTGAGCGATATATAAACAATGTCAACAAGCCTTCCATTTTGGACTTCAAAGGCTTGGACAAGGAGTGCAATGTTGAAGATCTTGAAGAAGAACAAAGGATTGCAAAGGCCGTTTTGAGAAAGAAAATGAAAGCTATGGAAACTACAATCAAAGCATTCAATGATGCTCATGAGGTTGTATTTGATGTATATGCAAGTGGACTTGCATCTAAGGTGGCATTGGTAAATCATATGAAGACTATTGCAGTGGTTTGCAACACTCAAGAGCAAAGAGAGGTTGAAGCACAATTGTGGAGGGTCCATGAGAGTGCCAAACAAAATTCAAACTCCCAAGAGGTTCCTCCTACTAAAGTTCAAGTTCTTGAAGTACCACCCGAGGGCATAGAAGAATCAAGCCAAGATATAGCAAGTCTAATTATGAAAGAGAAATTAAGGGCTACTTCAGGTTTTTAAACTCCGTTCATTCTCCTTTCATCAAGGAAGACACATTGATGTAATATTAATTTTTATCTTGAGAAGTTACTTCCATTAGCATTTGCAATATTTTCTTTCTTTGATGATATTAATTAAAGAAACTATGTCTTTGGTTTTTTAATTTTTATAAAAGGTACCAAGCATGTTTGGTTTAAAAAATCTATTTAAGTAAATATTTTACCAAATCGATATTAAAAAGCTCATTAAAATTTATCATCCTTTGTAAGGATAACTGTTTAATTGTAATCTAGTGTGTAAGAATACTTATCATAATGAAAAGTTTGAGCTAGCTATGCAAAATTTACTTAAGTCTATTTTAGATCTTATTTCAATTAAACTCTTATATGTGTTGTGTTATGATCTTGTCATGTTAGTTTTGGTTAGATTTGTCCACACGGTCAAATCTCTTATCTCTTATAGCCTCTTTTACTACATCACTAGTGTATGTCTATGCATGTACCTTAGGATAAGAAAGGCAACAATATATTGCACACCCCAAAAAAGATTCATTGCACCTCCCAAAGGAGTTTTACCTCAGTAATAAATATTGCAACAAAGATTTCTCTCCCATATATCTTTTGAGATGTGTATATGGAATATTAAGGTAAAATCCTTGTTACAATTCGTGAGTTTAAATATCTATGGGATATAACTAGTTCAAAAATATAATTGTTAGTCCTTAAGAAGAAACTATAAAAACTTATTCAAATAGAGTATAACTCATCTCAATTAAATTGTCATGTGTCACTTATATGTGACATAGTTTTGGTCACATGGTCAAAAGTATCATGTTTAAATTTTCTTTTAATAATTAGGACTAATAAACACCTTCTTTGTACATGCCATTTTCAAGGCCTTTTTAAAAATTGAGTATGTTAAATATTATAATGATAATATAATTTGTGCAACTAATTACAAGAATCTATTGTTAGTATCTCAAGTATACTTATAACTAGCGATAAAAAGTAGTTATGGAAAAATGACTTTATTAGAATATATTTTACTTCAAAAAAATCATCATATATATTTTTTTCACCTCATGATATTACTTTTGATTAGATTTGACCACATGGTCAAATGTCTCTTTTCTTAAGACATCATTTTTTAAGTAGTACCTATTTATGTATTTATCAATGTGAAGTTAAATTTCTTTAGTGTTCTATGCCAGTTTATAGCTCAAACATTAGGTAGAATGATGAGGAAGTAAATGAGTCTAATGTGCTTCTTTTTCTTCTTTGTAACTTCAACTAAGACATCTATGGTTGAATATCTAACAGATTCAACAACAGTAGAGCACGATGATGTGATTGATGTTTCCTTGATAATAAATGCAACAAAATTATGTGTAATACTTGATCTCAATGGTCTTCTTTTACAACGATGCTTTGCTAAGTCTAAAAGGTTTCAAAGGTTTCAAATGGAAAAGAAATAAACTGGCATAGAACACACTAAAGCTTTCAAATATGGACATGAATTGTATGCTCAATTCAAGGTTGTCATTGATGAATGGACTAGAGCAGAGAATGATGGTATTTCATCATCATCATCAGCACCGCACGAGACCATGATTGATAAAGATGGTATATATGTTCAACCTTCAATTGCTTCTTGCTTCAAGAGACCATCTATTATACAAACATCCTCAACAAATGCCTCACATCATCCATCTCTTACATTGAACAGCTCACAATTATCCATGTTAAAGCAGACTCCTTTAGTCTCTACTTTGAAAGATATGGAAGCATCATGAGTTAGGATATCACAAACATTTCATAAATGGTAGTGCAGTTAAACGTTTTATACAAAATCTACAAAATTTGTATTTTTCAAATATACATGATGTAATAAGAAGGCGCTGATTCTATATGGACTAATTTTGACTTTCATAATAGATATATCCCTTACATTAAAGGCTTTTGCATGGCTATGAAATATATGCTTGTTAGAAATTTAAAGTGTTTTATGTAATTACCTTGGTGTTTCTAAACACCACCAATATCAATGAGAGAATCTACTTGATGTTTTTTATTGTTTCAATAACATTAGTTAATTGTGTTGAAATTTATTATAAAATGGTTTAAATCCTATTTTGTACTTTATGATAGTCTACTATACAAACATACTCAACAAATGCCTCGCATCTTCTATCACTTACATTGAAGAACTCACAATTATCCATGTTGAAGTAAACTCCTTTAGTCTCTACTTTGAAAGATATGGAAGCAATGCGACTTGCTCATGAGTTAGGATATTACAAACATTTCATAAATGGTAGTGTAGCTAAATGTTTTATATAAAATCTACAAAATTTGTATTTTTTCAATATACATGATGTAACAAGAAGGCGTTGACTCTATATGGACTAATTTTGACTTTCATAATAAATATATCCCTTACATTAAAGGATTTTGTATGGCTATGAAATATATGCTTGTTAGAAATTTAAAGTGTTTTATGTACTTACCTTTGTGTTTCTAAACACCACCAATATCAATTAGAGAATCTACTTGATGTTTTTTATTCTTTCAATAACATTAGTTAATTGTGTTGAAATTTCTTATAAAGTGGTTTAAATTCTATTTTGTACTTTATAACCATCTACTATACAAGCATACTCAACAAATACCTCACATCATCTATCACTTACATTGAACAACTCACAATTATCCATGTTGAAGAAGACTCCTTTAGTCTCTACTTTGAAAGATATGGAAGCAATGCAACTTGCTCATGAGTTAGGATATCACAAACATTTCATAAATGATAGTGTAGCTATCTACAAAAGTTGTATTTTTTCAATATACATGATGCAACAAGACAGTGACTCTATATGGACTAATTTTGACTTCCATAGTAAATATATCCCTTACATTAAGGGCTTTTGCATGGCTATAAAATATATGCTTGTTAAAATTTTAAAGTGTTTTGTGTAGTTACCTTGGTGTTTTTAAATGCCACCAATATCAATGAGAGAATTTACTTAATGTTTTTTATTCTTTCAATAACATTAGTTAATTGTGTTGAAATTTCTTATAAAGTGGTTTAAGTCCAATTTTGTACTTTATGTCTTAGCTAACAAATAAGTCTTAATTGATAATAAAATTTATTTCTATTTCTTTGGAAACACAAATCATTGGTCAAAGGTTAAATCTTTAGTCTTAGAAAAATCATAAACTTCTAGCTTGGTATATAAATCTTTATTTTATGATATGAAAATTCATTTAGCTAGTCAAAGTATGAAGCTAGTTAATTTTGGCCAAAGTCAATATCCATCTTGTCCATATATTGTCAAGATAGATAGAAATTTTGAATAAAAGATATTTATATATCATGCATATACATACAAAAAATGTAAATGGGGTGAGCAATTATTTGACATACTTGTGTCTATTGGTTTACACAAAAAAAGAACCATCACATCATAGGTTATCCAAACTTATTACGATATGGTATTAGATCAAGTTATTAAACCACACCTAGTTAGTGGTGACTCTTTTAAGGTCCTAGTTCATGAAACTTATACATGTCACTTTAAATGATGCTATATCTAAAAGAAAAAACTCATATTATAATATCTTCAAATCCATAACATTATAAATTTTGGCCATGATAACATATTTTCATACAATGTTTAAGGCTCTTGTACTCTAAATTCTCTCTCTACTCCATCAAACCTTTGTATTCTTACATTAAACTTAGAAATTTCCTAGGTATATACTAGTTAAGCCTCCTTGATGTTTCCACCACCATACAACATCATATTTTGTTAGTATGCTAGAAAATATAGAGGTGAAATCCAAATCTCCTAACAGCCACAGAGCTTACATTCATCATTTAAGCTCTCAAGATGTGTGATCTCATATTTGTAACACACAAAGTGCCCTTTAAAGATAAACATAAACATAGTGCTCTCTTTCATTCACAAAAGTAAGACATTAATTCAAAGTGGGACTTGGAAAATTCCCAAAATCTGTAATATGGTGTTGTTAGGTTTTCTCACTGATTCATACGTGGGTCAACTCATGATATTGATACTCTCGCTAATATAATCATTAATATTAACATTGCATGTGTTTTCAGTAAGAAAATAAATATTATTTTATTCTACTCATATTCCATGGTTTAATCGACGATGTCCGAGAACTTTCAACGTTATCTAGAAAGATCAAATTTCATTTAGCTATGTCCTAAGTACAATGCTGATTGTTTTTCTGAAAACTTTATTCTAAGCAAAAAATCATAAGTGTAATTTTTCTTTCATCTTTCATACATTGAATTATATTTCTATGTACCTAATTTATGTATATCTAGTATATATTTTCCTATGTAATTTTTTGTTTATTTTATGCATTGATTATTTTATGATATTATCTAAATGATTTTCTATAAATTATTATAAAAGTTATATGCATCTATTTATCATTAGCAAAATGAAATAGAGATAACCACATTCAGAGGGAAATTATAAAGTATTCCCTTCCCTAGCACTGTCTACCTTTTTTATGATGTTATGATCACATATGTCATTAATGAAATAACAATAAATATCACAAAATAAACCATAATTTAGATATTTTATTAATGACATGTATATAATCCTTTTCCAAGTGAAAAAGTATTTTCATTGAAAAGTTAATTATTATATTACTTAGGCTATTTTTCTAAACAATAGTTCATATACATTTTCTTTAAAATGCGTTTATAATCATTTTAAGCCAAATATAGCGATAAGCTTATAAAAAATTATTTTTTTCGAAATCGACGAGATGTTACCTCTCTCAGGTTCGCTATAATGGGGGTTTCACCAATTCCTACTATGTCATTTTCTCCATTGACCATGTTCTTTGCTCCCCTTAAATGGGCTTTTTGAATTGCTACGACCTCCTGGAGCTATGGATGTTAGGTGAAATTGACGTGGTAGGTCAGGGAGAGTTGATGGTCATCCTAAATTTTTTTGCGAGTATTTTGCTTAGCGATATGATTGTATAGGAGAAAGGCGTAATAGGGGGGTAGAGAAAATGGAAATGAGGTAGAAGAGGGGTATTTTCCTCTTTCAAGCTCAAAGCTACAATGGAAAAGAGAAGTAGAGAAAATTTTCCATCATCACGAGGTCTTCCTTCTTGCTTTCTTTATGAATGAGAGGGGGTGTATTTATAGCCATGAGGGGACTCATACAGTCGACTCATTCTTTTGGCTACTTGTCAAGAGCTAAGTAAGCTTTATAAAAAATACATTTTGATTGCCTACCTATTGGATGGTGGCATGGGGATGATTTTAAAATGCTTTCTCTCCTTGGAGGCATTAAAAAGTCATGATTTTATGCCTATTTTTTCAAAAATGTATTTTTTTCTTCAAAACGACTTCATATTGTGATTTTTGGTCAAGTTACGTCATGACTTATCTAGTTTATAAAGTCATGCCATACTCTTTGATACTTAACTTACTTAACATCATACTCGTTCTTGCGCATTCTTTGTCTATTAATTAAGGCTTTTGCGATTTGTCTTGTGGTTACGAAATCAATATGATCTTTGACGCATTAAATAGAATCGAGAATGCTAAATCAAATATAATGTGGAAAAATTTATGATCAAGCTGTCGTAATATTATTTATGAGGTATCTTTTCTTTTTGTTGGCTAGGAACATTGGGGCATCTTCTTGTGTCGGATTGCAGAATTGATTTAATGTGAGACTCGATATCAAGAAAATTACATGCGGTTACTTATGTGATAGCTCGATGAGTAAATTTTGAAACATCTCAAGCCTGAATTCGTTTCTTGATATGACGTGCTGTGGTGGGAATATTATAGAGAACAGGGCATCGGCCTCAAGTATTGACTCAGTATCCAAGAATCTACCAAGCCCTTGCAAGGCAGCACTGAATCCTTTTTTCCTTTAGCTTACTTTTATTTACCCTCTAACCATGCTTATTATGTCCAGCAAGACATCACCTTTAGGAAGACA
Source organism: Lygodium microphyllum (assembly GCF_053477565.2). Taxonomy (NCBI): domain Eukaryota; kingdom Viridiplantae; phylum Streptophyta; class Polypodiopsida; order Schizaeales; family Lygodiaceae; genus Lygodium; species Lygodium microphyllum. The sequence continues at coordinate 42,362,110 of NC_141147.1, read as the reverse complement.
AGGTATTGGTCTTGGGTCCTGACTCGTCCCCAAAAACCTACCAAGCCTTTGCAAGGCAATGATTATTCGCTCTTTCATTTTTCCTTTCTTCATTTCTTTTTCTTTTGTTCATGGGTTAGAGCCCCTTTTTACACACCTTCATATACTGGGTTTTCCATGGTTGTTCATCATTTTTTTCTTTATTTTTTGCAAGGTTCCCCAACTACCTCACAAGTAACAGAAACTCCTAGAAATAGCTGCCTAGTAGGCTAGCAGAATAGGGTCACTAGAACTACCTTCTAAAATAGTTCTTAGAGTGCTCAACAATGTCTTTACAGCAGGCGCATGACTACTCAGACCTCCCCAAACACATGTAACCTAAACTTTGGAACTTCATGCCTTGATCGATAGTCCCCAACAAAAAGAAGAAAAATCCCCACATACACATATAAATATACAACACAAAGGGAAATAACTCATAAAGGAAGGACATTTCTTGGTTTTGGCCACAAGAAACGTTGGTGGAGCAACAGGCTCGCTCCATGGACTCACTTAGACCTGTTTGATACAAAATAGAAGACCATTAAACGTACCCGCACCAAACAAATACATGGCCCTCTTGGTCTAATGAGATAAATGATATTGTGCCAAAAGAAACAACCCTATTGGCCACATAGGTCATTTTGCTCTAGCCAATTATGGTCTTCTTGGCATATAAATTACATCTTATTAGAGTAACCAAGCTAAACCAAAGTGACATAAGATGTGAGAGCTAGCCTCATACCACATACGCATGCCAACTCACTATAGTTCAATTATTGAGTTTTAATCTTGGAATTTTTGTATATCCACAAGTCTAAGCCTTCCCACTAATATAACATCAATCTAGGCTATTCCTTTTTGTGTGCTATTAGCTAAACGAATGAACTCTTTGGGCTCATATGTTCCACCTTGATTGTCATTCCAGTAGATTGATTATCCAACCTTTCCATAGTCCCCTCCTATATAGGGAGAATCATAGATCTATGATCATTGAAACCTTCCCTATTTGGACTTTTGAATGTGTTATTCTTACAACCCAAACTAGATAGGGCTTCAATCCTAGGCCCATCACATCAATGTATCCCAAAGCGGTGCATATTGTTAGATGTATCATTATGGTCTCTGATCTCTTCCACTTGGGAATTGACCATGGTATATCCACCAACCACACTTTTAGAGGTTTTGGCCCTCCAAAACCACCTCCTTTTAATCATTGCATGGCTTGATTGGATGCATTCTATTTTTATATTCTTTCATGCTAAATTGATCTGTATTGGCTCACTTGCTGCCTATCACTTTCTCTAAATCGGATCCTTTTACTAGATCCAACTCTAGGTGGATCTTTACCATTGTAAACCCTACATTTCCTATCACCTTGGCTCTTAATACTTGAAATAGCCTCCACACGATAGCATGCATAAGCTCTCTCTCGGGGGGCGACCTCATTCACATAGTTTTGTTCCAATTTTGGACCATTCAGAGGTTGCTTAACTACTCCACTTTCCTCATTAGGTCTACACCAATTTTCATCTAGCCCATGGCTTTGGAACATAGGATTGGCTACACTAGGATTGGCTACACTCCAAAAGCTCTCCTAACACTTATGAATATATCTCTCATAATCATTTGCTTGAACCTTTGCCTCCAACTACTGACTTAGGGTTTGTCATCCTAGCTTGGAAATGTGTATTTATTTCCAAGCCACTGATAAAGAGTTCAGCAAACACATCTTTTGGTAATTGACTGACTTTCCTTGGCCAAAGCTTTAGGAGAACTTGTCTTGCTTCGATCTGGCACTAAAAAAAAATGAAAAATCTGCAACCATTGCGAAGGTCAACCTTTTGAAATAATTTGATTTCCGGGCTTCCACAGCCACTTGGAATTGTCGGATTTGCATCTTTCACTTCTGTCAAGCTTTAAATTTTGCCTTAAATTTGTGTCATTTCACACTTATCTGACATTTCCTTGGTGTTTAAATCCGTCTCTTATTGGTGGGATAAGTCGGCTTAGCTCGTCGAATCCACGAACTCATCTACACATAAAAAAACTATAAAGAGCATCAAGCTTCTTCGAAAGAGAATATATAACAAAACACAAACACAGCTCTCTCACCCTACCCCCTTTCCAAATTAAGGCATGAAGATCCCCAAGGGATAGGCCAAGTATAACTTGAAAAATATCTAGAGCTAGTGGCTAACTAACTACTCCAACACTAACCAGCTTAAAAAAGCTATCAAAGGATTCTTCTTAAGTGGTGGTCTGAATAACCTACCTAACCTAGGACAATTGGACCAAGAACTCCTACTAGGCAAGGACTCCTATAGCTGGGCCTTTCATTTTCAGATACTTTTGATTCATCACTTTTTAATACTTCAAGACTTGATACTTGGGTATGTAAAAATGAGGGAGTTGAGCGTAGTGACCCAAGAAGAACAGGTTATCGACTTTAGGTCTTGACTCGGTATCCAATAATCTACCAAGCCCTCATAAGGCAACATTGAATCCTCTTTTCCTTTCACTCACTTTTATTTTGTTGAGATGGCAAGCTCAACACGTGTGGATATTGATGATGGACCACCTGGCTAGATGGGTCCGCACGTCTACACGTTGGTGGTCATTATGATACTCACATGGCCATTGACTTATCACTAATTATATTTAGTTTATTACACCTACCTACAGCTGGCAAAGACATAGCACTAGTCAATTAGTGTAGTCGGTTATGCATTGTCTCTCTCTCTCTCTCTCTCTCTCTCTCTCTAGACTCACCAATATCCCATTCACACATGCATTGATATCTTATGCATGGGAATTTGTTACACAAATGCACATGTTTATATATTATGCTATACGTTGTCATGCCGCTATGTGGACATAGTGTGAAAAACCCTAGCGTGCATCATCATCTGGCTTCCTTATTAATGTAGAGAGTCAATGTCATATTAGTCATTAATATTAGTAACCATAGTATGGATGGTTCAAAAATATGGAAATTTCGGACCATTTTAGCCTATTTTTTATATTTTGGCCATTATTTCTAATAAATATCCTCAAAAGGCATAGTAAACTTCTAGAATAGGGTGACATGTGAAAAGCAGTGGCTTTTCAGCCAGTTTTGAAAAATCACATTTAAAAAGGACTCCCTAATTTTCTCTACGCATGATCATGGTTTTCGATCATTAGATAACACTCCGGATGGGAAGAGAGGAGAAGAAGCAATCTGGGAGAATTTTGACCAAGCATCTTGGAGTTTTATTCCCCTTTCAAAGCCAACAAAACAATTAGATTTGTTGTCTGATTAGTTGAGTAGAAGCTAGTATTTGGTGTGTATTTTTTGGTATAACAGGGAGCTTCATGAGATCTAATGCTTGGAGATTGCTTCTGAGTAGTAGTAAACATTGTCTAGATAATCCAAAAACGTTTTTTTTTTTGGGTTTAGCCATCAAACAATCAACTTATGAATGTTGCAATAACCAAGAATACACAAGACTGTGATGTTTTCTAACACAACTTTATGTACAAGAAGGTTGTCAATTTTATATGGCATTAGTCCCTTGGAAGACTTTATATTGGTACTTGGATTTGGCTCATGTAGCTTGTATAAGAATAATGAAGAGATCTGTAAAACTTTTTGTTTTGCTAAGTAGTTGTATTATTATAAACTATTGTTAAGTGGTTATATAATTATAAACTATTGTTCTCTTTTTGTTTAATTTGAAAAACAAGAAAAGGTACTATAGAAAAGTTCTACATACTATGTATAGCATGCCATGTCAATGTGTACATTTTTGTAATAATTTTCCCTACGTAAAATATAAATGCATGTGTGAAGGGAATATTAGTGAGTGTTAAGTAACTTTCACTAATGTATAACATGTCAATGTTAGAGAGAGAGAGAGAGAGGGGGGGGAACAAAGAGAGCGAGTGAAAAATGCTCACTTGAATGTCGAAATTGGCCCTTTGCAAGGGCAAAAAAATATTTTTTTCCTCATTAAGAGGATTCTTGACTAGTATCAGTGCATTCCCAACCACTTGTTGCTTTGACTTTTGCAAGCCATGAAATAGATCATAAGCTATTTCTTTTGTCAAAAGATTTTATCATGTTATTATTTGTAGACAATCTTTACCAATAACTCTACTCTTGCACATATCTCACAATTTAAATTCACAACTTACCCATATCCTTACAACTTTTATAGCAAACAATTGTTACTTTTTTGTCTCTAGATGGTTGGGTTAGGGGTCTTGGTAAGTTGCTTGTTAAGGATTTGATACTTGATCATCGTTCATAGTCATTGGTCTACTCATGGGTCTACACTCGATCTAGTTTGCATTGACTTTGGTGGGTAAATAATCTCTCTCCCTCCTACACAAATGAGTCAAGATTCCCAGCTTGGGAGAGGGGCCATAAATTCTTAAAGTATTTATGAAAGCTAACGATCTTTCAGTCCTTTGTAGTTGTAACCACTTTATTGCCAAGCATGGTGGCTTCATGGCAAAGAGTAAACCATTTTTTCAAGAAGTGACTTCAAGACCTACATATCTATTGTAGTTTGGAGATAATAGCCGAGTTTGTAAGGAGTGTGTTCTTCTTATAGGAGGGAAGTATTCAATATTTCTTTAATTGGTCCTATGAGATCTCTTGTGCTAAGTTTTCCAAGATGGTAATCATTTTGCAAAATAGACGTTCATGCTCCTTCCATATAGGAGACCATTGAGATATTGCTAACAATAGCATGTCAGTACTTGCCATGCCGAGATCCATCATGGTAAATAGTTTGGCAAAGGTGCCAAAAGTGGTGTCTGAGAGTACGAAGCACTCGACGAGTGACTTTTGGGTATGGATTAATAAGTCCTCAACCATTTGATATATGGATTAGCATTATGAGGATAGTGTATCTTGTGGTAGGGTCTCTTTTGGGACTGGTCATGTCAATTCTAGCACTGGTGAGGTCTAGGACTTCTAGTGAGTTGGTGGATAATGAGGTATAAAAAGTGGAAATAGGTCTCAAGGGGTCCACTATAGATCTATATAACATGTGTTCAAAGGATATTAAGAAATACCATTTCTTTATATGCTATAAGGCCTTAAAATGACACCTTTTACTTTACAAAACTTACAAAGTTTTTTCAAATTGTAACTTAAAAACCCTTTTTGTAAATATAATATTTAAATTTTGCTAAATATAATACCCTTTCTTTTGACTCACGTGGTATCTTACATGTTTTATAAGGTGGACTCCCCGAGAAACAAGTTAGAGGTAGAGTCTTAGTGGGAGTTAAGCATGTTGCGTTCAAGCTATACAGGGGATGGATCAAGTGAAATGATAGATGTATGAGTTGTAGTGTTGGACAATTTGGGTAACCAAAGCTTGTGGAATCCATGATAATAGTCATGAGTTTCTAGAAGCTTCTTAAGGACCTAGTGCTATGTAAGGCACAAGTTGTGTTGTGATTGACAGCGACAACATAAAGATTGGAATTTAGGGTGTTGAGCATTTGAGAAGATTGTGAGGAGGTTTTTGGCCACCAATACCACTATGTTGTGGTGTTAATGAGAGTTTTCTTGCTTCCATGATCATCTAGAAGTTGGGTCAATAAGATTGTAGCCTTAGTGGGTTGGGTAGGTGGAGAATGGTAATTATCCAAATTGGACTTAGGCTATCCATTCTTGGAGACAAATGTAGTGATCACATGAGCATTGACCAACTAAAGGTGAATGCATTGGTCAATGTAGTTAACATTACAATTTCTTAGATACTTGAAGGTTCATCCCAAGAGAATCTCTGTACCTACTCCTTCAGTGTTTAAAAGAACATAAAAGAGGAGTGGGATAGTTTTTGTCTCAATCATGATTGCGATCTTACATCAACCCAACAAGGTGTATGGTTCTCCTCCATAGGGATTAAGCTTTACATTGGTGGGTTGCAAAGAGGTTAACCTAGGTTCTTCCAACAGCAGTATGGCAAGGTATTATAATCCCTCATCAATGAGAACATACACTATTCACCGAATGGGCTACAATGAGGTGGATGAGAAGATAGGCAACCAAGATTAGAGATTCATTATCTAACTCAATGTTGCTAATGATCACAGCTCTTATATTTAGAATTGCCAACTCGATAGTAGACACAAGTGAGGTCACACATTGATATTGCTCAAACTATTCATAGAGTGTTTGCTCTATATGCAGCACAAGACTCTCCATATTTACAATCAGTGGTTCATGAGAAGGGTATCCAGGTGGATAATACTTCTGCATTTAGTTGCCATTGAAGTGGTTGATGGCCTGCTGGCCATCTAGAGTCTCTAAACCTACATTCCCAATTTTACTGATCACATGGATATGGAAAGGTCCGAGGCCTCCTAATTTGAGTTTCTGCTTGTGGCCTTTAATTGAATAAAGTAGGAGAAGGTCCCTCTTGTTGAAGGAGCATTACTTGACATGCTTGTCAAACCAAGCCTTTCATCTAGCCTTCTCTATAAGTAGGGTATGAGTGGCTAGTAGTTGTATTTTAGTCAATCATCCCAACTCAAGCAAGTGATGTTTCCATGCTTTATTGCCTTCCTAGTAGCCTTGAACGGTGATACACAAACTAGGGATCAAGAGTTCCATAGGCACAAAGGCATTAGTGCCATATGTCAAACAAAATCGAGTTTGAGTCTTATAGGCTGTGAGATAGGCCTAGAGAATTGCAATAAGCTTGTGGTCCTAGTTAGTTCATGAAGCCAAGACTCTCTTGGTCAGGATGCTAATGAGGGCTTTATTGGTAGCTTCTGCTTGGCCATTTTCTTAAGGATAGTATGGGCTAGATTTTTTATGAATGACTAGGAACATCGATAGAAGGTGATGGATTAGCTCATGCAGGCAGTGTGTCCCTTGATCACTGGTGAGCTCCATGGGGCATCCAAATTGTGAGATGAGTTACTCCTAAAGAAACCAAGCAGTGGTTTGGATGTCATTTTTACAAGTTTCCCTTGCTTCTACCCATTTAGTAATGTAGTCGGTGGCCACGATAGTCCCATGAAATCTATGCCCCACTTTTCAAAGGATTGATAGGAAATAACTACTATAAGTTCCATTTTGTCCTTGTAGATATAGCATGCTAGAACTCATCATAGTGCTTGACACTATCATCCTTGAATAGCCTAGGTCACTAGAGTTAGGCTTGAAGCACTTTCCTGACTGTGGCCATTGCCTCAAATTATCCTCAAGAAATATCACCATGTGCCTCTTCCAACATAGCTTCCATTTCATGCTCATACACACATCTTCTGAGGAGTCCATTGTGTCCTAATTGGTATAATTCAAGTCAATGATTAATTGGCATGGTCTAGTTTTGATTAAAATATGGGCAATGCATGCTTTCTTGATTGGGTGTTATGTGAGTCCATTTTCAAGAATGTGTACAATGTCATCAATCCAATGGGGCATGTGCTTTATTAACAGGAAACAACTAAGCGTCAGGAAGTTGTGTTAGATATGATCAATGCCCCACCCTCATTAGGTGCTACCAATGATCCATGGTGCTCAAAGTTGTAAGGCCCCCATTATGAGGAGAAGCCAAATGTGAGCCCGGACATTGGTTGAGTCCTTACTTGTATATCAGATGAGGTCTATGTGACCGGATGGCAAAAAGGTGACTGTTGTGGGTCTAATCTTTGGGTTAGACGGAGTGGTTAAGCTGGTAGCAACTCGAGGCACATTGCATTGAGTTGCGTGGTAAGGGAGTTAAAAGGGGCCCCTATTGTGGGGTCCGGGGGCCGCGGAAGCGGCCCCTGGCTGGGGGGTCCCAGGGGGGCCAGCGGCCCCCCTGGCGGGGGTCCGGGGGCAGCGCCCCCGGCCCGATGGTAAAGGGAATATTCCCTGGAATATTCCCTGGCCGACTAGTGGAGGCTCATATGGTAGGTCGGTCAGCAGGCCGACCTAACGACCTTCGCGGGCTATAAAAGCTAAACCCCTTCGCAGCCATCTGACACTCATCTTTCACCCAGTCAGAGTTGTTGTTCCAGCTAGCCTTAAGCTCTTCACCTATCTTCTGTCTAGATCGCCATCTAAGCTTCACACAGTGGAAGCGCACGGGTGGACAGAGCCATCTTTGTATCAGTTGTTTGGAGTTAAAGAATTTTACTGATTCTCCTCTTATCTGTTGTGTACTCTCTATCTCTTTCTCAGATTCTGTTCGCTGCGCCGTGTAATATTTTACATGGTATCAGAGCCCAGGGGGCTCTAGAGATCGGAGAGCGTGCAAGAGGCAAAGGCTTCAACAGCAAAGAGAAACGATGTCGACTCCGGGAAGCAGTTCTGGTGCATCAGGAAGCGGTGCAGGAGGTGGTGCTGCTGTACCGGCTATTCAAACACTGAGGATTCGTCCACCAACCTTCAGCGAAGGCAAGTTAGATGGTACAAACTACACCTTGTGGAAGTTCAAAATTACTACTATCCTTGATTCTTATGAACTTCTGGAGACTGTGCTGGGGACTGACGCAGAACCACAGCCTACCCCCGACCCATCAAATCCTAGTGTGATGATTCCTCCGAATGCAGATCTTCTACGAGCTTGGAAACGAAGGAATGCAGATGCATTGTGTGCCTTAGTTACAAGCTGTTCTGACAGTGTTTTGACTCTGATTCAGCATACAACCAAAGCGTCAGAGGCTTGGAATGTACTAAGGAGTCAGTATGAAACACGAAACCAAACAAGGATTCAAAACTTGGAGAATCAACTAGCAGCGGAGAAGTTTGCTGAAGGAGAGACGGTTGAAGCATTCATCACTCGGATTAAGAATCTGCGCGACCAGATGGCTGGCGCTGGGATACAAAAGACTAGCGAAGAGCTAGCTCGGAGGTGTCTTCGGATTTGTCCACAAAAGTTTGATGGACTAGTAACTGCCCTTAATACTCAGGTGAGACCTCAAGCTTTGACTTTTGAGGAGTTTTGTGCATTATTAATGGAGGAGGAGTTGAGGCTGAAAGCCCGAGAAGGAAGCAACAATGGAGATGCTGCATTCTCTGCCAATGCAAAAGGCAAAGGTGTTTCCTCCACCAAAAATGATGGTGACAAAAAGAAGAAGGGCGGCAAGAAGAAGTTTCAAGGAGAGTGCTTCTACTGTAAGAAGAAAGGACATGCAATTGCAGATTGTCGTGTCAAGAAGGCAGATGAAAAGAATGGTACCCTTAAAAGTAAAGGGAAAGAGACAGCCAATACGGCTGAAGCAGAGTTGGAATTATTCATGGCGACCATTGAGGAAGTGTGCTCCTCGGCGCAAGAAGAATCTACCACTGACTCTTGGGTGTTGGATAGTGGGGCCTCCCGTCACATGACCAACAAGAAAGGTCTATACAGTTCTATGCAGCCTCTACAAGAATCCATCACTGTGACGGTTGGAAATGATGCTAAATGCCCTGCTGCGGGCACAGGTACTATTTCTTTTGTTGCTGCAAATGGTGAAGTCAAAAAGCTTTCAAATGTGTTGTATGTTCCCGAAATCAGAAGAAATCTCTTATCAGTTGCTGCCATAACCGATCTTGGTCATGAAGTAAGGTTCAAGAAGACAGGTGCAGAAATTATTGATAGTGCTGGCACAATTGTTGGCAAAGGAGAAAGGAGGAACAACCTGTATGAGCTAAGTGCTCTTACAGCCACCGCTGGAGTGGGCACAAGTAAGCTTTGGCATGAAAGGTTTGGACACATCGGATTTGCAGTATTGAAGGAGATGCAAAAGCAAGGTATGGTTGCTCACCTACCTACAATAACTGAATTGAAGGAACCATGTGAAGCTTGTATGATGGGCAAGCAACAGAGAAAGGCATTTCCACAAGAAAGCAAGAATAGAGCACATGCTTCTCTAGAGTTGGTGCATGCTGACTTGTGTGGTAAGATGCCTACACAGGCCTTGGGGGGATCTTCTTATTTTATGTTGATTGTCGACGACTACAGTAGGAAGATGTGGGTGTACTTCCTTCGTGATAAGGCTCAAGCTTTTGGTAAGTTTAAAGAATGGCTAATACTTGTTGAGAATGAAACAGGGAAAAGTGTGAAGAAATTTAGAACAGATGGTGGTGGTGAGTTCAACTCAAAGGAGTTTGAAGGCTTTTGCAAGAGCAAAGGGATCAAGCGTCAATTGACGACGCCTCACACACCTCAGCAAAATGGTGTTGTGGAACGCAGGAATCGTACCATTGTGGAGATGGCAAGATGCATGCTAAAGGGCAAGGGATTGCCTAACCATTTTTGGGCTGAAGCTGTTAATACTGCAGTCTACATTCTAAATCGGAGCTACACAAAGGCTCTCAAGGGAAAAACACCTCATGAGGCTTACACTGGTAAGAAACCATCTGTTTCACATTTCAGAATTTTTGGATGTGAATGTTATGCACATGTTCCAGATGAGAAGAGAAACAAGTTACAACCAAAAAGCAGAAAATGTATCTTCTTGGGTTATAGTGATGAGCAGAAGGCTTACAAGTTATATGACCAAGAGGCAAAGAAGATCATCGCGAGCCGTGATGTGGTGTTCAAGGAGGAGCCGCATACAGTGGAGGAGGAGAAGGCAAGGTCTTCCACTTTATCAAGTGAAGAAGTAGTCCACTATGAACCTGTCCCGAGAGCTATCCCTATCCTTAAGGAGGAGGAAGCATCATCTTCAGATGATGAGGAAAAAGTTCACCAACCTGACATCACCCCACCGGAAAAGCCATTGCCGCGCTGGGTGAAGCAGCTCTATGACCACAATAATCCTATGCCTGCATCTGTTGAGGAGAAGGCAGACGGACCAAGGAGGTCTCAGAGAATAGAGGAGCAAAGGAGGGCTTCTGCTCACATAGTCAACATGGCCTTGATGGTTGAGATTATGAGAGAAGTAAAGGAGCCAACTGACTTAGAAGAAGCACTTGCAGATCCATCATGGAAGGCTGCTATGCAGGCGGAGTATGACAGCATAATGAAGAATGACACTTGGGAGCTAGTGGATCGGCCAGCAAAGCGGAAGATTATTGGCACCAAGTGGATCTGGAAGGTAAAGTACAAGGCTGATGGTACCTTAGAAAAGTACAAAGCTAGACTGGTTGCCCAAGGATTTTCACAAGTTGAAGGGTTTGATTTTCAAGAGTCATTTGCCCCAACTGCCAGAATGACCACTATTCGCACGGTACTTGCAGTGGCTGCCCACAAGAAGTGGCCAGTGTACCAAATGGATGTTAAGTCAGCGTTCTTAAATGGTGACCTCAAGGAGGAGGTGTACGTGGCTCAGCCACCAGGGTTTGAGGCCCCCCATTCTGAGAACAAAGTGTGTAAACTGAAGAAGGCATTGTATGGGCTGAAACAAGCCCCCAGAGCATGGTACCAACGGATAGATAGGTTCTTTTTAAACCTAAACTTCAAAAGATGTGCCTCAGATGCTAACTTGTATGTTTACAGGGATGGTAAAAAGTCTGCAGTGATTGTCCTATATGTGGACGACCTTCTTATTACAGGTGACTATGAAGATATGATCAACCAAACTCGAAAGGCTTTGAGTTTTGAGTTTGAAATGACAGACTTGGGCTTGCTGCACTATTGTTTGGGGATTGAAGTCTGGCAAGAGCCAGGAAAGATCTTCATCTCTCAGAAGAAGTATGCATGGGAGATCTTGAAGGCATTTGGCATGACCGAGTGCAAGGAGATAGCTACACCTATGGAGGTGAATGTAAAGTTATCCGTTGAGGATACATCAGCACTAGCAGACATTGGGAGGTATAGGAGGTTGGTCGGCAGTCTAATCTACTTGTGTAACACCAGACCAGATATCAGTTTTGCTGTTGGTGTTTTGAGCAGGTTCTCAAACAAACCTCATGAGAGTCATTGGAAGGCTGGGATGCGGGTGCTCAGATACTTGAAGAAAACTCTTGACTATGGTATCACATACAGTTTCGGAACTTCTCTTGTGGGGAACTGTGACTCAGATTGGGCAGGAGACATTGATTCCAGGAAGTCAGTTTCTGGTTATTGTTTCTCTTTGGGTTCAGGAATTTTCTCTTGGATTAGTAAGAAGCAACCAACAGTGGCATTGTCTTCTACCGAAGCAGAGTACAAGGCAGCTTGTTTTGCTGCATGTGAGGCCGTATGGTTGAGAAGGATTCTATGGCATATGGGAGTGCAGGATGAAGAACCAACTGTGCTGAGATGTGACAATCAGAGTTGCATCGCCATTGCCAAAAATCCAGTGTTTCATGCACGCACCAAACATATAGAGATCCAGTATCACTATGTGCGTGATTTGATGGAGGATGGGATAGTGGAATTGGTCTACTGTCCAACAGAGGAGAATGGAGCAGATATCTTCACCAAAGCACTTACGAAGGATCTGCTTCAAGTTCATCTTCAGAGACTCGGCATTGGGCCGAGGAGATAGTTCACCTATGGGTGGACATTGAGGGGGGGTGTTAGATATGATCAATGCCCCACCCTCATTAGGTGCTACCAATGATCCATGGTGCTCAAAGTTGTAAGGCCCCCATTATGAGGAGAAGCCAAATGTGAGCCCGGACATTGGTTGAGTCCTGACTTGTATATCAGATGAGGTCTATGTGACCGGATGGCAAAAAGGTGACTGTTGTGGGTCTAATCTTTGGGTTAGACGGAGTGGTTAAGCTGGTAGCAACTCGAGGCACATTGCATTGAGTTGCGTGGTAAGGGAGTTAAAAGGGGCCCCTATTGTGGGGTCCGGGGGCCGCGGAAGCGGCCCCTGGCTGGGGGGTCCCAGGGGGGCCAGCGGCCCCCCTGGCGGGGGTCCGGGGGCAGCGCCCCCGGCCCGATGGTAAAGGGAATATTCCCTGGAATATTCCCTGGCCGACTAGTGGAGGCTCATATGGTAGGTCGGTCAGCAGGCCGACCTAACGACCTTCGCGGGCTATAAAAGCTAAACCCCTTCGCAGCCATCTGACACTCATCTTTCACCCAGTCAGAGTTGTTGTTCCAGCTAGCCTTAAGCTCTTCACCTATCTTCTGTCTAGATCGCCATCTAAGCTTCACACAGTGGAAGCGCACGGGTGGACAGAGCCATCTTTGTATCAGTTGTTTGGAGTTAAAGAATTTTACTGATTCTCCTCTTATCTGTTGTGTACTCTCTATCTCTTTCTCAGATTCTGTTCGCTGCGCCGTGTAATATTTTACAAGTTGGTCGTCAACTCTAGTGACCTTCTTGCCATTGATTACTCATGAAAGGTGATCAATCATGAAATGTTATCTTCCCTTGTATACAAAAATTGAAAAATAAAACTCTAACAAAAAAATCACCTAGTAATGCATTTAGTAGCACAATGCTTGTTCACAAGAAATAGTAAGGCTTAATGGTCCATGAAAAAGTGAAGGGCATCACTAGTAAATAATGGCAAAACTTCTTAACAATGTACACCATAGCTAAGCCTTCTTGTTTAGTGGTGGAATTATTCATTTTGGCCTCAGTGAGGCATTGACTAGAAAATCTCACTAGAAAGCCCATGTTGTGTTCGCCAAGCTAGCACATATTTCCCCAATTGCAAGTTTGGAGGCATCTATATGCACATGAAAGGTGATTGACCAATCCGAGGCTCTTAGGATAGGTGTGGTCATTAGAGCCTTTTTAATGCTTCATAGAATCCTAACACATCTCAATCCACTCCTAGGTAACTAGTAGCTTCTACAAAGGTCAAGAAATAGCTGCATAATTAAGCATGAAGTGGCAATAGTACCTAGTATGCTTGAGGAAACATTGCCCTCCCTTGTGTTGGATGGTGGTGGTAAGTTTATGATAACTTTAATCTTAGTAGTGTCTGTTGCAATGTCATTTTTGGATATGACATGGCCCAAAATGATGTCATAAATTTACCCAAAATTATCATTTAAGTGGATTCAAGGACAAATTATATTGTTGACATCTTTCAAAGACAAGTCAAAGTTTCTTGAGATGATCCTCCCAACTAAAAAGGACGCATAAATCACTGACAAACACCTCAAGCCATTTCCTAATCATGTCCTTGAAAATGATACACATGAGTCTTTGGAATGTTGTGGGTGCATTAGTTAATTCGAATGGCATGATTATATATGCAAAGATTCCCTATTCTCTTGTGAAGGTTAGTTTTTGTTATGCCATGTGGGTGGACTTTGACTTGGTTGTAGCTTGAAAATCCATCTAGGAAGCTATAAGTCTTCTTCCCTACTCTTTCTATCATATGGTCAATGTATGGAAGGGGTAGTGATCTTTCATGGTAGCTGCATTTAGCTTCTTGTATTTCTTGCATACTGGAATCTTACCTTTTTTCTTGAGTACCAGAACAATTGAGGATACCTATTTGGTACGCTCAATTTCATAAATGAATCTAGCATTTTGGAGTTTCTCAATTTCCTCACTGACATGAGGTACATACCGATGATTCATTGGATAATGCCACTACTTTGTAGGCTTAGTATCTAACTTGAGTGGAATTGTATGAGTCAAGACCTGCAATGGAATACCTTTTAAGCCCAAATAGTTTCATGCAAACATATCCTTCTATTCCTTGAATAATTCCACAAGTCATACCTCATCCTCCATACTAAGATCTTTAGCAATGTATATGCATTTGGGGGGTTCCCCAGCATTAGCAACAACTTCCTTGACTTTGGCTAGCCCCTCAATAGGTTCATTGGATGTGCCTTCTTGTTTGAGCCAAGTAAAACAATGACTCTATTGTTTATTTTGAGCTTAGTAAATAACACCATATTAGAAAATTTGGGAATTTCTCAAGTCCTGATTTCAAATAATTGATAAATATTTGATCGCATAGCTAAATCTTGATCCATATTTGAAAGTAGGATTTGGAAAGGTAGCTTATATAGCACCTAATATAGTGTTAAATTGAGGTGGTAAACCTTGTGGCAACTAGGGTGTCTCGATGCAATGTAGCATGCATCATTTTTCAAGTTCTTCCTTCTTAGATGGATTGGATGTTTAACTTTGAAATTCCTAGACTGGGACGGCTGAGCTATTTCAAGGTCAAAGTCATTCTCTTGCTCTAGATTAGAGTTTAAACTTGTTATAGTGTCATCTTGGATATTATCTTGATTGTGATAGGCTAGGAATAACTCAGGGTTAAGACCTAGATAATCATTTGGAGGTCCAATTTGATCATGATCTAGAATCTTGAGGTAGTCTAACCATTCCAATTCAGATGTAACTCTCACTATGCTAGCATCAATGAGCAATGGTTTATGTTGATTTGGCTTAGGATCCAAGAAAATCTACTCAATGGTGCGGCCATCAGTGTCGTAATCCACCAAGTCAAAATTGGAATCCTCTTAGTAGTGATTGTCCTTCAAGTCACTAAGCTCATCAACTTCTATGCCTTGTTTACGCACTACCAAGACAAAGAGGTTATTGTGGAAGTTGAATAAGACTTGATGCATATTTTTCCATTGCCAAATGAAACTAGTCAATATTTAAAGAAGCCAATTCCCACATCAAGCTAAAATACTAAATATACAATGCAAGATAGCCCTTTTATATCTAACCCTAGACCTAAGGCTAAATATTGGCTAAGATAATTTTTGCTTTATTACAAGCCATCTCGTTGTAAAAGAGTTTTATCCTCAAAGTTGAAATTGAGACAAGATATAATGAAGATTACAAGGATAGCTTGAAACATATGGATCCATACTGAAATGAAACTCCAAGTTGAAGAGGATTATATAAGTCGATGAAGGAGAAAAATATATGTTAAAGATATTGTATAGGCTACAATACAAATTTGGCCATAACTCAAAGTAGAAGTGTCCGATTTCCATATACAAGCTATAGAAATATAGAGGACAATATGTAGTATACAATCATGCTATCGAAATCCACTTTTGATGAAGATAAGATAAGTAACTTATTCATAGAAATTTAATGCATCATGCTATTTACTACTCAATGAGTGAAGTATCCTCTTAAAGAAACCATGGAAATTGTTCCAAATATGAAGCATGTTGCCAAGAAGACTCTTCCATAGGCAAATCCTTCCACTTACTGAGATATTCTACAAGAATTCGGTTCATTAGAACCTTCTTCACTTGCCAATAATCTTTTCGGGTTTGCAAACCATCTTCATCAAGGGGGTAGTTCTTCAAGAACTTGAGTTTCAAGGCCAACATACTTATTAAGTTGAGATACATGAAAGGAAATGTGGATACAAGTAGTTGATAGGCAAGATCCATAACTTGCTTGACTATTTTTTATGGACCATAGAACCAATGGGCAAGTTTTTTATGCCCTCCTTTAAGAGAAGTATAATAGGAGTTTGGAAACTTCAAGAAAACCCATCTATCTTTGTCAAATTCCACATGCCTTCATTTCTCATCTGCATAGGTTTTTATTGTCTCTTGATCTTTTCTAACATTGTCCTTGCATTGCTTCATAAGAGCCTCCATCTTCTCTAACTCTTCACGAGAATGAGGATTCACATCATCATGAAACAATGTGAAAGGCACTTGAACTTTGTAACCATATAATGCTTCAAAAGAAGACATGCCAATACTCACCTAACGAGTACTATTATAGCAAACTTCCATAAGGTGAAGCTAATGATCCCGTATTGTGTGTATCATGGAAAAAGTATTGCAAATAGACCTCTAGCCATTTATTGATCCTTTTAGTTTAGCCATCTGTTTGTGGATGATAAATAGTGTTAGGAGTCAAAATAGTCACTATAGAAGAGAACAAACTCTTACAAATTTTTTCTATAAATTTACTGTCACGATCGAATACAATCCTCATCGCCATCCCATGAAGTTTGAAGATACTTTCCATAAACTGATTAGTCACTTGCTTTGTTGTAAATTGAATCTTTATTGGGATGAAATGGGTTGATTTAGTCAATCAATCTACAAATATATAAATTCCATTCCACCCATGCTTTGTTATAGGCAACCTCGTCATGCTAATGTTGGTCCACTTTCCATGAGAAATAGGTAGTGGCTAACATAATCTGCCCAATAGAAGTGTGGAATCCTTATTTTTTTGACACTAAAGACATCTCATAACATAATCTTTAACATCCCTCCAAATTCCTTTCCAATAAAAGCTTTTATGGATATTATCAAATGTCTTAAGCAAACCATGATGGCTTGCTGAAGGTGAAGAGTGCATCTCTTGCAAAATATGGTATTTGAAAGATGAATGAGGAGTCGAATAGACCCATCCATGATACCAAAGAAGACCATTGTGCCATTTATAAACTACATACTCTTCTCCTTTGTCTTGCTAAAATTCCTTCATCATTTTGGATACTTGCTCATCAAGCAAGTATTCTTCTTGAATATCATGGATCCAATCTTTATGAATGGTGAAAATGGTAGAAATGGAATATGCCAATATTTTTTACAAGGCATCCACTACTACATTATCTTTTCTGGCCATATATGATATCTCAAAGTCATATCCTTGAAGAGTAGCCAACCATCTTCCTTGCTTGGGAGACAAATTTTGCTATGAAAGAAAGTATTTTAGCACACGATTGTCAAGATTGTGGGAGAGAAGGAAGGAGTCTCGCTTGAAGCTTTCTTGCTTGCACAATGGGGGAAGACACACAAGGGTGGAGGCTGAAAACAGTTTTCCTCTTCTTAGTTGTGTAAGCCAAAAAGAACTCAAGTACAAAGAAATAGAAGAACCCTATATATGGGTCTCAAACCAAACTCAACTAACTAAGGTGGCATACTAACTGAGCCACGAACTAGAGTAGATAAGGATAGCTATCATGTAGCTATTATTCATGGGCGGTGTACCAACCGCGTCTGCAACTGACAAGTCGGTGACATAAATGTACAACGGTCACCCTGGCGTATCACGAGTGGAGCTCGATATCTCAACACTCCCCCTCGAGCTCAATCCCAATTCCTGCACACCAAGCAGGTCTCTGAACTTGCGCAGCTTCTCTGCGCCCAATGCCTTCGTGAATATGTCAGCTACCTGATCCTCTGTGCTGACATAAACTAGATCAATAAGACCTAGTAAAACCCTCTCTCGCACATAGTGATAATGCACCTCAATGTGCTTTGTTCTAGCATGATAGACTGGGTTATTTGCCAAGTGTATACTACTCATGTTGTCACAATAAATGACAACTGGCCCATCTGTAGACTGATGCATATCATAAAGTAGCTTATGCAACCAAGCTACCTCACATGCAGCCATTGCTGCACCCCTGTACTCAGCCTCTGTGCTCGACAAGGCAACTGTAGGCTGTTTCTTGCTGCTCCAAGTGACTGCAGCACTCCCAAAAGAGAATACATATCCACTGGTAGATCGTCTATCAGAAATACTACCAGCCCAATCAGCATCAGTGTATCCATGCAACTGTATCTGAACCCCAGTCTCATAAAATAGTCCATACTGCAATGTGGACTTCACATACCTAAGTATGCGTCTAGCCGCATCCAAATGTGGTTTCCTTGGAGCCTGCATAAACTGACTTACCAATCCAACAGCATAGCTCAAATCTGGCCTGGTAATAGTCATATAAATCAAACTTCCTACTATGCGTCTGTACATAGTAGGGTCTTCTAGAAGCTCACCTACATCTGTGCTCAGCTTCACATTTTGCTCCAAAGGAACTGAAATAGGCTTACAGCCTGTCATCCCATATTTGGACAGCATGTCCAATCCATACTGCCTCTGCAAGAGCTGTATCCCACTTGGTGATCTAATCACCTCAATACCCAAGAAATAACGCAGCTCTCCCAAATCCTTCATCTCAAACTTCTGCTTCAATAGCATTTTCACATGAAGGATATCTTCATCACTGTCACCTGTCATAATCAAATCATCAACATAAATGACAAGCAGCATAATACCTTTCTCTGTTTTTCTCACATAAAGTGAGAAATCTGCCTTGGAAATCTGAAAGCCAATAGTGACAAGATACTGTCCTATCTTGTCAGACCATGCTCTAGGTGCTTGCTTCAAGCCATACAAGGCTTTCTTCAACCTGCAAACAAACTCAGGATGAAAAGCATGCACATAACCTGGTGGCTGCTCCATATAGACCTCTTCTTGCAAATCACCATGCAAGAAGGCATTCTTTACATCCATCTGATGTAAAGACCATCCCTTTGATGCAGCCATAGCAATGACTGCTCTTACGGTTGCCATCCTTGCAACCGGACTAAATGTTTCTTCATAGTCAATGCCATATGTTTGTGCATACCCCTTGACTACTAATCTTGCCTTGTATCTGTTCACAGAACCATCAGCATTGTGCTTCACCTTATAAACCCACTTACAGCCAATTGCATTCTTACCTTTAGGCAAAGGTACTAACTCCCATGTAGCATTTGCTTCCAAGGCATCCATTTCTTCATCCATGGCTTTCTCCCATTTTTCTTTTCCCATGGCTTGCTCAAAAGATGTGGGTTCTGGTTCCTGTATCACTTTGACCATATATGCATAGTGAATGGCTGTAAATCCATCATATTTCAGCCTATCCACAGGATACCTAGCTCTCGTAGACCTGCGCAAAGTAGGTTCACTCCCAGGTGCTCTCAAAACATCCCTGGTCTTCCTTACTCCAGGTGTAACAATAGAAGGAATACCCAACTCATCATCAATGCTCTGTTCTGAGCCACTGGATTCAC
This sequence comes from Lygodium microphyllum, assembly GCF_053477565.2. Taxonomy (NCBI): domain Eukaryota; kingdom Viridiplantae; phylum Streptophyta; class Polypodiopsida; order Schizaeales; family Lygodiaceae; genus Lygodium; species Lygodium microphyllum. Next base: position 42,342,479 of record NC_141147.1, on the reverse strand, counting down.
CATCCACATAAGAGTGACCTGCATTCACATCAAACATGGGCTGATCAACCTTCTCTTTTCCTTTTCGTGATACCTGCATACCACTATCTGCATTGCTTTGAGAAGATTCTCCTGATCTCAATCTGCCTGTCCATGGCGAAGAATGTGAACCACTGCTAGAGGACGCTCCAGGTCCACTAATATTTTGTGACTGCTGCTGTGAATTCTGTGTAGCATTACCATTTTGTGCATCTTCATCATCAATCACATTTACTGGTTTATACCAGCTACTCATCTCATCAAAAACAACATCTCTGCTCACTGTAAACTTACAAGTAGAAGGGTTATAGCATCTATACCCTTTTTGCTGCAGAGAGTAACCAATAAAGATGCACTTCTCAGCTTTTGGATCCAACTTGGATCTCAGCTCATCTGGCACATGTACATAGGCAATGCAACCAAAAATTTTCAAATGAGAAATATCTGGTTTCCTACCAGTATACCTCTCCTCTGGAGTCATTCCATGTATTGCTGCAGTGGGAGTCCTGTTCATTATGTAGACTGCTGTAGCAACTGCTTCAGCCCAATAAAAATCTGGCAAGTCTTTTTCATTGAGCATGGCACGAGATACCTCTCCAATATGCCTGTTTTTCCTTTCTGCAATTCCATTTTGTTGTGGGGTATAACTGCATGAATATTGCTGCTTTATGCCATGCTCCTGCAAGAACTTTGCAAACTCATTTGAGAGGTACTCTCCCCCTCCATCTGACCTTAGGCATTTTATCTGCAAGCCTGTTTCTTTTTCAACCATAGCTTTAAGAGTTTTGAAATGCCCAAAAACTTCACTTTTCTTTTTCATAAAATACACCCAAATTTTTCTGCTATAGTCATCAATAAAACTGACAAAATAATGACAGCCTCCAAGAGATGCAGCTTTAGTTGTCCACACATCAGAGTGAATTAATTCCAATGGCTTCTCACTCTCTTGAACATGTCTAGGAAATGGTTTCCTTGCCTGTTTTCCAAACTGACAGGCTTCACATACCTTATGCATTTCTGCAACCTTGAATTTGGGCAATCCTGCAACAATATTTTGGGCCTGCATTGATTTAAGTCGCTGTACATTAACATGACCAATGCGTTTATGCCAGATATCAATATCTGCAACTACACCGGTCCCATGTGCAAACATTGCTGCACTCAATTCAGACATGTCTGCATCCAATGTAAACATTCTGCCCTTCTTCTTTCCTTTTGCTATCAAGCGACCTTTATTTTTCATATCCTCAACAAAGCATCCATGAGGATTAAATCTGACCTGCAAGCCCTGTTCAACCATTTGACCAACTGAAACCAGATTCTTGGTGATATTCGGGACATGAAATACATCGGACAGGTATTTCTTTTTCCCATCCTGCATAGACAAAGGAATTTTTCCAATCTGCACAATCGGATGTGCAGTATCATCACCAGTCTCCACAAATCCTGGTTTTTCCATTTTCCTTGCATCCTCCATCCATTCTACATGACCTGTCATGTGGTTTGATGCACCTGAGTCAACGTACCATACACCATTGCTTTCTTCTGCACTTGTCACAGAATTGTTCATGTGCTGCACCATGAACAAATGCTCATTTCTGTCATCACCCTGTCTGCTAGAAGATGCATAATTCCCTTGTTGCAGTTTTCCATTCATGATGTCATTCTGCTTTTTATAGCAGTCTTTAGCCATATGACCCATTTTACCACAATAGTAGCATTCAACATTACTGTTTGCATTTTGGCCTCTTTGCCATCCACCACGACCTCTTTGGCTCCCCCTGCCTCTAGAGTTACCACGTCCTCCTCCATAGGACTGGTTTTCTTGTGTTTGCTGCATATTCTGATTTCTACCACGGCCTCCAAATCGGCCTCCTCTACCTCTGCCTCTACCTCTTCCAGCATTTGAGTAGAAGACAGCTTCTTTTGAAGTTCCTCCTGAAGAAGATGCACCACCATTTCTCTGTTCCTCAGAAATTAGAAGAGCAATCAACTCCTCAAAATCAGGAAATCTTTCACGAACTGAAATGGATGTCCGAAACTGTGCATAATCCTTTCCTAGACCATTCAAGGTCACGGAAACTAAATCATCATCTTCCACTGGCGACCCAATGGAAGCAAGTGCATCTGCAATCTTCTTCACCTTCATGTGGTAGTCGTTGATGCTCATACTTTCTCTTTGCACATTATGCAACTCTTGCTTGAGCTGCATTTTCCTGGCTTGCGTATTTGTGCTATACATTTTTGACAAAGTATCCCATGCCTCCTTTGGCGTACTTGCATCCTGAATATGCACAATCATAGAGTCTGAAATACTGATAGACAGCCAATACATAACTTTCCTGGCTCTCTCATGCCATGTTTTAAATGCCTGCATTTGTTGTTGATTGGGAACATCAGGAAGAACTGGTTCTTCTTCATTTCCTGCAACAAATTCCCAATATCCTTTTCCCATAAGGAAATTCGTCATTCTAAACTTCCATGCCTGGAAGTTGTTCTTGTCAAGCTTTTCAGTGACAATCTGTGAAAGAGAATCAGATGCCATTACAGAATACTGCAAGAAATTCTGTTACTGCAAAAAACACAGCTTCACCCTCACAAGGGCAAATCTGCAAAACTGGCGAAAGTGGTATTTGACCACACAGTCACTTCCTAGTGACGATTTTGCATAAACAGGAACCACGGATGATTCTGAAACTCCCAATGTCTCTGCGCACAAGCATACGATGCAATTTCTACAGTAACTTTTCACCGACCTGTAGAACAGTGGCTGCACAGCATAAAACTGAGCCTTTTCCTGAGTGCGTGCAGAAAACTTCCGTCTGCAAAACAGGCCCCGAAATGGCCTCAAATCAAAAAAACAAGGTCGCCAAGGGCTAAAGCCCTCTCCCGCAGCATATACTGCCCTCTTGCTTCACCGCGAAGGGCGTCTCAACCTGAGACAATGCACTCCTGCAATTTCCGGCTGTGCTACCTGCAGAGATCTGCTCCCAAAACAGAAAATGAAAGCAACACTGCTCCTCTTACCAGACCACCGCGAGCTTGGCTTGCTTTCTTGAGCTCCTTACCATGAACAAGGCTCTGATACCATGTCAAGATTGTGGGAGAGAAGGAAGGAGTCTCGCTTGAAGCTTTCTTGCTTGCACAATGGGGGAAGACACACAAGGGTGGAGGCTGAAAACAGTTTTCCTCTTCTTAGTTGTGTAAGCCAAAAAGAACTCAAGTACAAAGAAATAGAAGAACCCTATATATGGGTCTCAAACCAAACTCAACTAACTAAGGTGGCATACTAACTGAGCCACGAACTAGAGTAGATAAGGATAGCTATCATGTAGCTATTATTCATGGGCGGTGTACCAACCGCGTCTGCAACTGACAAGTCGGTGACATAAATGTACAACGGTCACCCTGGCGTATCACGAGTGGAGCTCGATATCTCAACAACGATGATTGCTTTTGACTTTGAAATGGCTGCTATAGATATAGTGATGTCACTTTTTAATAGCATGTAATATTGCTAATATCTCATGCTCATAAACATGTAGTTGGTGCTTCTTATCATCAAGTTTTCAGCTCTTGTAAGCTATGACTCCATGATCTTGATATAAAATAGCCCCTACTCCTCTTCCACAAGCATCCGCATATATGATAAACTCCTCAGAGAAGTTCAGATGGCATGCAAGGATAGGTGCTGAAATTAAAAGAGATTTCAGTTCATTAATGCTTTTATTGGCTATGGAGTCCCAAAAGAAAGCTTCTTTTTTAAGCCTATCCATCAATGGAGCTGTCACATGAGCATAATTCTTTATGAACCTCCTATAAAAAGAAGATAATCTAAGAAATCCTCTCAAAGATGTTGAATTTGTAGGGATAGGCCATTCTTTGACACATTTCACCTTGTTTAGATCCACTCTAACTTGCTCTCCCACAATATGACCTAAGTATTCCACTCTAACTCGCTCTCCCACAATATGAACTAAGTATTCCACTTCATCTCCCATGAAAGAATTCTTTGTCACCTTGGCAAAGCATGTGTGTCTTCTTAGGGTGTCAAAAACCTCCTGTACATGCCTTAAATGCTTGTCCTTGGACTTTCTATAGATAAGAATGTCATCAAAGAATATTTTGAACAAGAAAGACTATAATATTTGTTCATAAGGGCTTGAAAAGTAGCGGGTGCATTGGAAAGCCTAAATGACATAACCAAGCAGTGACATAATCCCCTTTCATTCTAAAAGGCTATTTTGAACTTATCTCCTTCCTTCATTCAAATTTGATAGTAGCCTGAACAAAGATCTAATTTGGTCAAGACTTTTGTATCCTTAAGTTTATCCAAGAGATCATCAATGTAGGAAATAGAATACTTATTCTTAATTGTTGAATTTTTTTAATCCCTATAATCAATGCATATGTGAAATGATCTACCCTTTTTCTTGAGCAAGAGCATGAGAGAGGCAAACATTGATTGACTTGGCTGAATTAAGCCCATTTGCAACAACTCTTTAACTTGTCACTCCACCTTTTCCCTCTCAAAGTTAGATAAGTGATAGGGAGTCTTGTTAATGGGCTTTGTGTTGGGAAACAAGTTGATAGGATGGTCAACCTCTCATTTAGAGGAAAGGATGATGGTGGTTGAAACAAATCCTTGTATTCCTCCAATAGCTCTTGCAATCTTAGGTCCCTTTTCTTTGGAGAAGAAGATGGCAGATTTGGTGGTTGACCTTCATCTACTTTTACAAGCAAAAAAGTGAAAATTCATAACTTGGCATTGATTTCCTTTCACAATTTCTTCACAGAGATGAGCTCTATGTGTTTATGATCAATGCCCTTCAATTCTATGTGCTGCCCTTGCCAATTAAATTTCATTTTCTTTTGCTCCAAATCCAAAGTAAATTTTCCAAGAGTTTTTAGCCAATAACAACATCAATTGGTCCCATATCCAAAGTGATCAATTCTACTTGTATTGTGCAAGTAAGTGATAATTCAATAGAAATACATACACACACTTCTTTACTAGACTCATAGGCAACATTTGCAACTTGTATTCATAAGGATGATTCCATATCAATGGGTAGAAACTTTAGCCCACTCAAGGACTTGGTATTGGTTGAGCTACAAAGGATGATTCCCTAACTTGTCATGAGGAAGAAAGTTGTTGTTGGAACTGTTTTGGATGAGTTTTGGAGCACTTTCAGTCCTTGAAAATTTCCCTTTTACCTTAGCCATATTTCTAAAATTTTATCCTTGTTTTGGAGCATAATTTCCACCCTATTTTGAAGCATAAATAGTAGGAAAAGTGGGCACTTTGCTGTAATTATTGTTATGACTACTAAAACCCTTGTGCTGAAAACTCCCTACAACTCTCTTATATTTCTAAGAATATCTTTAAGTCAACTGAATTGCTACATGCAAAGTTTTTGATTATTGAGCTCCCATCCTGGATGATAAGGCAGGGTCAAGACTAAAGATATACTTGTTCAATTTTGCAAAATCTGAAATGGGCTCAACATACGTAGAGAGATTCAAATAGGTATTTGAATAATCTCTAATGGACATCCCTCTTTAGGCCCATGTATACCATATTCTTTGAAGTCTCTCCTTTTCCAAAGGGAAAATAAAAACATCAAGCATAGTTTGTTTGAACTCTTCCCATGTGGAAAAATATTGGCCAACCTTCTTGCACATATATCGCCATCAAGAATGAGCATAGCCTTCAAGGTGGAGAGCCACATCATCACTTCAAGGATAGAGAGTGAAATACATCTCAAGTTTGTTTATCTACTCCTCCCACACCGAAGGTGAAGAATTTTCCCCCTTGAAATTGGTGATATTGATCTTTTCTTTCTACTCCTCATTGTTGTTGAGATATTGGCAATCACACTAGTTAGCCTCTTTGTATGGAGCTATGTGGGCTCATGACATAGAATCCCATATGCACAGTGGTGGAAAGTACAACCTAGTCTATCCCTATAAAGCATTGTACTTGCTCTCTTTTTTAATGCAATGTCATAGTACTTTTGTACTTCTAGAAAAGTGTCTATGTCATTGTCAGTCCACTACAAACTATTGTGTTTATGAGTCCAAGATTTCATCTTGGAACCTAATTCACTTGTGTGACATTTGGTCTTGATGTTTGTTACCTCATGAGCTTACTCTTCCTCTTTCAACCTCCATAGCCATGCTCTAGATTCGAAATTTTAATATGGTATCAAAGCCGTATGGCCCAGCTCTAAAAATCATTCCTTCATCTCCTCTCAATCTTTGGTTAGCTTAGCTTGACATAACCCCTTCATCTTCCACCTCCATCTTCACTCTATCTCTCTTGGCTGCCATAGACAGCACCTAGCTACCTCTGTTGGAGCAGCCATATCTCTTCAACCAAGCCATATCTCTTCAAGATTTCTTCTCAAGAGTTGTTCCTTAGGTCAAGCCACATATTTCCAACATAAATTTGCCTAACATTGTGCAACATACATCCCAATATTATTGAAAAACACAGATCTGGCACAAATTTCGCTGCCTTAATTTGGACATGTTCATACTGACGATTCCACCTGCATATGAAACAATGCTAAAAATTTTCATAGAGAAATGAAATCCCATCACCTAAGGCACCTCTAGCTCAAATCTTGTCCAAATTTGTTCATTGTGTGAGCCACATAGAGAGAAAAACGAGGCCCCTATCTACAAACCCTTAAACTCCATAACCAACTTACTTAAAACTTCATCTTTCCTTCATTTTCTCTCTCGTGGCACTCAAACCAAACCTTTTCCACTTTGATCCACTAAAGATTGAAGTTTATAGCAAGCATTTCCCATCAAATTAGCGAGGGGAGAAATCCAAGCATCAAATCATCAAACTCAAGTACTTGAAAGCATAATATCTATTGATACTTATCAAGTGTTATTTGACACTACATTCCTTGTGTCTCTTGACACAATTAAATCTTCTGCTGCTCAAATCCAAGAGTTTTTTGTGTTGATTTGCTACTCTAGCATGGGCAAAGAATCTCCGACATTTCAGTTCAAAGGGATTGAGTTCCACACCTAGAAAATCTGCATCAAGCATGATCCACCCCTTTGTGATGAGTTTCTTGCGTCATACAATAAGAAATCGAGCTTGGTGCCTGGTACTTCTATGGTCTTGACACCTAGAGGGTTAGGGAAGGCTTTGTCTCTTCCCTACAAAGGAGAACCCTTTGTTATAGCCAGACAGTTATTCTCAAATGACGAGATTCTCAAGCCGTTATAGAAGCAGACTAAAGAGGTCCTAGATGTCAAGAAAGTGATTACCACTTCAGGAGTGTCTTTCTCAATGATTACTGATCCTCTCTAGAAGCTAGTCTGCCAATTTCTCCAAGACAAGTTCATGCCTTCCAAGACACCATCTCACTATTTGTCCAAGGATCTCTTCACAGCTTCCAGGATGGTTTTAGAAGGGTTTGCCTTTGATTGGAGTACTTACCTTCTTACGAAGATGGACTAGCATTTTGTCAAAAAGACTCGAGAGAATGTTACCAATGTAACCTATGGTTCATATTTATATACTTTCTTGACATATTCAGGCCTTAAGAAGGGTGTGCTACCTCCTCCTCCATCCGGTCAAGTCCCTCCCCCTCCACCTTTAGAAGATTTAGGACCCATTGACATAGAGGATCTTGATTCCCCTCCTCCATTGGTCATTCAGCGGAAGCACTTGAAGCGTGTAGCAGAGAAAATTCCACCATTCATTCCTTCAATGTCAGTTTTTGCCACCTCTAGAAGTGACCTCCCTGCCTACCTCACATGCAACAACTTATTCAGGGCACATTGAGAGGGTTCTTTGGAGATATCAGTTCCTTTGTTGAGCAGTTTAGTGTTAGGGGATGCCATTTCTTTCCTTTGTAACGACATCCAGAGTTCTATTGAACTCTCAGTGAACAGCTTGTGTTCAACAATTATATGCTTCTTTCTATAAAGAATTGATGCAATCCAAAGACCAGATGGATAAGGCAACCACAGAGTTAGCCTCTGCTAAAGACACTGTTGCCAATATGTTTAAGAAAATGGAGCAGCAGATACAAATGATTGAGACCCAGAGAGAAGAAATATCTTCTTTGAAAATTCAGTTAGGAAAAGCTTAGCGAGAGGTCACTAGAGCTTTGGAAGAGAAAGAGAAAATGTCCAAAGAAGCTCTAGAGTTTAAGACTCTTTTGGATACAAAACTGTCAGCTTTGCAGACTGCTCACAACACAGTGGAATCCCAAGCTTTCCAGATTAAACAGTTGAAGGACCAACTCGCATAGTCACGGTCCATTCCTCCAAGTCCTAGTATCCCCATGATTCCTTCTATATCTCAACAGGACTTGGCAATTCTCCAGAGACAGGCCACATTATGTCTGTTGTTTCAAGATAAAGTGGAAAGATTGCAGTCTAGGATGGATTTATTATGGTCTACATTTGAGCAATTTTAGGAGTATATTCCTCTCGACCATTCCTTTTTTGTCCACTATCAGTTGCAGAAGTTGGCCTTCTATATTAAGCTCTCAACGATGGATCTCCCTCTTCCAGAGGATGGTTGGAGTGGAGCTTGGTCTTCTGATTTGCTGATAGAAGTTGTCCGTATGGTCTTTGAAGATTCTATGACAACGAATATCATGTTGATGTCTTATATGTATCTACGAGGTGATCTATTTATTTTAGATAATGTAGATCTGGCTTGGTATGTGGGGGATGTGGTCTTACAAGTTGTCTTATATGTCAACCATTCAGAGTTGAGGATAGATGACATGCTCCAGTGCTATCATTCTAAAGTGGCTACTTGCCCTGACACTTTATGGCATTCAATGATTGATTTTGTAGTCCTAAATTAATGCCAAAATATAGCTTCTACTTAGCTTATCTTTCCAAGAACCATCCATTTGATTCATCCTTCTTTGATGCCTACCATCGAGATCTGTGTTAGGTCCCTCTGTTCCTAGCTTATTGTATTATCAACAAATGGCCCATCCCTATGATGCTTATTTTTCCCTTTATCAATCCAACTCAGTAGCTATCTTACCTCTCCTTTTCCAACCTCAAGGTTTTCCTCAAATTCTAATCTTTACCTATTGTTCTTTCATTGAAGATCGAGTCTTTTCCCCTTCTCCGCCATGTCCTTCTCCATCTATCCATATACCTTCTACTTTTCCTACTTATCAATTGACACATTTTCTAACTGATTCACTTAAATTTTCAGCAACTCCTTCTTTAGCTTCTTCCTCATTTTATGATTTTGCCTACCCATCTCTTCATCCTCTTTTACTCATTCCGCTTCCATCTTTTGCCACTTCTATTTCTCAACCCCCTAAGTTGGTTAGTGGGTATGAAGGACTTGATCAGCAGATTCCGAGAAGAAGAGGATGGATCTCAACTGATTCTCTCACGGGACCACAAATTAATTGGCCATCAATTCCAGGGGACTGGAAAACCGCTAGTCAAGCATACAAAATTACCTCCATTTTTCTCAACAATATTCACAATCTCTAGATCCTTCAGTGAGATTGACAGCCCATTTTGCTTGGTACCTAGCATATATGCATAGGCATTCCCATAATGATCAAAAGGCCATTCCAAAGCTTTGTATGAATGTTAATGTGAACATTGATTCTCAATAGTTGGATGTCCTATATTTTCATGCCCTTTGTCTACCTAGCAAATACCTTGTTTTGCTAGAACGGATGTGCAGCCTTCAATTCTTTTAGAATCCTCCAAAATCTTTTATAGATGAGTCTTTATCCCTGGATTGCTTTCGTAATCATCAAGCCTTTAAGAGGGATCATCTTCACTGATACCCCTGAATGTATTTTCTTTGCTTCTTAATGAGATATCTTTTGGAGGTGCCATTCAAATGGTTGTGTTTGTGTATGTGCTATAATAATTTGTATGAGAAAAGTTCGTGCTAGTTGAATAATTTGTTTGAGAGCTCTCTTTTCAACTATTGATGGTGATGGTGGATGGAAAGCCTATGATGCAAAGCTAAAGAACCTCTTATATCCTTTACAAATTTGTTATGACTTTCTATTGTTTATCAGATGTGTTAAGGTGATAAGTTGGGGTCATGGTGGAGTGATTGTTGAAGATACTACAGAAGATAAAATTGAGCTCTTTACTGAACTTACATTCTTCTTTTCCTTAGGTCATGAGGATGCTTTCTTTGTAAGTGTGGGGATATGTTGAGAGTGAAAAAAGATTGAATTTTTGATTGATTTTTGTTATTTTTGAGGTTTGAATGGCTGATTTTTTATGGATTTAGAGTGATGTATGGTTGTTAATGGAAGTGTTTGAGAGTTTTTTGGGTGATATTATTTTTTGAAAGTTCATAATGATTCTTAGTAGAAATATGAGGCTCTATGATGATCTGATAGGTTATATTGAGGTTCTGATTGGTTCTGATACCTTTTGTATAGCTTCTATTTTGTTCTGATTTTCTTCTGTATGAAGCATGGATTGATGATTGATGAAGTTCGAAATCTTTTGAAAGTTTATTAAATAGTTTTTGATAGTTTGGAATGGTTTCAGTATGAATTAGGAGGATCTGTTGTTCTTTGATGGCCTTTCTGTAACCCTCTGTAAACCTTCTGTAGAGCTTGTATCTCTGCTCTATTCTTGTTCTGTTTTGTAGATCTACTATAAGTATTTTGTAGAATGTATATGTACATTTGGAAAATTTTTCTAACTTTTGGAAAGGATGAATCTAAGTTCAAAAGAGCTCAAACAAATGGAAGAAGCAGCTATTGAAAACTGAAGAGAAGACTGAAGTGACAATGACAATAGTAAGTTATGAAGAGACACTATAGTGGCTCTAGTGCCCTTTCATACCTCCCATACCTCTTGGGAGGTGCATCCACAACCTAAGAGGGATTATTAAGTGCCATTATTGATTATTGTAGTGACGAGATGATGCATTATTGAGAGAGAGAGAGAGAGAGAGAGAGAGAGAGAGAGAGAGAGAGAGAGAGAGAGCTAGCCAGCCAGAGATAGTCAATTCTATCAAGACAATGTATCTGTATATGAGAGATTGAGAGAGAAAATTATGAAGACATTGAAAATGAATACTATGTGATTGATTTCCATTCAAAAATGGTGTATTCTTTTATGTTCCTTGTTCTATTGATGGATTTTGTGAAGATGTTGAAGATTATGGTTGATTCTATCAAATCCGTGGGAGATATCTACTATCATGCTACGTGAAGAATTATTATTTTCTTTGTTTTGGTCATCAAAAGAATGAAATAAAAGCTTCTTGATATTACAAGATAGATTTTCTTGCAGTAGAATCCCCTTTTCCTTGGTGTTCCTCTTGGGGCTCCATTATATGAAGGTGGAAGGACTTCAATTATTGTTGAATAAGTTACAGCCGCCTGATCGTTTAGCAAAGTGGTTAATCACTTTGCAAGAATTTGATTACGAGATTAAGAGCAAGCTGCCAAAGCTTCAGGACATTGTCAAGTGTCTTGTGGATTTCAGAGAGCCAAAAGAGGTATCGGCTGAAGGAAGTGGTATGGAAACTTTGTTCAAGATTGATACAGCATCTATTCCCTCCTGGTATGCTACTATAACGCACTAACTTTCTACGGGAGAGACTAGAGCTACTTTATCAAAATCAAAGAAGAGGAAAATTAAACAGCAAGCATTGAAATTTTCCTTGATTGCAAGAACACTATATCGGCATGGGGTTGATGATGTCTATCGCCGATGTGTGATGCCTGATGAGGTTCCATTTATACTGGAAGAGTGCCATGACTCCGCTTGTGGAGGGCACTTTGTTGGGTGGTTGACGGCACAAAAGGCTTTAAGAGCGGGGTATTGGTGGCTGTCCATCTTCCAAGATTCATTTGACTATGTCAAGAGATGTGATACATGTCATTCTTGTGCAAGAAAATGGAGAAAACATAGATACATACCCTTGCTCAATTGCTACAATGAACATGACCTACTTCATTTAAATCATGAAAGTCTTGAAAGGGGCTTAAGAGGCCATGGAGGACTGCCAATGGCTGTCAAAAGCCATGACACCAATGCAATGGATGACAGTGTGACATCCATTGTAGAGATAGGCATATCAGATTCATTTCCTTGCAATGGCCTATCGATGGTCTACTATTAGGATAAAAAATGGGTCCAACACTAACTTTAGGGCTCTAGCCAAGCCTCCTATACTCACCTAAACAACCCCATGGCCTCGGGTAAACATTATGAACTGATTTATCAAAAGAACGAGTTTGTAGATACAATCTCTAGACTGTAATCCAACATGATGTCCTTTCCAACTCCAAGCAGAGAAAATACCCAAACATATCGTTGGCTAGCACATTGTAACACAAACAAAGGGAGCATCCCTAGCTTATTACTGTGGCCCTACAACGGCTCTCCTACATCCCAGGGATTAGCCCTAGGATGCATCATCTCAACATAAAGAATATACGCAACATAATCCTCTCTTTATAATATTGATTCCAGAAGATAATATAATCCTTATCAAATTAGTCTCAAAAGGAAACAATTAAGCTAAACCTGCAGCTTAGGGAACCTCACACTCATTGTGGGTCAATCGCTTCAAATCAAGTTCTATGCATCCAGGTGATAATTCTCTTGATACCACATATGAAAATGTGGATGCAAGATGAATGCCATGTGTGCTAAATAAGTAAACTTATAAATCAATCAATGTGGATGTGCACAAACATCCCTTTCATGATTTCACTCTAGTGTATTGCTTTGCTGCTAAGGCAACATAATCCTTGCTACTACCTTTTTAAAGACTTAAATCAAACAAATCCTATGTCCTAAAATATGCAAAAAATCAAAATTCAAATGATACTTAACTTCCACAATCCCTTCCTCCCCTACCACTTAAGGTTTTGCATTTGATGGGTTGGTTAAAAGTGTATTTCATGTATGTTTCTTTATGTAGAAAGTGATAAACACACACTAAGACATAAAAACAGAGGTAAAATAAGGCCTATACTCATGCTTTACCTTTGTTATACTTGCACAAACATTTCTCTATTTTTTCATAATTTTTTCGGATGCAAAAACTATTGTTTTCCTATTTTCTTTGCCCAAAACCACATTTTTGAATATTTTTCCTTATTTTATTTATATGAATTATTGTATTTTCTGATTTGTTTGAGTCAAGAAATGTAATCACATTTGATTTTATTCCATATGAACACGATTCAATTCCCCGAAACAAATACACACACACACACACACACACACACACACACACACACTCTTAAAATACGCATTTCAAGTTTTCAAAAATTAATAACTCATGCATAGACATGGGTTCTAAATTTAATGCTTCACGACCCTTAAACACATTGCAACCAAGCCTTAGATAAAATTTCAATGCATAAGAACAAGATTTGCACCATGAATTGTCAAAAAAATTGTGAATTCTCATTAAAAAGAGGCTTATTGTCATCTTTTGGGTTTTTGGTCTCAAGAATTGAATTTGGGGATAGCCATTGGACCTGCTATTGATCTCCAAATAGCGCTGGTCATTACTCCTCAACATTGGTAAATTCTCATATCAATCTGGTTCAAAAACTGGACAACTAATCTCTATCCCAAGCTTCTCCAAAGAATATTCGTATGAATTGCTGAGGAGAGAGAGAAAGCAGAGATAAAGATTGATTTTCAATCTTCATGCTTAGGCCACCAATTTTAGATCCATCATTGGCGATATGAAGTGAGAAAATCAAGAATTCAGTGGCTATGATCAGATTAGGTGGTTGCTTTCAGCCTCCATAGTCGAGACCCCATTAAAATTTGTCACCTGCTGCAAGAGGGGGCGTCATGTTTTTCTTCAAGCACTTGAAAAATCCCCCCCCCCCCCCCCCCCCCGCGCCCCTTTTTTTTGGTGGGACTAAGATCCCAACAAGGCCATAACTCTTGGCATTAAAGTTATTTTCACATTGCCACTTGACCCTTCATGCCCGACCTATGGCTACTTCCACATGTCCGGCATACAATTTATGAATAAAATTCTTTTTATTGACCATCTCAGACACTTGCACTGTTTGGAACTTGTTTCACTTCATTCTAACACTTGGAAAATTTATTAAAAATTTGAGACCATTGCAAGATTGGTCTACCAAAGTGATTTGAAATCATGTCCTCCACAACCACTTAAAATTGTTGAATCCGCATCCACCACTTCCATCAAGCTTTAATTTTGCTTCAAATTGACCAAATTTGATACATTTCTGGCTTTCTTTGGGTTGTAAAATTCTACTCTCATTGGTGATCACAAGATAGGATGGCTTAGCTTGTCGAATCCTCGAACAAATCTATACATTCAGAAACCATAACAAGCATTAAACTGCTATAAAGAAAATACACAACAAAACACAAACACAACTCTTACCCTATCCCTTGACAAAATCAAGGCATAAAGATCCACAAGGGATAGGCCAAGCATACTCTGACAGAGATCTAGAGGTAGTTTCTAACCAAATTCTCCAACACAAACCGACTAAAAAGAACCATCAAAAGAGTCATCCTAAGTGGTGGCATATCCTGCCTACCTAACCTAGGATAACTGGACCAGGAACTCCTACTAGGTGAGGACTTCTATAGCCTGATTTTGTATTTTAGATACTTTTGATTGAGCTTTTTTTTAAATACTTCAGAACTTGATACTTAGGTATGCAAAACAAAGGGAGTTGAGCATATTGTGACCCAAGGAGAATAAGGCATCGGCCTCAAGTCCTATCTCGGTACCCAAGAACCTACTAAGCATGTCATTAATAAAAGTGGTGCCTAAATAAACTCCCATTTTCATAACAACTCTACGTCGGGGGTCTTTAATAACCATACCGACAATCACATGCTTATTGGGTCCTCATGGAGCTCCATCAAAATACAAAGTAGAGGCCCATGCTTCATTGATATGCCACACCATACTAATCAATCCACTCGTACTTATGATAGTCAAACTCAAGCTGAGAGAGAGGATGTATGACATGTACAATCCCTCCTTCTTCACTAAAGTCAATACAGATGCAAATAAGAACCCTATGACAATGGTGGCACCTCAGTGGCACTAGACCTTAATATTCCACGTAAAAGGTCCATCTTGCCACTTAGTAATATGATAACCCTTACTTCACCAGATTACTTGATCCTGGTGGTAATGTTGCTCTAAATATGGATGTTCAAGATAAGAAATGACTTTCCCATCCAATTACCAAGTTCGATGTTAGCCCCTACACATAATATAGATTCAACTTATTAAAGTTTACTATATTTTTAAACTCCATCCCCTGTAAATCTGCTAAAAGGGATATAGATCCATTCTTTCCTATACAAATGATCTTATAAGGGCCATCCCATTTGGGTTCCAACTTGCTAGAAAATAACTCGCAACATGCATCATAATATAGGAACAAATAACCCTTCACAAATTTATATCTTTGAGCACAAAGGTCATGAAGCACTTTCATCCTCTTCTTCCCTACCTCTTGATGTAACAAAGCCTACACAATCGAATATCATCAAGATGTACTAGGGAGGTTAACCTTTCTTGGAATGCTTCCTCTTTATCCAAAGAATGATTCAAAGCAAATCTCATAGTGGGTAACTCAATTTCCAAGGGCAAGACACATTGTTCTTCATATACCAACTTAAATGGGTTGTAGCTTGTTGCTCGCTTGAACATCATATTATAAGCCCAAACAACACCATAAATTTTCTTGTCTTATTCGTGCTTACCCTCGAATACAGTTTTGGATAAAATCCCTACAAGCTGCTTGTTGGTACTTTCTACTTGTCCATTCGCTTGGGGATTATACGAGGTGGTTTTATTCTGTAAAATTTTATACCTTCAATCAAAGGTTTCTATGACCTTATTCAGAAAATGTGTCCCATAGTTTAACACCAATTCTTTAGGTGGACCAAAATAGCAAAAAAATTGTTCCATGGTAAAACTAGTCGTTTCCTTGGCATTGTCCTTCATCGTAGCTCGATATTCAGACCATTTTGTAAAGTAATCTATCACCACAATGATATACCATTTCTACATAGTAGATGAAGGATGCACAGTCCAAGAAAATTGATCCCCCACTTCTCAAAGGGAATAGTTACAAGAATAGAATCAAGCAGCCACTTACGATTTTTGCTAGCATCACGTCTCTTGCAGACATCACAATGCTTAACATATGCAAAAGCATATTGGAAAACGGTCAGCCACCAATAGCCAGCACGTAAAGCTTTCTGGGTGGTGAGCCATCCAACAAAATGGGTTCCATATGCTGAATCATGACATTCCTCTAGAATAAAGGGTACCTCATCAAGCACCACACAACAACGATAAATTTCATCCACACCTTTTCTATATAGGACACCCGCTATTATTGAAAAGTGAAGGGCTTCCTACTTAATCTTCTTCTTCTAAAATTTAAAAAGGGTGTTCGTCGCATTGCCTATTGATAGATAATGTGTGATAGATGCATATCATGATGGAATAGAGGCTGCATCAATTTTGCATAAATCCTCTTAATCACTAATATCAACCCACTCTTCCTTAAGCTCACCAAAATCTACTAGACACTCTATGATACCCTCTTGCAGCTTTGGTGGCTTTCTCTTGATCTCATAGTCGAACTCTTGCAAAGAGATCAACAACTTGGCTAGGCGATTAGGGGGTTGAAGCTTGTTCATTTGTTATAAGTGTAATCCCTCTAAGTGAAGAATGCTAACCTTCTCATAAAGAATATATTGTCTGAACTTCTTGGTGGTGAATATCATAGCCAAGCAAACCTTCTCCAAATACCTATAACAAAGCTCTGAAATTCCCAACTTCCAGCTTGCAAGTGCAATAGGATGATAAAGTTGTGCCTCCCAAATTTGGGATAAGCAACAACTGCGCCTTGTTGTAGCCATGAATATATAGAAAACCTCACCCATTTTTGGAGCTTTCAAACCGACACCTTAGATAATTCCATTTCAATATCCTCAAATGCCACTTTGTATGCTTTTGTCCATTCAAAAACATGGTTGTGATATAAAATATTTGTCAAGGGTGATGAATGTTTAGCCAATGCATTAATGAATTGATGTTAGTATCCCACAATAAAACAAAATTGTGAACTTCCCTAGGGCAAGTGGGTGGGCTTAGGTCCACAATAACAACCACCTTTTTCGGGTCGATGGCAATACCAACTGCACTCACAACATGATTCAATAACAAACCATAAGGCACCCCAAATACACACTTTCGAGGATTTAACGCAATGAAATACTCATGACATCACTCAAAGCATATGCATAGAAAAATTCACTGTCTATGAGAGGTCATGGATGTTGCCCCCAAATCATCTATGAACACCTTAAACTCTTCGAGAGATATATCAGCAAACATCTTGTTAGTTGTTCTTTGCCAATATCTAGGAGCATTACATAGGCTAAAAGCCATCACATGGTATGCAAAATTACTAAAGATTGTAGTGAATGTTGTCTTTAAATTATCCTCTTTAGCTCTGACCATTTGATTATAACCCATGAAATAGTCCATAAATAGTATATCTCTCCCCCTTCCAACAGAGATGATCTAAAATTTGATCAATAAAGGGCAGAAGATTATAGACCTTCACCATCTGCTTATTCAATTCCTTAAAATTGACACACAAGCAAATTTGATTGTTGTTTTCCTTTTTTATTACTACCGATGAGCACCATTTTACATGTTCAACTAGAAACATTAGACCAGTCTTCCTTAAACAGATCAATTTCTTAAAAAGAGGCTCTCTCAGCTCAAAAGGTATACGTCTAACCTTTTGTCTCACTAGCTTACTACCTTCTTTCAATGGGATTATATGCATAGCAATAAAGAGGGGAATGCCCTTCAGTTTATCATAACTCCATGCAAATATATCCCCAAACTCCTACAGTAGATCCTTAGAGCCAATGTTGGGCCCATTTTTGGTCCTGACATGTGGTGCATCTACTGCTTGGGGGGCTCACTATATATATATATCCTCTATATAACATGTGTTCATGGCCTATTGAATAAAACACAACCCTTTTCTATTCAATCTGTAATTAATCCCTTTATATGACACCCTTCTGTATGTAAAAAATGTATATAGCTGGTGTTTAAAAAACCCCTTATTTTGAACTCACGTTATATATACATATATTTATGAGTGACCCCCCCGAGATCTACCGAGAGCCACTAATAAGTGGCAATTACTAAATATTGATTAATTAGGGACTAGGCAATTAGTTTATACCAAAGAGCATCAAGATAGATCCATTATTTCTTGATAAACATCGTCAGATTGAGATCCAAAGACAAGAAAGCGTTAAAAGGGCTAGATAGTGAGTTGAAATCCTTAGGAGGTATTCCCTTCAATGTAGCAGCCTGATACCCCTACAAGGGAGAGGTCTTAGTGACCCTAGTGCCACAAACAATCCATTAGGAGGAGGATGAAGCTCTAATGCTCCTCTTCTCCCAATAAATCAACCCAGTTCAAGTGAAATTGTAGACACATCGTTAAAAACCCTACAACAAATTTGATTGTCATTACGATGCAACCTACTACAATTTCTGTAGGAACACCAGATTTGTGAGCCTTAGAGTTCCATCTACCCATCTTTAATGGGTTAGCAGAGGAGGATGCAAAGCTTCACATCAATGAGTTTCAAAAACTTCTGTTTAATTGCTGAATTTAGGATGAAGGACATCTGATGATGTTCTTTAATATGACCCTAAAAGGGAGGTCTACGATGTGGTATCATGGCTTAGAAGTCGGTACCATAACCACAATTGATTTTTTTCTTTGCAACCTTTTGAAGAGAATTTTCCCTTGATAGAGGTGGTGAATATTGACTATGTAATCTAAATGTGACATGTCAAGAGCCCCATGAAAATGCCCAAGCTGCCAAGAAGATGAAAGAGGTCTTTCACGAGTTGCAAGTCTCTATCCCTATCCAACCTGTGTTGCCCAACTACAATATTTCTTGCATGGATTGGACTTCAATATCTAAGTGCAATTGAGTAGTGTCCCTCTAGTAGATATAGATACTGCTATAACCCAAGAAGAGGAAGTAGAGTCCCGTTTACAAGTGGCCTATACATTGAGGGTAAATCTTATCTCAAGCCTTAGTCCTAGAAGTAATTTGGGATTTCTTAGTGGAGATCAAGGTGCAATCAGCACCCTTGTGACCAACCTGAATGGCAGAGAAAGCATGATGCATACACCTAACCTTCTACTTCACTAGCTTACTACCTTCTTTCAATGCGATTGCATGCATGGTGACAAGTGGGGGAATCCCCTTCAGTTTATCATAACTCTATTCAAATATATTCCTAATCCTGTAGGAGTTCCACATAGTCTACATGCGCATCAGCAGATAACATAGTGCTGGGTTTAATGGGGTGGGGATCATTCGGAGTCCCAAGATCTAGCTCTATTACATTAGCATCACATATCCTATCATTTGCCTATATTGGCTCATTCAAACATACTTGGTAAGCCTCCTTAGTGGTAGAATCCTCTTCACAGTGATTGGAACATGAGATTCCAACAGCTGAAGTCCCCTCAAGTGCCTCCCATTCTGCAGTGGGAGGTAATCCCCTTTCATTCCCAATGGCTGATCAAGATATGTATCTAGAATTATTCTATTTAACCCAAGCCTAAAAAAACAATCAACCAACTGGGATATCCACCAAAGAATTGAAATGTAATATCCACGGACGTCCAATAAAAAACTAATAGCTTAGCCTCCTAGCAAATTTGATAACACAAAAGTCAAGGACACACTCAATGTTGGCAACCATCACATGTACTTGTGTTACCATTCCTTCCAATGGTCTTAGGCTATCATCAGCCATTTTTAAAACTATTGTGACATCCTTTTGTATTGGTCGACCCAGCCTCTCCAATAAATCCATGCTCATAATATTTACGGATGAGTCGGCGGGGTAGAGTCGGTTTTCTATCAAGATTCCATCAACATATACCTACACCCTATGGTAGTGCTTCTCTACATGATCCCACCATTCACTACCCACTCAATGGACACCAAAAGATTCTATGATATAATCCATTTGTAGGATTTTATTGAACCCCTTATGAACATTTGGTGACAATTGGATTAGTTGTCGCATATTCACATTCGGTTTAACTTCACAAAGCGTGTTTGCTAGGTCAAACTCACCAAACCACCCTGACATTGTTAAGAGATAAAGGCTCACTGATGGGCAAAGTTTTAACCAAACTTACCCCACTAGGCATGTCCTCAAGTGTGGCTTTAACCCTTTGCAAAATTTTGTTAGGGCCCTCTCCTTTAGTATTCTCATTATTCGCACAATGATTCACAAGCCCAGTTTTGCTGACTACCTTGATAGAGAGAACTAGCCCTACTCCAACATGTAGTGGCTAAGTGACGAGATTTCCCACAGATATCGCATTTGACATTAGGATAATTACAAGGAAAATGTTGTCCACCACACCACTTACAAATGAATTTGTGATGAGCCCCCATCATCAATCTTTCTAGTATCCATTAGATTTTGTTGGCACTTTTAAAAATTAACATCTACGGCAATCCGACGATATTGCTCAATGATCATATTTGTATAATGTTTCATCATATCTTTTACTTCCTCTATAATATTTGATGTAGAGGACTCATAGCTAGTGACTTCAGGAGCTACCCTCTCACTAGGTTGCACAACTTGCAAAGGGGGTTCTACCTATACTGAATCTTGGTTTACAAAAGGAGTTCTTTGGCTTGTTGCTAGCTTAATGACATTTAGAGGAGCTAGCAGCAAAGGCATATTCTGCATCATGCTTTCTCTACCATTCGGGTTGGTCATAGGGGCACTGATCGCACCTTGATCTCCACTAACCAATCTCGAATTATTTCCAGGACTAAGGCTTGAATGAAGATTTACCCTTGGTGCGTAGGCTACTTGTAAGCACGACTCTAATTTCTCTACTTGGGTTATAAGAGTATCTATATATGCTACAGAAATACTACTCAACTACACTTGGATATTGAAGTCCAATCCCTTCAAGAAATATTGTAGTTGGGTAGTGGTAGGTGGGATAGGGATAGAGGCTTACAACTTGTGAAAGACCTATTTCGTTTTCTTGGAATATGCTTGGGCATTTTCATGGGATTCTTGACGTGTTACATTTAGAACATGTAGCGAATATTGACCACCTCTCTCAGGGAAAAATTCTCTTCAAAAGGCTGCAAAGAATAAATCAATAGTGGTTATGGTACTAGCATCTAAGCCATGATACCACATTGCAGTCCTCCTTTTTAGGGTCATATTAAATTACATCATTAGATGTCATTCATCTTGATGAAATCAAACATAAGTTTTTGGAACTCACTGATGTGAAGCTATGCATCCTCCTCCACTAACCCATTAAAGATGGGTGGAGGGAACCCTAAGGCTAGAAAATCTAGTGTTCCTACAGGAATTGCAATAGGTTGTACCACAACGACAATCAAATTTGTTGTAGGGGTTTGTAATGATGTGACTACAACTCCACTTGAAGTGAGTTGATTTACTAGGAGAAGGGAAGCACTAGAGCTTCCTCCTCCTCCTAATGGATTGTTTATGGAACTAGGGTCACTAAGACCTCTCCCTCATAGGGATATTAGGGTGCTACATTGAGGGGAATATGTCCAAAGGATTTCAGCCTGCCATCTAGCCATTTCAACTCTTCCTTATTTTTGGATCTTTGCTTGACAGTGCTTATCATGAAATAATTGATCTATCTCAATGCTCTTTCGCATAAACTGACTAGCTAGTCTCTAATTAACCAAGATTCAAAAACCACCACTTATTAGTGGCTTTGATAGATGCACCACTTGTCGGGACCAAAAATGGGCCTGACACTAGCTTTAGAGCTCTAGCTGGTCTCCTGTACTCACCTAAACAACCCCACGACCTTGCAGTAAACACTATGAATTGATTTATCGAAAGAACACGTTTGTAGATATAATCTATAGATTGTAGTCCAACGTAAATGCCCTTCCCAACTCCAAGCAGAGGGAGTACTCAAACATATTGGTGGCTAGCACCTCGTAATACAAACAAAGGGAGAAACCCCCTAGCTTATTGTTGTGGCCCCATTATGGCTCTCCTACACTCCATGAATTAGCCCCAAGATGTGTCATCTCAACATAAAGCACACATTGAACATAGTCCTCTCTTTATAATATTCGTTCTAGGAGATAATATAATCCTTACCAAATTAGTCCCCAAAGGAAATGATTAAACTAAACCTACAACTTGGGGAGCCTCACACTCATCGTCATGGGTGAATTGTTGGAAATCAAGTGCTATGCATCGAAGAGATAATTCTCTTGATACCACATTTGAAAATGTGGATGCAAGGTGAATGATATATGTGCTTAATAAGGTAAACTTATAAATCAATCAGTGTGGATATACACAAACAACACTTTCATGATTTCACTCTAGCGCATTGCTTCATTTTGATAAGGCAGCACCAGAATAATCAATGCTATTGCCCTTTCTAAGACTTAAATCAAATGAATCCTATATGCTAGAATATGCAAAAAATTAAAATTCCAATTATACTTAACTTTAACAATCCGCTTTCCCCCCACCACTTAAGATTTTGCATTCGATGGTTGGGTAGGTTAAAAGGGTATTTCATGTATATTTTTTAGTGTAGAAAGTGATAAACTCATACTAAAACATACAAATGGGGGTAAAATAAGGCCTATGCTCATGCTTTACCTTTGTTAGACTTTCACAAACATTCTTATCATTTTTCATAAATTTTCGGATGCAAAAATGTTTTTTTCTCTATTTTTTGCCCAAAATCATATTTTGAGTTTTTTTCTTATCTTCTTTATATAAATTTTTAAAAGTCAAAAAATTAATTCACACTCTAACCTATCATCAAATTTGATTTTATCGCATATAAACATGATTCGATTCCCCAAAACCAAAAAACATCATTCTTCACTTAAAACACACATTTTGGATTTTCAAAAATTAGCAACTCACACACATGGATACGAGTTCTAAATTTTATGCTTCGCAACCCTCAAACACATTGCAACCAAGACTCAAACAAAATTTGATCGCATATGAACAAGATTTGCACCATTAATTGTCAAAAAAGATATGAATTTCCATTAAAAAGAGGCTTATTGCCATTTTTTGGATTTTGGGTCACAAGAGTTGAATTTATGGACAACATCAGACCTACCATTGATCTGTAAATAGCACTGGTCATCACCCCTCAACATTGACATAATTTCATATCAATCCAGTTCAAGCTAGACAACCAGTCTCCATCTTGAACTTCTCCAAAGAATACATGCATGAACTACCCTCAACAAGAGAGAGAGAGGGAGGAGAGAGAAAGATTGATTTTCTATATTTATGCTTAAGCCACCAATTTTAGATTTATCACTGGTGATATGAGGTGAGAAAATCGAGATGTCAGTGGCTATGATCAGATTAGGTGGTTGCTTTGAGCATCCATAGCCCTCCTCATCAAAATTCGTCACCTGCAAGAGCGGGCACCATTTTTTCCTTTACACGGCTAGAAACCCCCCCCCCCCCCCCTTCCCCCCCTCCATCCCTTTTTTTGTAGGGCTAAGGACACAAAGGCCACAACTCTTGGCATTAAGGCCATTTTTACATTGCCACTTGACCCTCCGTGCCACCGCTACTCTTGCGTTCAATTTACGCACCAAAAATTTCTACCCAACCATCTCAGAGTCTAACACTACCTTGAACTTGTTCTACTTCATTCTGACACCTGAAATTTTTATTAAAATTCTGAGACCATTGCGAAATCCATCTTTCAAAGTGATTTTAAATCTTGTCTTCCAAGACTACTTAAATTATTGAATCCACATCCGTCACTTCCATCGAGCTTTAATTTTCACTTCAAATTGACAAAATTTGGCACATTTATGGCTTTCTTTGGGTCGTAAAATCCCACTTTCATCTATGCTCCAATTTTTTTTGTAGCATTAACATTTTCCTTCCTTGTAACCAAGTATTTGTGGAGACACTGTTTTTTTGGGCCACGCTACCACTGTGGTGGGACACGTGGATAGTGGTGGTAGTGGGGGGGGGGGAGGATCCATAACCCCCAACAAAGCTAGGTGGGAAGGGGTCTATGCCAAACTATGCAAGATTTGCCTTCACTATGTCAAGAGAAGTGGTCATGGACTAGTTGTTTTCTTCTCATAAGGTTTCATCAATCTATCTATGGTGGAATGTGTAGGTCGATAGGGCAAAAATATAAGTGGCACAATTTCTTGGGTGAGTGCAAAAAGGTTTTCTATATATTGCAAGAAGTTTTTTTGGGGTTTGGTGTATAGTTAATGTTGATAGAGTCTAGGTAAGTCTTTGCGTTGCCTTGCTCTATCGAAAGGCGATGAAGTATATCTTGTAGTTCACACCCAAGTTGTGTTATGTGCAAGTTAGTGCATGTTCTAGGATACACATGACTCTCACATATAAACAGGCAATGAATTATATGCATGCTGGGGTTGTTAAAAAGGGAATCGACCAAAACCCCTTCGTGAGCAACACCTCTACCTTGATATAAGACATGTACATGCATGATCAAGTGCAGTTACTGCACACTTGGACTAAGGGCAGGACATTTCTATGACGACAGAGCTCCATGCTTGAAAGGATATGAGAGCATGCAGACTGGCCACATAATGTCTTGATCACATATAGAGGTGCAACCAAATTATGCACATTTATTATCTCTTATGTACTCATTTCTTTCGACTGTGTTTAGAGATTTGCTAAAAGTGCTACTTAATACTTGCAAAATATATCACGAAGTGAAGTTGAGGTTGGATTACTTTCAACTTCTTATGCAGCTCATCGAAGAAACTATATGCTACTTAGATTAATTTCCACACAAAAAGAGACGAGGATGATTTGCACAGAAAAGAAGAAAGATGCAAGTTCATGAATTGCATCAACTTAGTGTGTGTGGCAACCGGGGTGGCAACCAAATCAAGAATCTATTGTTATTGCTTGAGGTTTTGGAGTTAAACTAAATTTGATAGCTATATACCACTCCTAGATCTTGGCTTAAGACATCTAATAGAAGTAGTAGTGGATGTGTTGAAGATAGTACTAGACCTAATTCATCCCTTCAAAGAAGCTATGTTGGAATCATAGTGAAGGAGCAATTTGTTTTCTTTAGACTACTGCAATCGCAACAATGTCTAGAGGAAAACATATGACATGTTGTGTATAACTCATAAAGATTTGGTGTTTTATTACGAAGTGTGGTGCATATGTACTACAGTAGTTTGGGAAGCCAACCATGTTTTTGCTAAAACTGTTGGGCTTGCAGCTATGCAATTCAAAGAAATTGTGGGCTTACTATCTAATCATTTAACATGTATGTTCACCTTGTATGGTTTGAATGTGTAAGACTTTGCCTTAGACATGCTATCAGTTGCTTGACTAACTAATATTGAATCAGATCACAACCTTGTGAACTTCTAGGTGTCAAATTTTATTCACCAAATTTATTTGGAACTTGGAGATTTTAGTAGAAGCTACAAGCATGAAAGTAAAGTGGGTGGACTAAAATCACATCTAGCTATTTGATAGTGGGTATTTTATCAAGAGTTAATATAAACATTCAAATGTCATGAATAATATATATGTGAGAATTGGTCTATTGAACTGTGGCAAACCAAGAGGTATATAAGCCACCAATCTTTGTGAACAAGCTATTTGAGCAAGCACGCCAACCAAGTAGCAATCTTTTGTAAACATTAGATTAATGTCACCCTCCGCAAACATTACATAAGTTGGTTTCCTCCTTGTGAGCAACTCCAGAAATACCACTCCATAACTATATACATCCCCTTTATCTGTCATCCTCTCCCCATATGCATACTCTGATCATACATACAAAGCACACACACATATGAGATATATCATATTAGTATTGTGGGACTTTCTACTGTCATTGACCCACTGAAAATGTTTGCTTGTCAGAAATGATCGAAGTAGTAACCTTCCCGGTTATTGCAATGACACAAATACTTATACCTGATTCTAGTGATGTAATTAGACCATCTACAAAAATTTCAGGTTACAGACAGAACTTTATAGTAAAGTTTCAGACGATAGAAAACATCGTTCTTTACCTGGTGGCATGTATCCAATTGAGCCTCGCAGAATAGACGGTGCTGATGTTGCAACATCTTTCTCTGTAGTGATCTGTCGTGCGATTCCAAAATCGCTCATGTGGGGTTCAAACTCTTCATCCAGAAGGATGTTGCCTGGCTTTAGGTCGCGATGAAGTATCTGACCAACCCCCGTCTCAGTGTGCAGGTAAACCAGCCCTTGTGCCAAGTATGTCTCCAGATCAGCTCGTGAGATTCAGAGAGATGGCAGATCAGGAGCTGTCTCGTTCTTTGTCAGGGCGCTCTGCTATATCAGCTTCAGCGCGATCAGATGCTTCAACTTCGAGCAGACAATCTCGACGCTCGCGACTTGGGCCAGAGGGAGGGACTGCGACTGCAGGAGGATCAGGGGGGTGCTGCTATGGAGACACGGACGCGGTGTCTCCGTCTCGTCGTTCAGCTAGAGCTCAGTCACCTCCAAGATTTGTCACACCTATGGGGACGTCCACTCCAGTTACTCCGGCTTTTGCGCAGCCGTCGACAGATGTCACGCCTTTTGGTGGCACTCCTTTTGGTGGCACCCCTTTGAGTGGCACTCCGGGAGAGGGTACCCCCGTCGGTACACCGGATGTACAGGGGTCTCCTGGATATGCCCAGGAGCGTGGACGGAGATGGGAGAGGGCCCATACAAGGCACACTCCTAGGGATTATGGATACCTAGTGGATGGCAGGTCAGGAGCCATTATCATGAATGATGAGGGGAGGAGGGTGATGGCTCGCATGAGGGAGTTGTGCCAACAAGTTTTTCGGCACAACGTCCTGGATCATTGGAGGAACATACCGGAGGGGAGCAAGGAGTACATAGTAGCATCCTTGCACGAGGAGTTCCCGGTGCCAGCCGCAGTGGATAGATTCTCTACGGGCTGGATGATGGATTGCATGCGTGCATACATGTCACATAGACGATCCGACGCACGCAAGGCAATCAAGAGTGGGGCTCCAAAGCCCGACTGGTTAGATGCAGACGACTGGTGCCGACTGAGGGAGGAGGCTACAAATTCGCCAGGACGTTGGAGTCAGCAGCGGCAGGCGGCAAGGGCACGAATCGAGGCCAGATCGGTACATCATCTTGGGAGTGGCGGCCATAGGACATATTTGGAGGACTTTGTAAGTTTCTCTTTTGTTTTGCTTATTTGTTTTTTTTAGATATTCTTTGTACTGACAATCATGTTTCTAACAGTTAGCATTTTGTTTTCTTTGCAGCACTCCATTAGAAATCGCGATCCGCAGGGCCTTGAGACTCGATATGCAGAGAGGCACGGTCTCAGATCATTGATCGACTGATTGTATAGACGCGGCGGCCCAGTAAGTCACTCATCTTTCTTGTCCGTAGTTACCATGAGATATTTGAATGCATTATTGTATGGTGGATTGATATGTTGTTTCTTTTTCTGCAAAATCCATTTGATGCTCCTTTGCAGCGGGAAGAGCTTTCGGGGGACGACGATTTGTAGCTCGCCCTTGGATCCTTAGAGCTCACATACCTTTAGTTTTTAGTCGCCCGATCTATGTAGACATTTTCTATGTATTAGTGATATTGTTTTATGATTGTACCAATCACATTTTATGCAATATCGTGTATTTATTTCATCTATCAGTTTTATGATTTCAATATACATTCTTTTTGTTTGCAAACGCTTTGTATGCAGCAGTGCAGAAACTATTTTGTATGGCTCTCATATAGCACACAGTGCTATATGTGGTAGGGTAGCTTGCTGCCCTGCCACAAATTATTTTTTTTCTCTGTTACCGTCGCTATTTGCGTCGCAAATTTACTGCACGCGTCGCTATTGTCGTCGCTATCAGCATCGCAAATTCTCTGTAACCGTCGCTATATGCATCGCAAATAGTGCGACGCATATAGCGACGATTCTATGGCGTCGTCAATAACGACGCTTTTTGCGACGACGGGGGAAAATTTTGTTGTTTGTATTTTCGTCGCTTTAAACGTCGCTATAAGGTCTATATCTTGTAGTGTATCCATAGTCATCTAACTCTCTAATGCTAATCAAACTCTTCTTTAGATTTGGGACATGTTGTACATCTCTTAGCACAAAAGAAGAGCCATTAGCAAGTGATAGATATACATCTTTCACTCCAACAATGATATACATAAAGTCATTGCCTAAACATACATACTATTTTTTACCTACACCATAAGAAGCAAACCAGTCTTTGTATGGAGTAACATGGAAGATGATGCTTTTGAGTCAAGGACCAAATCTTGTGTAATATGAACTTGAATTACTTTAGTAGAAACACTCCACATCTTTCCTAGTGCTAGTAGAAACATTCCACATCTTTCCCTATGTGATACTTGTTTCTAGAGACTCCTCTTTCATGGGATTTTCCCCTTGTGTTGGACCTCTCTCTCACAGTAAGTGCACTAGAGCCCTTAGTACTTTCATTAATTTTTAAATTCACCTCCTTTGTAAATCAAATTACTCTCAATATTCATACTAGTCAAGCCTCCAACAAGTGCTGAATTGCAAATAACAATCCCAAAAGTATCCCAACTTTTAAGTAATGTCACAAGAAGAAACATGACTTTGATAAAGTCCTTAAAATCAATCTTTTGAGTAGACAACTAGCTAGAGATAGTATTAAACTCATTCAAATGGTTAGACATGGATGGCCTCTTTGCCATATGAAAATCAATGAGCTTCTTTAATGAATTAACTTGAGATGCAACATTTTCCTTTTCATAGAGGTGATGTAGCTTTTTTCAAACTCCACATGTACTACCATCTGTTTCCTTTACATGAAAATACATTGATTTTGACATGTCCTAAAACTTCTTTGAAATAGCAATATTTTAAAGAAATTTGTGCTTAATTGATATACTACTACCATCTTTTTGAATTCATACAATGTAGTTTGTGTCACGGTTATCGTCTTAGGAGGATACATCTTCGCAGTCCAGCAAAAGGAATGATAGTAGTATTGGCATAGTGCTATAGGATCATGAGCAGGGCAATAGATATAGTTAGTGCTAAGATTTTAGGCGTGTAGATTTTGTTTTAGGTAATAGACATGATAAAGGTCCTTAGCAAACATGATATCTAAGATAGCTCAATGGTAGCACTAATAGTAGGTAATTGACCATTATGCTAAGGCGTTGATAGGGTTAAGGGGTCAAGAGATAGTCTACATTAAGACCGAGGGCATATGGACCAAAGAGACAAATGATAGGCAATTTGTATAAATGGACTTACTAAAAGTCAGTCTAAAAATAGTCTATGGACTTGCCTAAAGATACCAGCGTGATGCTAAAAGAGACTATCATCTTGAGTGGCTCGGAGGTTAATTGAGCTTTTCCTAACTTCTATGTTGGCTAAAGGTAAGGAAACTACGCATGCATGATACTAGTATTAGAGTGTAGCAAAAGTTTTGGAAGTGTATAACACCATCACAAGGAACTTTTAATCATTTCCTATAGAGGAAATGTTGTGAAATGTAGGAAAGTCTTCCATATTCCCTATGTAAGAATGTATGTATTCCAACTAGGGAATTACATTCCCCATGTGTGATAGTAGGAAATCATATGCCATTATAGAGAACTCCATACATTCTTTCAAAATTTTCTATATAAGAGAATCCAAGAATGCAATTCCCTACTTCTAATCATGGGGAAATATGGGCCACTATAGTGAATTCCTATGTTCCCTCAAAATTCCCTTTATAGGAAATACATAAATGTCATTTGCCACTCTCCAATAGTAGGGAATTCTATATAGAGTTAATTATATTCTCTCAAAATTGACTATGTAAGAGAATATTTAAAAGTTGACTATATAGGATAATTCTTTCATATTCTCTCAAAGTTGACTATTATATAAGAGAGCACAACAAAAATTCAAGCTTTAATCTAGGTGGTTTTTAAGATTTACCTTGTAAACATAGTCTCAAATCCTAGTAACAATTGGAATTAACAATATAGAGGTAGACTCAAATTGTCTAAGAATTCACTCATCCCAACATACATATGCATGTGTGTACACACACGTGCACATGAGCTCTCCACTCCTAGTTAAATGACCATATCTAGAGATGATTCTAGACTAGTTTTTCCTAGCATCAATTTTTGGAAATAGCCAAGTTATTGTACCAATGCGAGGCCTCAAACTAAGTATTCAATCAATCCCATGCTAATTACATGGCTTTGTTTTAGTCATTTCATGTTTGTTTGGTTCAACATTGCTTCTTGCTTTCCTCTAATCTATTGGAGATTTCTTCTCCTTACTCCTTTAAAAATTGGTATCAATGGTCCATCAAGCCCTCAAAGGTAACATGTGATGAATTAATAACTAAATATTAACACCATTTGACATATTTCAATACCTATACAATCTAAATTACATGATAGTTTTATTATTAATAGGAGGGGTCAATCAATTTGTAACCAGGATTACTTGCATAATATTTTTCTTGCTATTACTAAGTTGACGGTAACTTGTGGATATTGTTTTGGCATTCACATTAAAAGTAGGAGCTTTTATACATCTACAAGGGGTTATCTAGTTCCATTGATGAAATTTTTTTCCACATAAGTGTGCTTTAATAAGGGAGCTATTCCTCTCCTCATCCCATGGGTTACTTTGGTATCTTATATTTTGGTTGTTAGTGGCAAAGTCATCTCAGAGCCTAAATGTTGTTAGTTCCTATTCTTCTTGGCGGCTTTTGGGGTGATATGCTTAAATTTAAAAAAAAACCATCCATAAATTAGTGCCCCCACTAAGGACCTCTTTTGGTCTTGGGTTTGAGTTGTCACTCCAAAACAACTCAAGATGGGACATTTTGGTTGTATTGAGTACTAAGGCAATGAGGGACATGAACCTACAGAATTTCTTAATAAAATAGAGCTTGCAACTTATCTTAATGGCAAGGACATTGATGTAGATTATCTCAAAATGATGGGTTTGCTCATGGTAGGGCATGTAAGAGAATGGTGGGTTTGGTTATGGTAGGACATGTAAGAGAATGGTGGGATTCTCAACCATTGGAGAAGAGGATTAGTTGGGCCTTACTCAAGCTCCTCATCATGCCCATTATCTTTGAGTGTCAAAGAAGATCTATCTTTACTTGTGATAAATTTTTAGTGTCAAAGAAGATCCATCTTTAATATAAATTTCATCTCTAGAGAGAGATTCTTGGTAGAGGTGTCCATTCTTTGGGTCATTTATGCATAGTTTGGGTCTATAAGAGCAAATGGAAATGAAGATCCTTGCACCCAACTTAACGGTAAGTAAAAGAGTCAAGTATGGAAAAGGGGCTTACTTATTAAGTATTTAACAAGGGAACACTATTGCATGCAAAAACATTGCCCTTCATGCTTTCTTTTCTTTTCCTTTTTTGGTTGTGTGAAACATCATGGTCATATCAAAAACTTTAGCCAATAGCCAAAGTACAAGAGTGCAACTACTTGCACAATGTTTGATTAAATTCAATGCTCGATTAATAGGAGACTAGTATAGCAAAGAAGTTGATACATGTTGTGAATTTCAAACCATATAAACTTTCACCATTTAAGTCAATAATCCAATCTCAGAGAAAAAAACGTGCTTGCATGTATGAGATTACTTTTGGTTCATCATAGTAAAACCTTATGCAAAAATTTACTGCAATTTCCTATAGCCATTTACTAGATTCCATCCAATAGAATATTTTATTTATGATCTAAATATCCTATATGGGGGAAAAAAAGGAATGATACTTGAGAGACCTAAACTAGCTATACAAATGATCAATGGTATTCTATATTGGCATTCCAAACAAACACTATCTATGATTTGCATATAGGCCCTAGTATGCTTGAGCAGCTTGTGTTTTGTAGTTCTTTCTATTCTAGGCTTTATCTCAAGAATCCCCCTAACACATTTGCCAATGTTCCACAATTCATATTATTTGATGCTAGCTTCTTTATTTTGGGTGGCTTCTTTTCTAATGAATATTTTGTTGGGAGCTTAAGATGCAAAATCCATAATTGCAAGTATTTCTTTCTTTGTATACTTTTCCACTCCTTGAGACTTGGCTTTTGCTCATAAAGCCAATCCACATATTGTTACTAGTGTTGCCACTTATTGACAAATTAGTGTAATCCAAAAGAAAGGTAATTAAATACTATATTAGGGTTTTTGACAATTTCCTTTTTGGCACCAAAATAGGTGTGGAAGAGAAAAAGTAAGAGAGCTCTAGAGGGAGGGGAGGAAGAAGACACCACACTCTTTTTCTAGTTTAGAGAGAGAGAGAGAGAGAGGACATTTAATCATGGAAGATAGAGAAAGAAGAAATACAATCTGCTGGCTGTAGCATTCCTACTACCTTTATGTGCCTCAAGGTGAGTCGTACGATAGCTATCTTTTTGGTTTATATCAAAGCTTATTATACCACTGCACTTGAGCTCGAGGGGGTGAATGTATTGAGGCTCGAGGGGATGTAGTTGAGCTCGAGGGGATTCAAACCTTTTTTAGTCACAACATTGAGTACAAGCTAGGAACATTTTTGATCCATTGCAGATCCTTTGATGTGATAATTTGCAAATAGAATCATTCAGTAGGCAGCTGCATCAGGGTTCCAGATTTGCTTCAACCTAGAACTTGTTCACCTTGACAAAAAGCCTTCTCAATTCTTTGGAAGAAGGAAATAAATACTCTTCAAATTTCTTAAAATATAGTTATATTTGTTAAATATATGTATAAGATACCATCTCAATGGGGGATACTTCCTTCTTAGATGATAATGAAAATGATTTACTTCCTCTTCCTCAAAAATTATTTCCCGAACCCTGAGCTGCATCCCCCCTCGAAAGACTTTAGCAACAACAGTGGTGACCATAGCTGTTATACCAGGTAAAAAATGGAGTATTTGATGGCCATAGCCCCCTTCTAAGAAGCCATTTCGAGATCGATTGCATCCCCCTCAAAGGACCAGCAATGGCAGCCTTTGCCCCTTCTAATTATTAATAGGCCTTCGCCCCCTTCTAATTAATAGGTCTTTCATAGACTACATCTCTGTTTGTCTGTATATGTCACATACATAGAGCCTCCAATTAGTAACTTTCATGTCACATCAAGCCTTTCCAGCTGGACTCCTCCTTTGACTACTCCCACCAGTGAGTTCAAAATTCACACACACTACTCTCACCACTACACTCCTACACACCTCCCCACACCCTAGTCCACTTGTACCTCTCTTACTAACACATGCAGTAGCATACCCACACATATGCACAAGCCCCCTATAGTAGGTGGTGGCATAGAATTGGCTAGGCTATGGTAGAATAAGCTTAGCTGATTTTTAAAGCTAGTCTAGGCATAACCAAGGCCAAGCATAGCCTAGGATTAGGAGAAGATGTAAATGTCACCTAATGCTTAGATGTAGATGTAAGTGTAGGCTATGCTAGGGTTAAGCACATGTATGGCAATGTTAGTGTTGAGATAGGCCATGCATAGGCATAAGCTAGGCATATGTCTTGTATATTAGGTTAGGCATAGATTACTTTATGTTTTATAGTGCTACATAATTCTTATTTTTCTTCCCAATAAGCATTTTAATGTGATATAAATATATTCATTCTTTCCTCCTCATATGTAATTTTCATGTGGCTGAGATTATCCTCATTAAAATCATGACCATGACATTCAAAGGAAGATGAGGAGCTACAAGGAGTTTATGGTAAAATCTAATCTTTTTATGGGCATCTCCACTCTAGCAAAGATGTATGACCATTGCAAATATGACCATCCATCAATCTTCTCAACCACATAGATAGAAACATAGA
Organism: Lygodium microphyllum; assembly: GCF_053477565.2. Classification (NCBI taxonomy): domain Eukaryota; kingdom Viridiplantae; phylum Streptophyta; class Polypodiopsida; order Schizaeales; family Lygodiaceae; genus Lygodium; species Lygodium microphyllum. Next base: position 42,308,467 of record NC_141147.1, on the reverse strand, counting down.
CTCCCATGATGGGATATCTAGCAACATGAACTCCATTCTAGGATCCTTCTACATCAAAGAATCCATTCATATGTGTACCAATGTCAATTTGTTAAGTATTTCCACATATTATTTCATGATCTTAGCCATATCTATTGACCACATAGATAGACATATAAACTCCTATGATGGATTGTTTAGCCACAGAAACTCCATTGTTGGGTCTTCCTACATCACAAAAGCTAATCTTGTGTATACCAATGTGAATTTCTCTGTTATATCCACTTTTTATTCCATATTCTTAGCCATCTCCATCTTCATGGGAGTCTCATGACAATGGAAATAGTCATGGCTATAGTTATGCTAGGGAGTAGAGGAGTTAAAGGCTGGTTATAGGAGTGCGTTTTGGGTCGGGTTAGCTATTTACCATCATCGCTATCTCATCATGAAAGTAGATATACTACAACATAGATGACATGGATAGCATACTTGTGGATACATACAAGAGGGAGGTTGTAAGGTATCTCTAATCTATAATGAATATGAATTAAAAGGATTGTTATGTGTGCCATATTTTGCCTTAATGGGTAGATTGTTTGAGCAAAAGAAGGAGTGGTTAGATGAATCAAGTATTAAATTTTGTTGATACCTCTTTATAGATGATGATATTCAAGGAGTTGGTTAGATGATTCAAGTATTTTCTCCTAGTTTAGTAGTGATCTTAAAATAATATTTTGTCAATGTAGATTTGGTGATACCTTTGGCAAAGAGTCACGTATATATCATTTGTGCTTAAACTTGCAATCCGTGTCCTTTAGGTTTAATGTTAAATAGCCTAAATACATGTCATTTCATGAGCGTGGAGAAAGAGGATGTTAAACCACACTCAGAAGGAACAACTGTTGTGACAGACTACTAAGTCCCAAGGACATGACCTTCCTTTTTGTGTTTGGTTTGGCATCTCAAACCGTTTAGTATGCGATTTTGGTTTTGCATCTATAGTATTGAGATGACTTATATTTATTCTAAGCATGATTTAATAAGTAAGTGTTCATGAAGATGATTTTCTTATGTTACAAAGCTTCTTCCTTTGACGTAAAGTTTGAATGTATGGACTGATTAGCTTTGATAACTATTTATATTTTAGGTAGTTACGTAATGAATCATATCATGAGATGTCAATGCAATTACAAGTGTAGACATTCATCTATTGGCTATCAAGATGTTACAAGACAAACGTATTATGCACATAATCGTCAAGATATGAAAGCTACAAGGCCGAAGAAAATCAAAGGTGGATACAATGGTGTTTGCCATATGTATTGTGTGAGGTTGAATAATAATAGGAGGGAAGAAGTTGAGATACAGGAATATCACATGCGTTCAAGGCATATTTATAAATATCCTTATCTATAAACTTTTCCTAAATAAAGCATAACCCTTTTCTATTCAATCTGTAAATAACCCCATTGTATTATACCCTTTTGTATGTAAAAAATGTATAAAATGGTATTTTTAAAATACTTTATTTTGAACCCACGTGATGCACACATATATTCATGAGTAACTTACCCAACATGGATTATGATTGAAAGGAACCATGAAAGTTTAGTTGTGGATACCACTACACAGGCATGACTCACTTGCAAAATAGTTATGTGCCATTTTTATGGAATTGTATTAGACCAATACAGTCATTATTGCATAAATTTATCCCACTTCAACATGGAAATTCTATTATTGCATATGAGACAAAGGATTTGAGTCTAAGGTCATGCTTAACAAAGATAGGTTGCATTAGTTGCATTCCTCCTTGGCTAGAAGAGAATGAAATTATTTACATGAAGGGAGATTTATCAGTACTGTGTGGACCAAAAGACCTAAATTATGCCATCATAAGGTCAGTTAATTATAAAATGAAGGAAGTTAACATGGGATGGTTGATTAAGATCCACTTCTAAGAGAATAATTGGGAGGTGAGAGGAGAGGATCCAAAATGAAAAGATTGGTGGTTGTGTGTATCAATACAAAAGCAATGGCATGTAATCAAAACAAAAACAATGAAAATCAATAAAAGAAAAAAAATCATATCTATTATGTGGCACTCACTTGAATACGACTCAATAATATTATGATATGTTTATTTTAAAAAAATTAATGTTATCTAACATTTTTTCAATAGAATTAATATACATTTTCTCATAGTCACCACATTTATGTATGTTTCAAATGTCAATTCTAGCGCAGAGATGATGGATCTTCTAAAGAAGATGATAAGTGAAGATCCCAGGTTCCTTAGGCTTGTGGACTCTATGATGAATGAGATAAAATGTATAATTTTTTAAAGGTTAATGCCTTTTTTGTAAACTAAGTATTTAATAATAGGTGGTTCAATCAAATATGTTATTTTTTATTTGTTTCTTTGCTTTCTCAAAAATTTATAATCTCAATATCAGCATAAAATTTGATTACTTGTGTGCAAATATAGAAGAAAATATTACTAATTATGGTACAAGAGAGAATATGCGAAAGGAAGATAAGGAGGTCACTTGTCTTTATGTTTCATTGAGTCTAGAAATAGGTACCTTGTTTTTGTAGATAATTATCAATTATCATAAACAACTATCTAATTAGTGATATTTCATATCTTAAGTTTCATTAGGTATAATCCACTTTCGGAGGGATTTTAGTCAAAAGGTCATATCCACCAGGGATCAAAGATAGAATGAAGAAGAGAAAAAGAGATAGAAAAGAAAAAAAAGAATAGACAAGAGGTACACAAGATAAAGACAAAGCTCAATGAATCAAAGTACTATGTATTGATAGAACCTGAGAAGATGAACAAAATGCTTGTCTAGGACTACTTGTCTAGGACTACTTGGAAGCAATCTCCAAGCACTAGATGTCCTGGAGCTCCTTGGTAGACCAAAACATACACCCAAACATTAGCTTATTCTCTGTTGCTCAAACTGCAAATTTGATGGTTCCATTGGCTCCGAAAGGGGGTTAGAACTCTAGGACACGAGGACACCTGGTCAGAATCCTCCTAGATCGCTCTTTCTTCTTATTTTTGTTCAGAGTGTTGTTTATTGCCTGTAAACTGCGATCGCATGTCATGTGATTTCAAAAACTCTCTTTTTGCACGAGATCTCCCGAAAGTGGCTTAAAAAAACTTGCTTTTTGCATGTCACCCTAACCTAGAAGTTTTCTATATATTTTTTGGATATTTACAAGAAATAATTTTCAAAATATCAAAAATTGGCTAAACTTGTCCAAAAATCCTATATCCTGGAACCATCCATACTGTGGACACTAACACTAATGACTATTATGACATTGACTCTCTAGATTAATAAGAAAGCTAGATGATGATTCACTCTAGGATTTTTCACACTATCTCCGCGTAGTGGCACGACATCCACCCCCTCTGAACATGCACATCCTCTAGTATGTGCCACCAATGCACCACCCGGTGCAAACACCCATAGCATCAACTTATTGCTCATCATGCTCATAAGAAGGCATCCCCCTAGATCATAGATCAAAATACTCAGTAGCTGTATAACTCTTGAACCACACCTAGTACCCCCTCTAGGGTCATAAGGCCTTGGGTGCGCACCATACACTAGAGGATGTGAAACCTCTATATACATGCTCAAAATACACCCATCAACAAATACATAGCAACATGCCAGCTCTTTCAATGTCTAGCACATGGAAATCTACTTATACTGATAATTGTGTACCACATCAAACATAAACTAAGCCTCACTTGCATCCAACATAGGTTGACTATCATCGAAAACAGTGAAGTAGTCCATATCTTGAAGCATCTTTGAATTGCCTATCAAGGCCTCTAACAAAGCATCTGAAACATTCTCCATTTGTGGAGAATCACATCTAACATTCTCTAAAGGTATATCCTTGAGCTCATGAACTGTCTTAGAAACAATAATTGTATCTTGCAAATCATGTGCATCCAGCAAGTCATCAATCTTCCTTTGAGTCCCTGCATCAAGTAAAACATGATCTTCGTAAACCTCTTCAAATGCATTAAGACAATCTACAAATGCAATGGTGGTTAATACTTCCACCATAGGATCTTCCAAGGCATCAGTGCTTTGCTATCTCAATATCAGATTGTCACTTATATCATGGCTATTTTCTCTTCTTTTTGCTCTCTTGCTTGCTATCCGGTTTCTACTCGTGACCAACTTCTTCCATAACATGCTTCGTGAGGTAACTGATTTGCAAGTTTAGGCTGATCCAAACTTCTTCTTGTCACTCTTTTAGATATCCCTGCATTATCTTTATCTCTATTCTGTTTCTCTTCCACACAAGTATATTCGTATTTCACACCTTTACTAAATATGCATCTACTGGTGATTCCTAGTTAGTTATGTGATGAATGTCTTGCCCCTCGCATGAGACATTTCACTATTAGTAAATTTTCTCAGGGAAGATGTATTAGATGAATCAGTCAAGGGCATGTGGGATCTTTAGTTGAAGGTCGCAAAATTGGATGCAAAATTACAAGAGAAAAGGGGACAAGCAACAACCCCTAAACTAGAAAAAAGGTGTATATGGTATTATACTTTGCAGCATGAAACGAAGGATTATGCTGCTTATCAGGAGGCCTTGGCACAATGGCTCATCTTTTGGAAAGATGACAAGATCCATGCATAAGAAATGGGATTGCCTCTTGCTTTGAATTTTGGAAAGAGAGGTATGCAAAAGTTGTTGGAAGACTTGGTTGTTTGAAATGCTTATGCGATTGTACATGCTGCTACTTTTGATAGAATGCCTGGCCAATGGTCCCAAGGCTACAATATGGACACATGCTTTGCATGTAGCTAAAGTAGGTGCAGCCATATGGTTAGCCACAAAAGTGGGTGGCTTACTGGATACATCAATTGTTTTGTCCATAATAGTGGGCAAGCTAGATACATGCAATCTTTCTCTTCTTCTACACTTTTTCACCAATACAGTAACAGCTTCTTTAACATGCCTCCACTCTATTTTAAAGCTCAGTTCTATGTAGCTTGATCCTCTTATAGCAAATCATCAAGCTTCTTTTGAAGCTTAGGATCTATCGCTTGCAGAAACAATACAATTTTCTGAATTACAAAAGCTTGCTGTTCTGCAAGATCTAACTACTCAAACCGACTTTCAAATTCTCTTAATAACTATGTAGCCACAAAAGACCCTTATTGCATTGTAGAAACCACTCCTGGAAAGTCTTATGGGTAATAAAATTGGTGTCTTCAATGTAAAATTCTTCCTTGAGTGTCTTCTTGAAAGTACCCAGTTAGCATCCTATATATACAATTCAGTAACTCGGGCCTTCAATTCATGTACAGTGACCTGTACAAAATATTGGCTCTATGTAAGTTGAGCCACCCGAAACAACTCCATCTTTTGAGCATAGGTATGCGAATATACATATACATTCCTACCATTAAGCAACTTCATCTCATGCTCTATTGCTTGTAGAGCATTCATCACAATAGTTTCTGTTTGAGCAGAAGCTTACATCACTTGCTGTTGTTGTTGTACCTGCATTAGCATATTCATATTCTACACTAACTACTTCAAAACATCACTAGAAATTGTGCTTGAAGGTTCTCCCATCCTGTCTTTCATTCCGACTACCTTTTACATCATCGAGTTCATCAATGTTGAAGGGGCTTTAGTCAAAAGATCATATCCATTGGGGATTAGAGATAGAACGAAGTAGAGAATATGAGATAGAAGAGAAGAAAAAGAATAAACAAGAGGTACACAAGATAAAGACAAAGCTCAATGAATCAAAGCACTATATATTGATAGAACCTGAGAAGATGAACAAAATCCTTGTTTGGGACTACTTGGAAGAAGCAATCTCCAAGCATTAGATCTCCTAGAGCTCCCTAGTAGACCAATGTGCACCCGAACATTAGCTTCTTCTTTGCTGCTCAGACTGCAAATCTGATGGTTCCATTGGCTCTAAAAGGGGAGTAAAATCCTAGGACACCAAGACACCTGGTCAGAATCCTCCCAGATTGCTCATTCTTCTTCTTTTTGTTCATTTACTGCTTGTAAACTGCGATCACACATCACACAATTTTGAAAACTCTCTTTTTGCATGAGATCTCCCAAAATTGGTTGAAAAGCAACTTGCTTTTTGTATGTCACTCTATTCTAGATTTTTTCTACACTTTTTTTGTATATTTACAAGAAATAATCTCCAAAATATTAAAAAAAACTAAACTTATCCAAAAATATGATATTTTAGAACCATCCATACTATGGACACTAACACTAATGACTAATATGACATTGACTCTCTAGATTAATAAGAAAGCCAGATGATGATGCACTCCACGGTTTTTCACAGTGTTGTCTGTGTAGCAGCACGACATCCCATACCATCATATGATGAAATCTTTTGACCACCCACCTTGGAAAAGAGAGAAAAGGGTGGATTTTATGGGAAAAAACTCTTAACTGAATGGCTTAAAAGCCAACATGCAATCATATTTGAAAATTATCGACGGGTAGGAAGATGGTTTGACTCTTCAAAGTCAAATGATCTACTCTACAAAAAGACTAAAAAAAAACATATTGAATTAATAATCTCTCAAAATCACCATGAAATTTTACCATTGAAGTTTCATGGATTTGATTACTTGTGGAGGGAGCGTGATATTTATGATTAATGGAAAAGTACAAGGCACGATGAGAGGATGTATTTGAGGAAAAAGGGCCTTCTAAAAAAGGTAAGTTAGTCAATTTTTTTCTCATTAACTTTTCTAATGTTTGAGGCAAATAATTTTAGTTGGTGAATCCATTAATTTTTTGGCATATAGGAAGAGTTCATAGCCTTTCTTAGAGTGAAAATTTTGGATAAGGTTGAATCTATACCCGAAGATATGATTTCAAATATAATAGTATCACCAATAAGATAATATCATTTATATGTTTGGTTTTATGATTATCTTGTTAGTTCCACTTCTTCCATATCCATATATATATCTTTTGATGGTATTGTAAAGTATATACTCTTGTTGTTGACTCTCAGAAGCTAGATGTATACATCTTGACTATGGATGATATTCCAGTTGATCAAGCCTTGGAAAAGGTATCCTATGAAATTGTGTGTTTATTTTTTAATGCATGATTTTTATACTTTTATGATATTTCATGTATTTAATATATATATTCATGGCATTATCTTAGCCTCTTAGAGAAGAAAAAAAGCTCTGTATGAAGATAAAGAGGCATAATTATCATTACAAGTAATGATTTTATTTAAAAAGTTTACATTTTTCTTAGATGATATATATATTATATATATTTATGTATGAAAATTTATTTATCTTAGATGAATATGTTTGTCGAAGGAGAAGAAAGCTTTCAAGAATTTCAAGACTATACAACAAATCAGGTTTTAATATCTATGTCAAAATTCGTTTTGACTACATGTTTGTATTCTTAATATTTTGTTTTATTATTTACTTTATTACTAAACGATGTTGAAAATGAAGATGAGGATCTTGATGTGGAAAGTTATGCAAGATTTTCAAAGTTATTGTTACATGGTTTAACAAAAAGAGTATATTCTATAGAAACCATACAACAAAACATCAACAACTCAAGCAAAGATAAGGTATATGTTTTGTTTGGATCTTGTAGTTATATGTTTTTAAATTTGATTACTAAGTTTATTTTTAAATATAGGTTTATATAGATGAGAAAAATGATAAAGTAACACGAAAAAGTTTGAGAAAGTGAAAAGTAAATATTAATATTTATGTGATAATAATATTTACATAATTTAATAAAATTCTAAATGTGATTTAGCATTCAATTATCTATATGTTTATTTTAGTGGAATAAGAAAATGATGAATCGTTTGCAACCAACAAGCCAAAAAGAGGTAACAACATCACAGAAAAGAAAATAAGGTATTATTTTTTATTTTTATAAGTTTTACCTTGAAGAAGAATCTTATTTGGTTATTTTATTTGGATTAGAAATGTAAGAATATTTCAAATCCAAGCATTAAAATCGATATTTTCAATGACATTCAAAGGGTAACTTTTTAGAGACTTATTTTTTGTTTGTACATGGTATTTGTTTAAAACTATAATCATATAAATATGTATTTTTAAATATCATAATTCACTTGGTTTAACTAGGGTGGGGATTTTCTTTGTGTATGTTTAACTAGGGCATGTTTAAATATCATACTTAATTTCCCTATGTGGGGATTTTCCAACATATGAAATTTTTATTATGTCAATTTTCCTACATATGATAGTTTCTCTATATATACATTTTTAATATAATTTTAAATTTTCTCTAACTTGGATATATTACATTTTTCCTAGAAAATTACATAGAGATTATTTAGTTAATTTCAAATATGACATAATACACATCTAATTGAATAATTTAAACTCAACAAATGAAGACATCAATACATAGTGTCAATGAAAGAGAAAAAACATAAATATTCTAAAGTAGTAACGAGTTCAGAAATGAGGAGTGTATAATGGCATTATGCTACAATCTTCACATAATCTAAACTAATCATATTGTTGCTTGTGGTTATTACAATCTTGTCATTCTCTAAAAGCCAATGAACAATCTCATGTATCATATTATCACTTGTTGGCTGTCTTGTATCTTTACAAAAGACACAAAAGCCAGTATCAATCTTTTTAATATTTATATATGTACTTTTCAATGAAAAGTACATATCATTAATCATATGCACACCGAGATACTTTAAAAGTATCATCTCAATATTTTCTTTTGTTATATCAATCTGCATTTAAAAATAAATATCAAAATATTCCCTAGTTAAACACACACATATTTAGAGAAGCCAATGGTGCCAATGAAGACAATTTCTCGAGAGGTCATCCATCCCACTATTATCTACACAAGCATCCTTGACTACAAGGCAACTAATCATCAAGTTAAGCTTGACTCCAATAACAAGAAAGTTTTCTAAAGCTTATTTGGGAGGTGATAAATAGTTTTTCAAAGATCTTTAAACTATCTCTTATCATATAACACATGGGGAGTTCTACCACATTGCTCGTGGCTTTGTGAATTGTTTCACTATGAAGACATTAAGGGTAGGTAGTAATTTTTCTCTCTCAATTTCAAGCATCATACCATGTTCTTACCTTCTCATTCACAACATGATGAGCTTATAAGCATGAGTGAGAATGAGACCATGAAATATTTAGATGCATATGAACTAATGGACAAGGGAGAATGTAGTGCTTTAGTGTCTCATATGACATCACTAAAGAAAATATGCTGCTCTCAATGAAAATGTCACATAAATCATGGAGCTTTTAAAGAAATTTTATAACAACAAGCTTTCGATGTCCTGGTTATGCCTCTTGAAGATGGGATTGCTCTTAATTATATGTTGGTTAAGAAGCTACATTTTCCCTAAGTACATAGTACCCATACTTATGTTATCTCTCATGAATGGGAGTGACAACGATGTGTGGGATACCAAATTACGTGATGCTTTATTAGAAGTGCAAGGACATACTATGAAAATAAATTTTCAAGTTATGAACATGACCAAGTAGATGTGGTGTTAGGCCAAGAATGGCTGTACAATTTGGGTGACTCATTAAAACATAGTTATAAGCATAACCCTATTGCATTTAAGGAAAATGGTGTACATGTTTTGTTATAGGATGAGGAGAATGTTTTTCCATCCCCTCTAATATGTATATCTAAACTTTATTATTTGACTAAACATAAAGAAATAGAATATGTTTATTTTTGTTACGTAGTATCTTCCTTTATTTTTTTGCACAAGTCTTTGTCTTCTATTAATGATGTTGTGGATATTTCTTTACTAGAATCCAATTATAAATTAAGTACATTCTCTCTCTCTCTCTCTCTCTCTCTCTCTCTCTCTAAGAAAATTTCTCACCACAACATTCTCTTACAAACTTTTCTTTTCATTCTCTACCACATGTATGTAATAATTGCACCAACTACTTAACGAATACAATGACATATTTTCTCCTAATTTTCCTCCATATTTAAACCTTGAATATGATGTAATGCATAGTATTGATGTTTTACCAAGAAGTAAACCCATTAATCAATCATCTTATTTGACTTAGTGCCAATGTAGCTAGTGTAGCAAAGAAGCAACTAATTGATTATCTCCAATGAGGATCTATTCAACCTAGTTCTTCTTCATGGGCTTCTCCAATATTGTTGGTGAAGAAAATGGAGGAACAACAATGCATTTTTTATAAACTTAAAGTAGTTATTGCTACTGTTACAATCCTAGCTATAGTGGATTCACACAAATCATTTGTGGTGGAAACTAATGCTAGTGTAACAACCATTGGAGCCATGCTACTCTAAGAGAGTAGACTTGTGGCTTTTAAAAGTAAAAAGCTAAATAAGGCTTAGCAAATTTATTCTTTTATGAATTTGAGCTCTACACAATTGTTAATGCTTTAGAAAAATGGCACCATTAGGTAGTATTTGATTAAGACAGTATCAAATGGTTACTACCCACCCACTACCCAAAAGGATTTAAAAGGAAGAAAGACATGATGGGTAGAATTTCTTCAAGAATTTGGTTGCATGATACGGTATCACAAGGGTCAACATAATGTTGTAGTTGATGCACTAAGAGAATGCTTGATATTGATACTCTCTCATTTACAATATTGAAGAGTGATCTATTAGAATCTCTATGAGGAAGATGAGAGCATGATCGGTCTTATGAAAAGGTATGACATTCAATTAAAAGAAGGGATTCCTCACCAACTCATACACAAGATTATAAATCCACACAGGATTCCTCTCTTACAAGTGATGAGATTAATCGATGGAAAAACTTTACTATCAATAATGGATACTTGCTTCACAAAGGTTGAAAATGTATATCCTCAGACTTAGGGCACATGGCACCAAATTCTTTATGCGTGTCATGATAGTCCTAGTATATCCATGGATAAGAAAGACCTATGCACATGTACGTAGATACGTCTATTGGTTTGGAATGCATAAGGATATAGAACAATATATTGTTCAATGCCGAAAGTGCAAGTGAATAAAGTTGAGTGCTTGAAGGTAGGTGGGCTTTTACATTCTTTAGAGGTTCCTAATCGCAAGTGAAAAAGTTTCTCTATGGATTTTATCATTGGACTTCTTACTATAAAACATGATCATCATGATGACATTTAGGTAGTAGTGATAAGACTCATAAGATGTGTAGATTTATTTCAATAAAGACAATTGTTAAGACTCCTAAATTAGCATAATTATTTGTGTAAAATATTTATTAGCTCTATGGATTGCTAGCAAATATCATAAGTGATTGTGATCAAAAGTTTAATAGCCATTTTTAGAGAGCTGTATTCAAAAGGTTAGATAGGGGTTAGATATAATGCTTAATCTAAGTACCACTGATCACCCTCAAATAGATTGGAAATATGAGCAAGTAAACCAAACTCTAGAACATATGCTACGAGCATATTTAAGGAAAAAATAGTCTAATGGGGAAGTTATTTATCCATATTAGAGTTTGCTTACAACAGTGCTACTAAGCACATGACTACAGGGTTTAGTCCGCGTTCATATTTATATATGAATTTTTATCTCGGTCACCAGTTATGGTGGGATTAGCCAATTAGAAAATCCAACTTATCAAGGAATTTCTTTAAGATCACTTTAATATGCTAAAAGTAGCATACTTGAATGTTAAGTGAGCTCAAGACCATTATAAAAAATATGCAAATAAACATAGACGTATGGTTACTTTTGAAAAAGGTAATAAGGTCTACTTACATATTCCTAAATGTTAAAGAAGTTTGAAGGCTTGATCAATTCCTAAGTTATCTCCATGGTGTTGTGGCCCATTTACAATCCTTAAACATGTTGGTGAAGTTGCATACAAATTAAACTAGATAGACTCTATTAGCATCCTCTAATAGAGTCCATCTAGTCTTTCATGTTAGCCAATTGTGACGGAAACTTGGTAATGATGATAACCAAGGAGTGTTAGTAGAAATTTTTGAACCATCAGTTTAACCTCATGAACTAGAATGGATCTTGGATTTCCATGAGTATCATACAAATCATCATGTTTAAAAGCAAGTTTTGGTTAAGTGAAAAGATAGATCTGAAGAACGTTCTACTTGGGAGAACATTAATGTACTCAAGAAACAATTTTCCACTTCTATTCTTTAGGATGAAAACTCTTCTAAAAGGGGGGAATAATGCCAAGACAAAGGTCTTGAGAAGACATGATCCATATGATAGCTCAATTGTAGTGCTAATAGTAGATAATGGACTAGTATGCTAAGGCATTGATGGGGTTAAGGGGTCAAGAGATAGTCTACATTAGGGCACAAGGATATGTGGACCAAAGGGACAAAATATATGCAATCAATATGAATGGAAATACTATTAATATCTAAGAGAATGAGGAGAAAATCACGCTTTTAAAATAACTTATGAGAAAAAGAATAATTTGAGGATTATTTGATAATTAGAAAATGTAGATTCGAGAGGATGAACTCTCAAAGAGTTATTGAAAAACTTAAAAGAGATTATAAAACCAAATAAAATAGTAGAGACATTTGATACTATAGATATCAATTGTAGAGGTTATCGTGCTCTCTCTAAAATACCTTAAATGTCACAGGATAAGTGCATTTGGTTTGCCTCGACCACTTATAGTTTCAATTGCTAGGATAGCCATGAATAATTGGATTTTACATGTTTTAGGGAGTATATTCATATTGAAGGATCAATGGCCTAAAAAAAATAGAAAATAAAAGCTATCTTTGACTATAATAAATTTAACAATATTTGGATTGATGTTAAAAGAGTGTAAATTGCAATGGTCCATATGTATAAACTTATTATATAAGAATGAGACGGTATTTAAAAGTTTATGCTTAAGTTGGACAAAGTAAAAATTCGAAAAGGACAAAGATGGAAAGAGTGAGTATTTATATAATGAACAAGGCACTAGGATATAGTAACCACAAGCAATACAAACATCTTAAGATTTAGTCAAATATGAAGATTTGGTGGATTGGTATAGCTCAAGTACTAGTTGAAAGTCATGAAACTTTGAAATGGTTTTTTTCTCATACATACATTCTTGATATTATTAAGTATCGAAGTGAAGGATAAACATTAATAGTTGATGGAATTGATAGTTTCAATGTAGAATGATATATGAGTGCTAACCTAAAAACTATCAAATGTATGCTTAGAATATGCAATGAGGCTAATGCAAAATGCCCTTCTATTTATTGCATAGAAAGTATGGGGTCTAAAGATTGGAGTAATTTATGACTAGCAAAGAGAGTCTCAACTAGAGAATCTCTAGATTTGAGAAAATTTAAAGATAAGGAGGATCTATGGGATCCTATTCTTTCAATCTCTCTTAGGAACACTTATATTTGTACTTTGCATGATGCAAAGATTAGAATAATTGTCAAGCTTCTTTTGCGTCTTGACTATGCATATTCACTTGAGCTAATATCCTTGTGGATGAGTACATTAATAAATGTGAGGCATTACTCTCAAGAATGGGGTTTCATGGGAGATAAGTTCACTGGAGAAAACATCCAATAGTTTTAGGAAAAACAAGACATGTCTTAGTATATGCCTCTATGGGTGGTGTGAAAGTCAAATAATATATAGAAAATCATGATGGAAAACAAATAATTATAGTGTGGGGGTGCTTGAGAGATTTATGTGAGATCACAACAAATATGACTAGCACAGCCTGAGTTTCATTTCTATGAGTGGAGGTTTGGATCTTGAGATTTTTCTTAAAGTGCTCACATAAAAACATACATAATTCAAGTATCTAGAAGATTGTATCTTCAATTATGAATCTTATTTAGGTGATATATGAAGCATGGTAAAAAAAAGATATTACTTTCTATTTAGTAAGATAGAGAATGAATTGAATCTTTGCATTTTTGAAATAAAAGATCAAATGATATAAATTAATTGTTGCTTTCTATGTAATGAAATTCTTATTATTCGTGGACCTTATTTTATGGAAGAGCAAGGGCCCCTAGCAACTTACAATAGCCAAGGCATGGAAAAATCACACTTCAAGCATATATGTACATGTTACTTTTGCAGCACAAGATACAATGGAGGAGTTACAAAAAGCAATGCTCTTAAGGAGTTATTCAACTAGTTTTTTTAAAGACAACTTCAGAGAATGAAGAATACAACAAATGTATACAAAATCTAAATAGCCAAAGATAAATAGAGTTAGTGTCCAATATCCTTTACATCCTCTTCCTCCTTAAGCATCTTTCCTCTGTAACGTAAAATTTTTCTCCTCTTATAGTAGCTAGCTATGGATTTGATATCTGATATGTTGCCAAAGCATAAGAGAAGAATGCTAGGAAGTCTCCAACTCTAGAGGCAGAGTAGCTAGGAGCATAACCAAAAGTTCTAATGGCTACTATCTTTTCCAAAAACATTACTTTGTGGGCATTATACCTTAGTCTTGACTAGCCAAGAAGCCTTGAAACCACTTTATAGTATAAAAATGACATGTACAATATCTATGGATTCTCATGAAAAATAAACAAAGTATTACCATTTGATTTTCATCATACTCAAGTTTACTTGGATTCCATAAGTTAATTGATAATGCTTCATTGTCTTTGAGTTTCTTTACATACTCTAACTCTTCTCTCCCAAAATTCAAATTCTAAGTCTCTCTCAAAGTTGGTCGAATTCCTTATTAGTAATATGTAGTTCCTTCTCATCATCTTTTGCTTTGCTCAAACAGAGAGATAAGGCCTCATATATCATTTGGCATTTTTATATCTAGGAAAATAAATTCATATTTGGACTCATTTTCAAAATCAAGTATGCCTTTGGCATCTATAGAAGCCTCTGTAATAACTACCAAATAATAATCCTCTCTCAAATTGAAGAGCTTTGGATATTGGATAACCATGCGTACTCATTTTGTTTGATTGGAAGTGTCAGTAGATTATGTGTACATCATTTTATATCATTTTTTAACTTCCACCTTTTTAAGAAGCAAGAATGAGAATGATTCTAATATATTTTTATGTTGAAAAGTCATGAGGGCATTAAAGAGTCGTATATTAATGATTGGCTCCGAGCCTCCCCATGATGTACTGACCAAGGATCTACATTCTCTAATTCTACAATTGTTGACACATTGCGATTATGGCTTGAGAGGCGACTCGCTATTCTTCTTGGACTCGTGTCATATCAAGTTGGCTTGCAGTTAGCTTCGGTGCGACTTTACTCTGCTAAGGCTTATTTGAAACTATTCTCCTCGCGTGGTACTGGAGGATCTTTCTCTTTTGAGCTCCTTCCAGATTTTTGAATAGCTAGAACTAAGTAGATTGGCAAGAAGGCATATGTGCAATAGCCATCATCAAAGACTGCTGATGTACCTACTAAGGCGAATGTTGGCCATATTGTCCCATGGGATTCCCTAATTCTTCACGATGATCCTGTAGAGCAAGGTACTTCTCTTAACCCTTTGCTGAGGCCAAATCATCAAATGATGGTGACACTCCAACTTCTCCTAATAATGAATCTTTTATAAGTGTTCCTATTGTTCTTAACCATGAGGAACCTTCAACCCTTCCAGATGCTCCTAATCATGGTGAACCTTGAGTTTGTCCTAGTTGAGGAGCCTTCTAAAGCAGCTCCAATAAAGAGAAAGAGGAGGTCAAGGTGGTTCTATGTGTAGAAGTGCTTTTGGAAAATCAAGAAAGCTCAAAAGACAATTGACAATCTCATCCCAAACACAACATTTATTGGAGTTGCCAATGATATTTCTAATAGGTTGTTCAGGGTTGCTTCTGTTGATGGGGTAGCTTTAAGCTATTCTTTGTTTATAGGAGATTGCAAAAGTGTAACAAGCGGGATACACACCGACTAGGGTTTAGACACCCCGTCACACTGATCGAGGTATTTAAGGTGTAAGATCCCCAGATTAGGGAAACCAGTTATTATCAAGATCACACTCTTCACCTTCATCTCCAGCTTCCATGGCTTCCTTCTCCCTTCTCTCCTCTTCTCTCTCTTTCTCTCTCGTCTTCTAGTCTTCTTCCTTCTTCTTATTGTTGTCTATCTCTCTCCTCAGCTCTCCTTCTCTCTCCTCTTAGCTTCTTTCATTACAAGTGGTATCAGAGCTTCATGATTTGGTCCTTTTTCTCTTTCCCCTTTCTCCCTTTTCAAATCCCAAAAACCCTAGTTACTCAGCTTACAGGTACAGGTACAGCAAGAAGGACTGCAATTAACTTCAGTTTTTTGGAGCAAGTAGGAGCTATGGCTAGAGACTTAGACATATCTGGAGATAAAATGATTAAAATAGCAGGTCGTCACTTCTTTTCATGCAAATTTTAAGGGTTCCAGGCCAAGTTTAGAGTCCCAGGAGTTGGAAGAGGGCAAAACCTGAGTCAGTTTTTGCCTCAGCCCTCTTTAAGGGTTCCAAGCCAAGTTTAGATTCCCAGGAGTTGGAAGAGGGCAAAACCTGAGTCAGTTTTTGCATGAGCCCTCTTTCTTTCTCTTTTTGTGCAAGCTGCCGGCCCAAAGAAACCCAAAAAAAATCTAACCTCAGGGTACTCCCCGACATCAACCAGCCCTGGGACTCCTTCCGTGACCCCCCAAGATTTAGATCAAGTGGTGGACTGGGGGGATTTGCTATCCAGGTGGCTTGCAAGACAGCCCCGCAATTTTCGGTGCATTTTGCACTGGCTATCCTGCCCCTCCCCAGCCCTCTTATCACTCCTCCTCTTACTGCCCTCCCCTCCCTGCCACTCCAGGGCACTGCTCCAACACATTGGCCTTCCCCCTTTAGCTTTTTTGCTCTCGGGAATCAACTCCCATGGTGGACAGCAGCTAGGATTGTTTGAGACAATTTGGGGTAGCCATAGATTCTTCTAACTGAAGCTTTCTCTAACCCAGAGAGCTCAACCCCACAACCCCTTTAGCTCGAGAAGGATTTCTCTTGCTCGGATGAAGCCATTGAGCTCAGCATGCATGGGAGGTTTGTGGGCAGCCATGAAAGCTTCACTTGAAGCTTCCCATTCTTGAAGCTCAAGCTCGGGGATAAACTTGGGAGCCTTCTTCATCAGCAAGAGCACTCAAATGCTGAAGCACTCTTCCACGAATGCCCAACCAACAACCGAACTTGATCAATGGAGCAAGTGACATCATGATGATTCAAGCTTCAACGGTCATCCCAAGCATTAAAGAGGTATGCCATTTTGATCTTAATCTCTCAATTTAGCCACTTGCTGAGCTTAATCCATTGTTGAAGAGATTCAAGATTGCATACAAGCATCATATCTCTTCCTGAATTTCATTGTAATGGCTGACATTAACCCCCTACCTTGTCTTATGATCTTGGATGAAAATTAGCCATTGTAAATTGGGTAAGTAGTAGCTAGTGAGTCACTAGACTGCCAAGGTAACCCCTACCCCACCCTTCATCATTCCTTGCATCTCATTAAAAGGCCCAATGTATTCTTTCCAATGTATCTCATACTGATTGCTAATTAAAAATGTCTGCCATGTATACTCTAGCTGAGGAAAAAGGCCGATGCTAGGCGAGGTGGTAAGACAAAAGAGAGGTGACCTTCCCTTACCACTTAAGACCTTGAAGGGGTGCACAACCCAGCCCCGAGGGGAACTTTGCTCACCTTCCGGTGATTCGGAGCCCAATACTTATTTGCAGGTGCAAGCACTTCCATGAGCCCCACTTTCCTGCCAATGATCCCTCTTGAATACCCCACAATGCTAATGGCACCCATGTATGCCACTTGAAGTACATGCAGCCAATGGAGATGTATGGCAGTGAATGTACTTATGCATGAATGGAAGAGTTGATGGGTATGCAATGATGCTCAGGATTATGTTCAATATGCTCAAGATTCTATTGATGTGGCAGATCAAGCCCCTTGATCTATGCTATATCCATGTAAGACATTGGTACTAAGGGATAGGCAGTGTTTTTGGTCATAGTCCTGCAGGACTGTCACAAAGATCCCATTGTAGAAAATTTTCTCCTAAATTTGGGGTGAACCCTATATCTCATCTCAAAGAGGGCTTTGTCCTCTCTGGTTTTAATAAAAAATCTCCCCAATCGGAGCTATGGTGTGAAAGTTATGCCCATTTTTGTGCACTAGGGTCACTGTGGACAGGATGCAGACCGCTCTAGGACAGGCACTGTAAACCCCTTATAGAAAACTCTGATCGTTTTCTGTCATAAAGGTTAATAGCGCATATCGAAGAGGTCGTCGTCCCCTCCAAATGGACCCGAAACCTTACCAATCGGAGTTTCCTACAAAGAGTTACGCCCCTTTTACTGACAGGAGGTCCTGTGGACTGCACCCAGATGGTTGGCCAGAAAGACAAAAGCAAGGCCCAAGAGGAATTCTAGAGGGAGATTAGAGATTCCCGAACCTCCATGAATGAGGAACCAAGCTCAGCGCAAGATTACCATGGTGACATATAGGAGGAAATGCCTAAAATGGACCTGTATGCCCTTCTTAATCACACCCTTTGCCAACATGAGCTCTGTCATATGGAACACCATAATGATATGGTCACCAACCACCGTCAGATGATGTCCAACTTTGATGAAGCGATCAAGCACATGGTTATCTCAAAAACAAAGATCCAACAGACCTTGGAATAGCTCATTGCTCTTGTTACTCAGTTAGCGACTGCTTCATCCCAAGAGAAGACCAATGACTCTAGACATGAGTCTAGACGCCCTCCACATCAAGAATCGTCGCATGGCCCACAGTGTATACTTGGTGCTAAGGGAATTCCCCCTTCTACCTATGAGATCGGGAAACCCTCTCATATGCATGATGAGCCCCTATTGAATTCCCCCATCCACCATGCCAGCAACATTCACTTGAGGCCTTCTTCCACCTTGGGTCGAATTTCACCCGCTCTACCTAGGAGCCCCCATGCACCACATATGAATCAGCCCCATCAAGGACAATATGGTACCAATGGCCAGCCTGGCAATCATGGACATCATGGCTATAATGAACAACATGGGCTGAATGCACCACAAGGGATGTATGGACAACAGGGCATGTATGGCCACCACGAGATGCATGGATAGCAAGGATTTGATGGGTAGCATGGCCCCTATGATCTGCGCGACAAGTCATTATCACAAAGTACAATGGGTAATCCCCCTCACCATCTGACCTGGAAGAATGGACATCCAAGTTGGAGTCCTACTTCAACATCTACCCGCATACTGATGATCAAAAAATACTTTTTGCTTCTCTCCATTTGCAAGGTTTTTCCCACACTTGGTGTGGCGCTATATCAATTGGGAGAATCAACAGTTCATTGATTGGGAAGATTTCAAAATTCATATGGTCCAAGTTTTTGTATCCCGTGTGGAAAAAGAACGGTTGGCAAGACGATGGTACACTCTTGACCAACGTAACCTCACTGTAAGTGACTACACCAATCAGTTCATGAACTTGAGCATGTATGTGGAAATCATTAGTGACGATGCTAAATTGCACAAGTACATCTGTGGGTTGGAACCGAGTCTATCAACTGATGTCATGGCCCAAAAACCCATTATACTATTTGATGCAATCAAACTGACTGAGAGATATGCAAGAAATTACCGTAAGAATGAGCATTTTCAGCAAGGTGTTGGACCTCCTCACATCCCTTGACGATCAGCCCCATATGGAGGTGGTTTTCGAGGCTCTTCTATGCCTAATAACAACCCCAACGTACCCACTTACCTCGCCTTCCATGCTGAAAGAAAAATGGGCACTTTTGGGACAACATCAGGCTCTATTGCTGAAAATAGGTAATGCTGAAAATAAACAATCCATTGCATCCCTTTCCCATGGATCCAGTAGTCAATGGTTCATCTCCCCAGTTATTGTGAAGGAACGGAAAGAAAAGGGCCTATGCTCTAAATGTGGAGATAAGTACACTGTTGATCATGCCTCCAAATGCCCATACAAGATAGCTAAGGTCAAAGTTCATAGCATGTATGTCATGGAAGATTGGCACAATGAGGAGGATGACCTGGCCATTGATCAGACTGAGCCCACGGAGGATGTTGATCATGAGCAGTTCTATGACCTGGAGAATGGTTTTCCCTTTGACCCGAGTGGTGCTCCCTCACAGATACTTGATTTAACATCCCACCCACCTCCCACTTCCCTTTGCTCGATCTCCTTGGATGCTTGGACGGGTTCCCACAGCCCCAGTGCCCTTCGCATTCAAGGTAGTATCAATGGGAAGCATGTTTTTATCCTTGTGGATAGTGGAATCACTCACAATTTTTTCAATAAATTAGCCATTGATCGGTTGAGATGTACCCCTACGGCATTACACCACCCCTTGAAGGTCCAAGTAGCAAACTGAGAAGAAGAAATCAGCACACATGTTTGTCTCACAGTTCCCTTATGCTTGGCTAAAACTTATGT
The DNA here is from genome assembly GCF_053477565.2 of Lygodium microphyllum. Taxonomy (NCBI): domain Eukaryota; kingdom Viridiplantae; phylum Streptophyta; class Polypodiopsida; order Schizaeales; family Lygodiaceae; genus Lygodium; species Lygodium microphyllum. The sequence continues at coordinate 42,287,981 of NC_141147.1, read as the reverse complement.
GGCACTGGTTGATCTGATTGCCCTAGATATGGGCCCCATTGATGTTGTCTTGGGTTGTGATTGGTTGAAACAATTGGAAAAAATTGATGTGGACTTCTCTCAACTTTACATGGAGTTTATGATGCATGGACAGCCTATCCACCTAGAGGGAGATTGAGATCATGCTGATTTTCAGCTCATTACAGTAAAGCAACTCAAATGGGAGTTTAAGAAATGCTCACAAATCTTTGTTTTGCAATTAAATAAGGAAACTTTTGATCAGCCCTCCGCAGTTCATGCTTGTTTTCTTTGATGACATCCTTATTTACAGCAATTCATCTATGGAGCACTTGACACACGTTCGGAGGGTGTTTGACATATTGAGAGAGCATTGACTCTTTTCTAAGGAGAGCAAATGTATATTCATGCAGACATCTGTGGAGTACTTGGGACACATTGTGAGCAAAAATGGTATACAGGCTAACCCAAAAAATGTGCAATGTGTTAAGGATTGGCCCACTCCTTCCACCACCACTTCCTTGCGTGGCTTCCTTGGTCTCTCTTCATTCTACAGATGCTTCATTAAGCACTATAACACCATTGCAATACCTTTGACTGACCGCTTGAAAAAAGAGTCATTCTCTTGGGATACCACTGCTGATCATAGCTTCAAGCAGTTAAAGGACGTGCTTACTTCAGTCCCCATCCTTGTTTGCCTTGACTTCTCTAAGCCATTTACCATTCATTGTGATGCCAGTGGGCCGGGGTATTAGTCCAGTCTTGTTGCCAGATCATGGTGTGATTCCATTTGAAAGCCGCAAGCTTGATGAGAAGGAGATGCAAATGAATGTATATGACTAAGAGATGTTGGCCATCCTCTATGCCATCGAGAAATGGCACCACTATTTGTATGGCAGCCGCTTCCAAGTAAAAAGCGATCATCGAGTCCTCCAATACTTCTTGAATCAGTCTACTTTGACCCCTAAGCAAAGGCGATGGGTGGTGATCTGGGTTTTTTACAACCCAGATTTGTACCACAAAATTTGGCCATAACCTCTATCAAGAGCTTTACCACATCACTTTGGGTTTACTCTTCAAGTACTAGGTATGCTACTTTGCTTCTCGATTATGATAACTCTAGCAAATTGGGGGAACAAGTTCTTAGGAGGGATGTCAATGTAAAGGGTAAAAGGGATGGTTATCTTAGTGAAGATGGAAATGGATTACACCTAGGAGTTGAGTGAGTGCATAGATTTTTCAAAGAACTAGCCTCCAACTACACATGGGTTCCGCCTGCATCACTAAGATTTAGAATATATTACTATCATTAGAGGACACCTCACCCTAGTACACAAGTCAATGTCCACATCATGGTGTCATTTGGATCTTACACAAAAGCTTACAAGCATGGACCCCTTCTATCAAATGCTTATATATATTTATATATATATGGGGGACTAAAGTCAAAGCAGCTTTTGGAAGCCATTTTTTATAATCTCAATAACTCCCATGGAAAAGTGAATTTCAAGAACATTCTCACATTGCCCAATTGGTTTTGACCCGGTCTACAAAGTTGCAGAAGAAACTTTTTTCAGATTCTTCACTGATTTGAAGCTATGAAGGCGCAGACTGTTGGCTACATGTAATTTTCTTCTCTCTTTCACCACACCAACTTTCCATTCTATCCTTCTTGTAAATATATTATAATAATGTGCTTTGGGCACTCACCTCTTGTAATGTAGCTTCCTTTCTCTATTTTGTCTACCACCACCCTTGGCTTCTTGCATTATGACCAAGGTGGGGACTTGTCCCATCCACTATTCTCCATATTTTCAAAGATGCCATACATAATCTAGGATTATGTAAATGAAGAAGATTAGCTTAATCTAATCCCTCATGGAGGCTATATAAAGAGCCCATGGAGAATGGGAGAGGGGGGGGAATGACAATGACAAGCACATGAGAGCACTCTAGAATACCCTCATGATAGTCCATCTCTTTAATAAGGGAGCTATGAGTGAGTTCTTTTATTATGTAGCATAATGGCAAGCTTCCTCTACCTCTTCTCCTCTTATCTCCTTCTCTTCTCATCTTCTCATTCCATGTAGCATAATGGCAATATTCCTCTACCTCTTCTCCTCTTGTCTCCCTCTCCTCTCATCTCTCTCTCATATTCTAATATGGTGTCTAGTACATATATTCTCTCATGTAACTTTGTGTCTTGGTTCTTTTGATTCTCTTTGAGAGAAGGGATATCCTAGCCCATCCTCCCTTTGGCTAGGTGGTGCCCCTCTTTAGTTCTCTTAGTGAGGATTGGAGGTTGGATGGGTGAGAGGCAACCAATTCATCATTTCAGCTCTCATTTTTTGTGACCCCGCTGAGGACATTCTCATCCACAATTCTCTACCTCCTTATGCGGGACGATACAACACATAGTGGTGCATCCTCTACAACAAGTGCTCCAAGTGGCTCTTCTCCAACGTCTTTACCAACTCTTTTTGAAGCTGGTCGAAGTCTACGACTCCCACAATGGTTTCCCAAAGAAGCCCAAGAAAGGAAGTATGCCTATCAGATGACGGCACGTATGTGGATTAAAGGTGTTCACCTTAGAAATTCCATTCTCTCACAACGGAAAAAATCATATTGTCATCAATTGCTAGGTTCTCATAATTGTGGTGAGTGTTTTGCAAACAAAGTGAAGGCCCTTCCGAGAGGTCCTCGTCTCCAAATTATCAAATCCCTCTCTCTCTCTGGCCTAATCCACATCAAAGGAGGACAACTATGCATAAACGGTGTGGAGTTTTGTAGAGATGCAAATTATGGAGACTACCTCCAACTGTTGCTAGCTCGAAGGTTGGGTGTGGTTGAAAAGGTGTCCATCACACCTTATGAAATATATGTTGCCGAGGATGGACACACTAAGGCAAGAACAATCGTTGGTGAGCAAATCCTCTGTATAGCAAAGTTGGTGGGTTCCAGAAAGAAACACTCTGGGAAAAATCCTTCATAATTCAAGAAAGTGCATTCCCTCTACTCCCTGAAGTAGTATCTACTTATGAATAATAATAATGGCCCAATTTCTACACCTTCCACTCTGTACAAAACATCCAAGTTAATATATGCATGGGTAGGAAGATTTTCTTCCAGCAGCATCTTGTCATGTACATTGGGGCTGAAAGATTAAGGGAGATTCTTGTATCACCACAACCTATAATCTTCCCAATGTTAGACTACAATGCATCCTTCAATGTACATGTCTTTATTTTATTATAATAGTTTCTTATGAATCACCACGAGTTGTATGGACCTATCCATCCACTTGCTATGCAAACTATGCATATTGTAGCTAGCACAAAGCTTAGATTCCAAGGCATTATTGGAAGCATACTAGGGCCTAGACATCTTGCTGAAATCAATGCATTTGTGAACCCATTCATCCTTCCCCTCATAAAATACAACTTAAGTCTAGATGTGTTCATCTTTGTACTCTACTAAGGCAACATGGCATTTCCAAGATTTTTTGGGTACAAAGGGGAGAAAGCTCTAGACTTTTTGGATGACTTAGAGATGGCATTCCTAGTCACAGGCCAGGATGATGAAGCAACCAAAGTACGGGCCTTCTCTTTAGTTCTAAAGGGTGATGCTCAAGTGTGGTATCAAGCTCTCTTGGAGGCTACAAGGGGTAATTGGGAGGATCTCAAGATCGCATTCATGCACAAGTACCAAGATACAGAGCCACCTGAAGATATTTGGAGACAACTCTTAGATCTTCGCCAAACCTTACTAGGGGAATACCAAGCCTATGAAGGCATATTTATAAAATTGTGGGATAAATGGACAACCTCCTTAGCCGAGGGAGAAAGAGTACCTGATTGCCTTAAGAAAGATTGTTTTCTAGCCGGACTTCATTCTCTACTAAGGGAGAAAGTCAAAGGAAAGTTTCCCACATCCTATGAAGAATCAATCACTTATGCCAGGGAGAAAGATAGAAAATTGAATTATCAAGCCCAGTTGAAGGGGGGAGTTCAGCCCATACAGGTTTTACCAACCATGCCAAGGCCTAGAGAAATAGCAGACGCCCCATGTGAACCAGAGATGCCGTAGTAAGAGCTCTTACAACGCATTACTAATCAACTTGAAAGCCTTTCGTTAAATTTGGTGCAAGGAGTACGGCCCCCTCCCCTCATAAATGAAGGCAATCGAGGTCCAAGGAGACAAGAAAGAGAGTATGTTTGCTATAATTGTGGGGAGACTGACCATGGTATGTACTTTTGCCCTCATCCCAGGCGTTTTCCAGGAAATGGGTTCCAACCAAGAAGGAGGGGACAATAAGTGACACCACCCAGGAAGAGGCTTGTTCCACCGAATCCTGGGCCTCCGCCGCCGGTTCAAGTTCTCCAGCATCCTCGACTACTTGCAGAGGTGCCGCCCTTGCCTGTCCAACCGCCAGAGAATCATGATGTCAGGATAATTAGTTTAGATGAGAGTGATGTCAAAGGGAAGGGCAAAGTAGTAGAGGTTGAAGCAATGCCAGTGAAGAAAGCTCGTAAAATTGAGAGAATGGAGCCTACACCACCAAAGGAGGTTGAAAATATGGAAGAGGAGGCAAAGTCATCAATGGCTGCAAAGACGCACAACAATAAAAAAAGGAGGGCTCGCTCACACTGACACATTGAGCCAGATGATTTTTCTTTGGGTAAAGGTACTAGAGCTTATGATTTTCTTGCTGATGTGAGGGATCAAGGGCCAAAATTTTCATGGCCACAATTACTACATCTATCTCCAACAGTGCGACGACAATGGTCAAAGATGGTAAGCATTAGGCCCATGAAGAATAGACATGTGAATGCAATCTAGGCTAGAAAGATGAAAGATATTGTGCCTCTAGTGGAAGCCGAAATCAATGGGCAGAGAGTATCAAAGACATATGTGGATGGAGGTGTAGAGATTTGTGTCGTGACGAAAAAGTTGATGCATCATTTGGGATTAGAGGTAAATGAAACTACTAAATTTGGGGCCAAAATGGCTAAAAATGTAGTAGTAAATTGTTTGGGAGTTATAAAGAAAGTCAAGGTAAAGACGTGTGGAGTGCAATTGGAGCTTGACATGTATGTGATGCCAATGAAGGGGGACGACTATCCGCTCATTCTTGGGTGACCATGGCTAATGGGAATGAAAGCCAGACAAGATTGGGAGACATGGGCGACTTTACTAGAGATAATACCCCTAGGATTGGTATCATAGATTGGGGTCTAATGCTTATTTCTAGTAAGACAAGACCAGTCCTCAACTCACAATGTGGGGGGGTAGATGATTCCATGCACATTATAGATGAGCATAGATGGAAAGGAGTATTGGAAAGGAAAATAAGGCCATGGATTGCACTCAAGATCTACGATCCACTGTGCCAGTTTGCATATGGTAAGGAGTCAGATGTGTATGCAATTGGATGGCTCATCATCTACCTCATTGAGTTTTGGTGCCTACGCCAATGCTTGTGGTTACATAGGGAGTCGAGAGATTCTCTAGATAAAGAGATCATACACCTAATAGAGTTCAAGGCAAGGGACTGCATGTTGGCAGATGATAGGGCCATGCAAGTGTCATTTGCATATCTTGATGACTTTTTGAGGACGAAGTGTGGCACTAATCCTACAAAGGCACAAAGACCGCTCATGGAGCTCGGCCCTATCCTAGCTCACCCTTTCCAAATAATTGACATCTTGCAATCTCTTCCCAAATTTTGTAAAATATATTGTCCAGTTTTACTAGTATCTATGACTCATGGATCCAAAGATGCCTCAAAACATATCATAATTTTTTGTGAAACTCTATGGAATAGACTTGTGGTTTGTAATATGGAATACAACATGTAATTTTAATATAGAATACCATCTCGTGAGCATCATACTCCATCCCCATGCCATCATGTAGAATGTAAATGGTCCAGAAGCTCAAGTAGTATTTGTATGGGTTGCTTTAATCCATTTGACTCATATATAAAGTTTACTATTATTAATCACATCTTGATAATTAGATTTTAGATCCATGATCTTTCCACAATGCTTATTATAATATAATTTATAAAGATAACACATAAAAATATCATATTTTCTCGTTCAATTTAGATATGCTCCCATAACAATCTTTTAATGTTGAATGCATGAACATGTAATTTTAATATAGAATACCATCTCGTGAGCATCATATTCCATCCCCATGCCATCATGTAGAATGTAAATGGTCCACAAGCTCGAGTAGTATTTGTATGGGTTGCTTTAATCCATTTGACTCATATATAAAGTTTACTATTATTAATCACATCTTGATAATTAGATTTTAGATCCATGATCTTTCCACAATGCTTATTATAATATAATTTATAAAGATAACACATAAAAATATCATATTTTCTCGTTCAATGTAGATATGCTCCCATAACAATATTTTAATGTTGAATGCATGTTTTACAACTGAATAAGCACTTTTTCATTTGGATTTCATGGGGCCTTTTTACAAGATCCAAGTAATCTTTGATGATACTCAAGAAAGTCTAGGTCTTGTGAGACTAAGAAAAGATGTTTGCTTAAATTCATGAACAAATTGAAGGTAATGAGCTCATAGATGGATCTTTTAACTTCATTGAGGGAAATTATATTATTAAAAAGTGACAACATGAGTGGTGGACTCTTGGTGATAATCTTCAAGTTTGCATCAAGATGTGTGCTAGTGTGAGGAATGAATCTCATTCTCCAAATAAGCGACAATGTTTAGAATAAGTTGTCGAGGAACAAAATGAAGCTTTAAGAAACCTCACTTCAAAGCTAAAAGGGAAGTTGGTGAATTTGAGGTGGTAGAGCCATGACGAAAGCTTGATGTAAAGGCTTGCTTTGGTGATTTCCTCTCAAACTCTCAACTTAAAGATTGCAAGAGCTGGTGTTATAAAATCAATCTCCACTAATGGTAGAATTAGAGCAATCTCATCTCCATTTTGATCACTCATCAATCCATAAGATATGCATAATTGGAGATGTGGTAAGCCCACTGGAATCATGAAGCCATAGCAATCTCTATTTCTAGCTACTTAGTCAGAATGATGATGATATCTTCACAAGTGAACATAACTATAACAGAAGCAATTTCAATTATCACCATGAACAGTCATGTTTGCCATCATGGAAGTGGGTTAAGAATGATTTCATAATCAATTGAGTGGGTTGCTAGGAATAACATCGACATCATAGAACTTCTTCAAATGTCATGTTCATGATTGCTACACTAGTCTATTTCTTGTTTCTGGCTATTCATCTTTGTTGGAAATTTGAAGGATTATAGAATAAGAACCTCCCATTGTGCAAGCTATGAAGTTGCCATTGACTTGAGGATCCGAAATAACAATAGTAAACTTAGATTAGTGTTTACCACAAAGTGAAGGAAGTGGAAAACGAGGCATTAAGAGGAAAAGTGCAAGGCGGAAAAAAGGATAGGCCCCCTACAAAAGAGTGGCCCCAGAGGAAATCTAAAAACATGTGAACAACCACTAGGAGTCCTAGACGCAACCATGGAAGCTGCAATAAGCCAAAAGCAAGAAAGTGCACCTTTAAACATAAATGTACAACCAAAACCTCTATAAAAGAGCTCCAAGATCCCTCCTATGCAATTTGTAACCATGAATGGGCAGGAGGACTAAGCTAGGAAGAGAGGAGGACAATGGGAAAAAAGGGCCTAGGCCATGGCCATGTAAAAAAGGGAACAAGGGGATGACTGCCCAAAAGGGATTTAGGGTTGTGTATATAAAGTTTAAAAAGTGAATGAAAGCTCATTCTTTGGTGTGTGACAAAGTGGACTCTTCTTCTTCTCTTCTTCTCTTCTCTTGCTTGCTTGTGAGTTCTTGAGGGAGGGAGTGTGAGTGTGTGAGGGTGAGGGATCTTGGAGGTGAAGCCCTCATCCATCTTCTCTCTTATTCTTCTTCTCTTCTCTTCACTCATCTTGCACGTGGCTATGGAGGATGGAGCTTCAAGGAAGAGGCTTGAGGATGCTTGAGCTTGCATCACAAATCGTGGAGCTATCTGAGTGCTTGAGAGAGGAAGCAACTCTATCGGGCATCAAGGTAAACTCACTACACTCATAGACGAGGATAGCGCATCGACTATGTGAGAGGTAGCCATTAGTGCTCACTTGAAATGCTTGAACAATAAGCGATCCATGGGTCTTGACAGTTGAGCTTGAGCTCGCCTTTACATTTTGGTTCCATTGCTAGGATCAATGGATTCAAGCTTGAGTGCTTGCGCCCTTCAAATCGAGCATCGAAGTAATGGTTTCATCCCTGAACCAGAGCTTGAGATAGATAGGAGGTTTTGGGTTTTAATCTGTGCTACAAGTATTTTTGGTTTTTGATGATTAGTTGAGTAGGGGAAATCAATTCAATATTTGGCTTTTGGTTTTAATCGCATTTAGAGTAGGATAGAAAGGAGAAATCAGAGTGGAAAACTTAAAGTTCGCTGTTGTAAAACAATCATGAACAAGGCAATAACAAGGAAAAATGGAAAAAAAAGAGGGCTCAGATCTGGGAGTCGCAGGTGGAGTGATTGAGAAGGATGAGGTATTGGCCAGCAAGGGTTTAAGGTCATGGGTAACTAGGGAAAACATCATTTGCAATCCTAGTTTTGTAAGAGAGAGAGAGCTTGCAGGTCATGAGTCTACACCAGATTGATTGGAGCATACCGAGGCTTTCTGCAAGATTCATGTATAGGATGCCCTTGGCCTACACCTCTGCTTGATTTGTGGCACTTTTTGTGGGTAGAGGCAACATCATAGTCTAGATTTTTGGGACATGTGTTTCGATCGATATAATCGAATGCTTCCCATAGAGTCTGCCAATCTCCTTCACATGATCAAGATCGAGGGAGGCGATGGTACCATAAGCTGGGCCACCTCTGGGGACAAAGTCTAAATTCCCTAGGCCAACAAACCAGTCAAGGCCATTGGCTAAGAACCATAGATTTAGGAGAGGGGAAAGTGACTAGAAACCTTAATACACTGGTGACCACCCTTGTAACTCTAAGCTTAGCGATCTGCTTAGGCAGCATCCAATGCTATGGCTAAAGTTGAAATAGTGGGTTGAAGAACCAAACAAGCCAATTACCACGGACTGAGCACGATGCAGAAACTCAAATACCGAGTTTGATGTTGCACTCCATACCTAGATCCTTGCATGTTAATGCCATTTGGGAAGGCATGGAAATGCATGCAATCTTGCTAGTCCTAGCTCTGGGGGATGTCACAAGAAAGGGAATTGTAGACATATGGGTAGGATTGAGTGTGCTAAGCCAAGTAGTACTCCAAACTTGGGGTAACCCACCAGTCGAGATTGCTAGGTTCAATGCCACTCCAGCTAACGGAATGAAGATGAAACTGTGTGGAGTGTTGAAAAACTGGCCTTTTCCTTGTCTTGTCAAAATTTTTGTCTACATGAGAGCAGGATTTTAAGCCAGATAAAGGGCCAAAAGCGTTGTCGTGCCACTATGCGCACACTGTGTAAAAAAAAGATAGAGTGTGGCTTCCTTTTAGATTTGGAGAACCAATGCCACTTTAGGCATTGGTGTTAGTGTCCATGGTTCAAAATATTAGATTTTTTTGGACAAGTTTTTAGAGAATTTTGATATTCTAGATATTATCTCTTGTAAAAATCCATAAAACTATAGACAACTTCTAGATTAGGATGACATTAAAAGAAAGCATGTAGCTTTCAGCCAATTTGAGAGGATTTTATGTAAAAAGAGAGATTGACAAAATCGTGCGATGCACGATGGCTGTTTTCAGGCAATGAATAACACTTCGAAGGAGGAGATGAAGGAGTGATCCGATAGAAGTCTAGTCAGGTGTGCTGGTATTTAACCCCCCTTTAGAGCCAATGGAAGCATCAGATTGGCGATCTGAGTAGCATAGAGAAAGGTATTATTTTATACACGTTTTTGTCTATTAGAGTTATATCTTCTCATAATGCTGAAAGAAACTGACAAGCTTTATCTCTATTAGTATTCTTCTTCATTTTCTATTTCTTTTTGGGAGTATTCTTCTACGTCTTCAATTTCTTCAAACCCCTTCTCTTCTGTCTACTCCTCTCCTTGAATCCACCTTCACCCTGATGTCTCTTATCTTTAAGAACTTGGCTTGAAACCTTCAACCCTTATCTTATCTCTACCATCTCCGGAGTCTAAGCTCTTGAATCCCCGTACATTCTTCTCTTGCCAAACCCTTATGGTAACCTTCAACCCTACACACTACGACTGTGTGCCAAAATGCATTATGTTAAAGTGAAAATGTGAGCCCACTGGAAGTAAGGTTTTAAAGTCACAATTAAAGACTGAACCTCACCATGGTTCTAGATTTCTATAAAAAAAAATTAGTAGAAGATCAACAACATTAAGTGCTAGGTCACTAGTGCAGAGTTCTAGATAACTGGATAAAAGTTTTCAAATCTCAATTCAAAGGTCAAACAACGTGAAAGATGCTCAATGCGTTCAGCGGTGATGGGAGGCTAAGAAGAAAGAAAATGTGAAAGAGGTTTGAAGTAAGGAAGGAAGGGGTGTGACCTTTAAGGTCTCCCCTCACCAATTTTTCACATGACAGGGGAAGGGGGTTGATGCAAAAATAAAAAATGTGGGGATGAGGGCACAACATATCAAGATGTGGAGGAGGGAGAGAGAGGCTATAAAAGTTGAATAATACTGATATCAATCAATTACATCATGCTTTTCCTCTACTTTTTCACTTTCTATCGTCACCTCTAGCTCTGAAAATGGTGGCATGATATGAAATCTCCATTTCTAGTCATTCTCTCTTCTCCCTCTCTCTCCGCTTGTGGGTTGTTCTTATGGGAACAATAAAGATAAAATTAGCATGAGAAATAGCTATCTTGCTTGAGCCAGATGAAGATAGGATGATGCTAATGCTAAGATGTGATGACTAGCACTGAGTACAGCCCAAATTGAGACCAATTTGCTAGCCATGTATGCAACTAAGAAAATATAAAAGATGAAAAATCCCAGTAAGTCCAGGTTTTGATGAAATTTTGATTCTTTTTTATTATGTTTGATCATGGAAATGGTGTGCCTATGGCATGAAATTTGATTTGAGCGTAGTACCTAATGTGTTTGAGTGATGTCATAAAGAAAATGTAGAAAATATGGCATCACATTAATGAGAAATTAATTATCCAAAACATGAAAAAGTACAAAAAATAAAGTAGTTTGGATAATAATTTACTACAGTTGAAAGAAATGTCATATATGGATGAAATAGTATTTGTTGATTGCCATGGTTGGTCTTTTCTATTGTGTGATAAAAATTTGCAAAATAATGAGTATTTAGAGTAGAAATAATTAAGTAAAAGTAAGAAAAAATAGCAAATAACTTTAAAAAATAATTTTAAAATAAAAAATAGAGAAATATAAAGAAACATACCCGAATGTATGGTGGGATTTAGGACATGAGGTTTAGCCTTAGTTAACAATCTCAAGTCCCTTCATTAAGAGATTCACTGAGCCTGGGTACTCCAACAAGTTGCTAATGTAGCTAATGAATGTCAAGCAAAGGGATAAGGAGGATATCCAGGATTACGTGACCCATGTGAGGAGTCTCTTCAAGAGAATCCCTACTGGAAAGTGGCCAACCGAGAGAGCATTGTCCATAGTGTTCATTAATGGAATACAAAATGTGGAGCTCTACAAGGCCTTGGCTAGCAACTCAAGCTTATAGTGAGTTGCGTTGATGAGGGTCTTTGAAGAGGCCATTAGAGTGGAGGACCAACTCAAGGAGAGAAATTCTATTAGCTTGAATCAAGAAGAGACTACCTCTAGGAACTCCAAGAGAGCTTTGATGATGTGCGAAAGAGCAGGCCCAAGTGCTCATGATAAAGGTAAGAGCACTAACTCAAGCAAGGAGCTAGCTGAGATGAAGATGGAGATAGCTAGATTACAAGAAATAATGAGACGACCAACACGCTGAGGGCTGAAATGATGAACGGGTTGCCTCTTACCCGTCCAACCTCTAATCCTCACTAAGAGAACTAAAGAGGGGCACCACCTAGCCAAAGGGAGGATGGGCTAGGACATCCCTTTTCTCAAAGAGAATCAAGAGAACCAAGACACAAATTTACAAGAGAGAATATATGTACTAGACACCATATTAAAATATGAGAGAGAGAGATGAGAGGAGAGGAAGACAAGAGGAGAAGAGATAGAGGAAGCTTGCCATTATGCTACATGGAATGAGAAGATGAGAAGAGAGGGAGATAATAGGAGAAGAGGTAGAGGAAGCTTGCCATTATACTACATAATAAAAGAACTTACTCATAGCTTACCTCAAAGAGATGAGAGTATTCTAGAGTGCTCTCATGGGCTTGTCATTGTCCTTCTTTCCCCCTCTTCATTCTCCATGGGCTATTTATATAGCCTCCATGAGGGATTAGATTAAGCTAATCTTTTTGATTAACATAATCCTAGATGATGTATGGCATCTTTGAAAATATGGAGAATAGTGGATGGGACAAGCCTCCACCTTGGTCATCATGCAAGAAGCCAAGGGTGGTGGTAGAAAAAATAGAGAAATGCAGCTAGATTACAAGAGGTGGGTTTAGTCCCCCATATATATATAAATACATATAAGCATGTGACAAAAGGGGTCTATGCTTGTAAGTTTTTATGTAAGATCCAAATGACACCATGATGTGGATATTGACTTGTGTGCTAGGGTGAGGTGTCCTCTAATGATGGTGATAGATTCCAAATCTTAGTGATGTAGACGGAGACTTTGTGTAGTTGGAGGCTAGTCCTTTGAAAAATCTATGCACTCACTCAACTCCTAAGTGTAATCCATTTTCATCTTCACTAAGATAACCATCCCTTTTACCCTTTACATTGACATGCCTCCTAAGAACTTGTTCCCCCCATTTGCTAGAGTTATCATAATTGAGAAGCAATGTAGCATACCTAGTGCTTGAAGAGTAAACCCAAAGTGATATGGTAAGCTCTTGATAGGGGCTTTGGCCAAATTTTGTGGTAATAATCCGGGTTGTAAAAAACCCGAATCATTAGCCCTCCCCTTAGGCTAGAGGTATTCATGCCTCTAGCTTGATAATGATGGTCCAATAGAGCAAGGAGGACTGCACCCCCTCATTGGTGGCTCTTCATTGAATGACTGCTCCAAAGTGTTCATATTTCTTTGATAATAAGGCTTCAGTCACCATCCATTTACCCTTGTCTTGTGAACCTTCCCATCCATGTCACCTAGCTTATAGCTACCATTTGGATATCTCCTTATGACCATGAATGGCCCTTTCCACTTGAACACAAGTTTAAGCTGTTATCATAACGTAGCACAAGTGATCCTTCTCTTATGTGTTTGCTAGCCAGCTTCTTATTAAATGTCTTCCTTCTCTCTTCAGCCTACATGGAATAGTGTTGGACTGCTGCTTCTCTATCTAACTCCAGCCTCTCTAGATCCAAGATCCTATCCTCTAACGTCTTATCTTGATTCTTCTCTCGATTGGCTACTAAAACATGCAAACTGGCCAGTTCTACCTCTATAGGAAGCAAAGCCTCTTGGCCATAGACGAGGTGAAATGGAGTATAGCCAAGTGAGGTTCTAAATGAAGTCCTGTAGGCCCAAAGAGCTGTACTCAAATTTTTATCCGAGTGCTTGGGGTGCATGTGTACTTGCTTGGTAGTTATCTTACAAATCAGCCCATTCACTTTTTCGACCAAACCATTACACTGTGGGTAGTAGGGAGTAGAATGCCTGTGCTTGATTTTTAGCCTTTCCATTAGCTCCCCTACTAGGTTCACCCTAAAACTAGGACCTCGATCAAAGATAATTTCCAAAGGTGTGCAAAACCTGCAATAAATATTTTCAAATGCAATATTTTCCACTTCTTGGGTTGTGATCCTACTAATTGCTGAAGCCTATGTCCACCTCGTCATATAGTCCACACCCATTATGATGTATTCCTTTGCCAGATTGAGTTTGTGGGAGTGGCCCTATTGCATCAATCCCCCATTTCTCAAATGGGCCATATGTAGTTATGGGATTTTGTTCCTCATGCACTAGCTTCCTTGGTCCAACCTTTTGGCGATCGTCACAAGTGCGGCACCAATGCTACACATCTCGATGTAGACTAGGCCACACAAAACTAGCTTGGAGAATCTTCCTGCTAGTTATTTCTTGAGCAAAATGTCCGCCACAAACCCCCTCATGGCAGCTCTTAATCACATCCATAATCTCATTTGCTGTTGGCACCCTTCTAAGTACTGCATCCTTTCCTTTGCAATACAACACATCATTTATCAAGCGGTATTTAGTGGCCTTAGTAGCTAGCCACCTTCTCTCACTCTTACTCATATGTATAGGTGCCTCACCATGCTCAAGAAAATAAAGCACATCTTGTAGTTGAAGCTTACCCTGAAACAAGGGAAGCTTTACTATAATGATGCCCACCATTACCTCTTTCAATTTTTCAGCTACTAGAGCATCTGTGTCGCCATTTGTGCGCCTTGGCCACAAAATAGATTTGGGCTTTCTGTAGCTTTCTCATGAGAGTTTTAGCTTCTCTCATTTTCACTGCTAAGTTATCATTTTTACAAGCCCAGATTCCTTTCATTTGCTTAACAATTAGCATAGAATCCCCAAAAACATTAAGTCGAGTGACACTATGTGAGAGACACCACCTCAAACCTAAAAGCAAGGCTTGATATTCTGCCTCATTGTTAGAATGGACATCCTCCAAGCTGATACCTTCTCTATAAAGTTTGTCACCTTCGAGACTGAACACCACTATTCCTGCTGCCGCTCTATCTTTAATACGCTTGTAGGCCCCATCAAAGTAGAGGGCATGGGCATTCTCCACCCGTGGCGGCTCCCCAAAAGGAGGTGTCTCCTCTTTTACCTTTTCCTTCTCTTTTTCCTTCTTTTGATGACATCTATGGGTTAACAAGTCAGCTAGGCAAGCTCAAGTAGAATCCTCTACCTTGAAGGTGTAGTCAAACTCTTGGAGTTGTATCACCCACTTAGCGATTCTGGCTGAAACATCCATGTGTTGTAAGGCATAGGGAAAATGCTCTTCTGTCATGATCACTGTGAATGGCCTAGGGAGAAGATAAGGACAAAACTTTCTTATAGCAAACATTAGAGACAAAACCATCACCTCGACCATCTTGTACCCTCGTTCTGATGCTGTCATTACTCTACTAGAAAAGTAAACCGGTCTCATTAGGCCAGTTTTAGCATCCTTTTGTATTAGTGCTGCCCCTAGAGCATCTTCCCCAAAACTCAGATTGACAAAAAACTCCTGACCCCAACAAGGCTGTAAAATTATAGGAAGGGTGCTAAGAGCCTTCTTCACCTCGTGAAAGCACCTTTCGCTTTTGTCACTCCACAGGAGCTCCTTAGAGTGGGTTAATTGTTGCAGTGGAAATATTAATTGGGAGAGGAGATGAATGAACCGCCCCATATATCGCACCTTCTGAATGAAAGAGGTTAGTTGCTTCATAGAAGATGGTGATGGCACCGCCAATAGGGCCCTAACTTTGTTTGGATCTGCTTCAATGCCCCTCTCACTTACGACATGCCCTAACAAAGTTACATTGCTTTCACCAATGCGACACTTCTCATAGTTTAACTACCCCCCCATTTGTGCGAGGCGGTTGAAAGTTTCATCCACCTTCCCTAGATGTAGAGCCTTAGAATTATAAATACAAAAAGCATCAATAAAGACCCTAATGGATTTCCCAAAATATGGCTGGAAGACATAATTCATGAATCGCTGGAAGGTAGCTGGGGCATTTGTTAATCCAAATGGCATTACTTTGTAAGAAAAATAACCCCAAGGTGTAATGAAGGTGGTCTTCTGTTGATCCTCCTCAGCTATTCGGATCTGGAAATAACCTGAATACCTATCACAAACAATGTATCTCTCATGCCTGGCCACTTCATTGAGTATTTCATCCTGAAAGGGAAGAGGAAAGTGATCTCTCTTAATTGCACCATTTAGTGGCTTGTAATCCACACAAATCCTCCATTTTCCATTCTTCTTGGGTATCACCACCACAGGTGAAACCCACTCTGAGTCCCCTATTGGATAGATGAAGCCTGCCTTCAAAAGTCGTTGCACCTCAGTGAGTAGAGAGTTTTGTTGAACTACTCCCAATCATCGTAGTTTCTGCACCACTGGCCGTGCTCCCTCTTTTAGATTAATGTGATGTTGTACTGTTGTCACACCTGTGATGTATTCATAATCAGAAATAAAAAGTGGAGAGTGTTTTATCACCACTTCCATGTAGGCTGCCTTCTCCTCAACTGATAGATCCTTAGCCAACATTTTTTCTAACCTCTCCTTCTCGACCTTTGGAAGCTGCTACGGAATTTCACCACTAGAAGGCCCTTTTAATGTTATCCCCATCACTTCTAGAGAGCTTTCTTCCTCCTCATTAGAAGACTCCCCCTTTGTCACAGATGACCAACCCTCGCTGGAACTCCATTCATCAGCGGTGGTCTCTAACACAAGATCCTCCTGTCGGCCCTCCTTCATATTGTAGATAGTGCTCTTCCATTTTTTATGCAACCCCTTTTGTGGCCTTAGCTCTAAAGCCCCTGTCTCCCAATCTTGTCTGCCTTTCATTCCCATTAGCCATGGTCGCCCGAGAATGAACGGATAGCCATCCCCCTTCACTGGCATCACATACATATCAAGTTCCAATTGCACTCCACACACCTTTACCTTGACTTTCTTTATAACTCCCAAACAATTTACTACTACATTGTTAGCCATTTTGGCCCCAAATTTAGTAGTTTCATTTACATCTAATCCCAAACGATGCATCAACTTTTCCGTCATGACACAAATCTCTACACCTCCATCCACATATGTCTTTGACACTCTCTGCCCATTGATTTCGGCTTCCACTAGAGGCACAATATCTTTCATTTTTCTAGTCTGGATTGCATTCACATGTCTATTCTTCATGGGCCTAATGCTTACCATCTTTGACCATTGTCGTCGCACTGTTGGAGATAGATGTAGTTATTGTGGCCATGAAATTTTTGGCCCTTGATTCCTCACATCAGCAAGCAAATCATAAGCTCTAGTACCTTTACCCAAGGAAAAATCATCTGGCTCAATGTGTCAGCGTGAGCGAGCCCTCCTCTTTTTACTGTTGCGTGTCTTTGCAGCCATTGATGACTCTGCCTTCTCTTCCTTATTTTCAACCTCCTTTGGTGGTGTAGGCTCCATTCTCTCAATTTTACGGGCTTTCTTCATCGGCATTGCTTCAACCTCCACTACTTTGGCGTTCCCTTTGACATCACTCTCATCTAAACTAATTATCTTGACATCATGATTCTCTGACGGTTGGACAGGCAAGGGCGGCACCTCTGCAAGTGGTCGAGGATGCTGGAGAACTTGAACCGGTGGTGGAGGCCCTGGATTCGATGGAACAAACCTTTCCCTAGGTGGTGTCACTTGTTGTCCCCTCCTTCTTGGTTGGAATCCATTTCTTGGAAAACGCCTAGGATGAGGGCAAAAGTATATACCATGGCCAATCTCGCCACAATTATAGCAAATATACTCTCTTTCTTGTCTCCTGGGACCTCAATTGCCTTCATTTATGAGGGGAGGGGGCCGTACTCCTTGCACCAAATTTAATGAAAGGCTTTCAAGTTGATTAGTAATGTGTTGTAGGAGCTCTTGCTGTGGCATCTCCGGTTTAGGTGGGGCCTCTGATATTTCTCTAGGCCTTGGCATGGTTGGTAAAACCTGCATGGGCTCAATTCCCCCCTTCAATTGGGCTTGATACTTCGATTTTCTATCTTTCTCCCTGGCATAAGTGATTGATTCTTAATAGGATGTGGGAAAATTTCCTTTAACCTTCTCCCTTAGTAGAGGATGAAGTCCGGCTAGAAAACAATCATTCTTAAGGAAATCAGGTACTCTTTGTCCCTCGGCTAAGGAGGTTGTCCATTTATCCCACAATTTTATAAACATGCCTTCATATTCTTGGTACTCCCCTGGTAAGTTTTGGCGAAGATCTAAGAGTTGTCTCCAAATATCTTCAAGTGGCTCTGTATAATGAATGCGGTCTTGAGATCCTCCCAATTACCCCTTGTAGCCTCCGAGAGAGCTTGATACCACACTCGAGCATCACCCTTTAGAACTAAAGGGAAGGCCCGTAATTTGGTTGCTTCATCATCCCGGCCTGTGACTAGGAAGGCCATTTCTAAGTCATCCAAAAAGTCTAGAGCTTTCTCCCCTTTGTGCCCAAAAAAACTTGGAAATGCCATGTTGCCTTAGTAGAGTACGAAGATGAACACGTCTAGACTTAAGTTGTATTTTATGAGGGGAAGGATGAATGGGTTCATATATGCATTCATTTCAGCAAGACGTCTAGGCCCCAGTATGCTTCTAATAATGCCTTGGAATCTAAGCTTTCTTCTAGCTACAATATGCACACTTTGCATAGCAAGTGGACGGATAGGTCCATACAACTCGTGGTGATTCATAAGAAACTATTATAATAAGATAAAGACATGTACATTGAAAGATGCATTGTACTCTAACATTGGGAAGATTATAGGTTCTGGTGATACAAGAATCTCCCTTAATCTTTCAGCCCCAAAGTACATGACAAGACGCTGCTGGAAGAAAATCTTTCTACTGATGCATACATTAACTCGGATGTTTTGTATAGAGTGAAAGGTGTAGAAATTCAGGCCATTATTATTATTCATGAGTGGGTACTACTTAAGGAAGTAGAGGGAATGCACTTTCTTGAATTATGAAGGATTTTCCCCAGAGTGTTTCTTTCTGGAATCCACCAACTTCGCTATACAGAGAATTTGCTCACCAGTGATTGTTCTTGCCTTAGTGTGTCCATCCTCGGCGACATATATTTCATAAGGTGTGATTGACACATTTTCAACCACACCCAACCTTTGAGCTAACAACAGTTGAAGGTAGTCTTCATACTTTGCACTTCTACAAAAGTCCACACCGTTCATGCATAGTTGTCCTCCTTTGATGTGGATTAGGCCAGAGAGAGAGAGAGATTTGATGATTTGGAGACAAGGACCTCTCGGAAGGGCCTTCACTTTGTTTGTAAAACACTCACCACAATTATGAGAACCTAGCAATTGATGACAATATGATTTTTTCCGTTGTGAGAGAATGGAATTTCTAAAGTGAACACCTTTTACCCGCATACGTGCCGTCATCCGATAGGCATACTTTTTTTCTTGGGCTTCCTTAGGAGACCATTGTGGGAGTCGTGGACTTCGACCAGCTTAAAAAAGAGTTGGTAAAGGCGTTGGAGAAGAGCCACTTGGAGCACTGGTTATAGAGGATGTACCACTATGTGTTGTATCGTCCCACATAAGGAAGTAGAGAATTGTGGTTGAGAATGTCCTCAGCGGAGGCACCAAAAATGAGGGCTGAAATGATGAACGGGTTGCCTCTTACCCATCTAACCTCCAATCCTCAGTAAGAGAACTAAAGAGGGGAACCACCTAGCCAAAGGGAGGATGGGCTAGGACATCCCTTTTCTCAAAGAGAATCAAGAGAACCAAGACACAAATTTACAAGAGAGAATATATGTACTAGACACAATATTAGAATATGAGAGAGAGAGATGAGAGGAGAAGAAGACAAGAGGAGAAGAGGTAGAGGAAGCTTTCCATTATGCTACATGGAATGAGAAGATGAGAAGAGAGGGAGATAATAGGAGAAGAGGTAGAGAAAGCTTGCCATTATACTACATAATAAAAGAACTTACTCATAGCTTACCTCAAAGAGATGAGAGTATTCTAGAGTGCTCTCATGGGCTTGTCATTGTCCTTCTTCCCCCCTCTTCATTCTCCATGGGCTCTTTATATAGCCTCCATGAGGGATTAGATTAAGCTAATATTCTTGATTAACATAATCCTAGATGATGTATGACATCTTTGAAAATATGGAGAATAGTGGATGGGACAAGTCCCCACCTTGGTCATCATACAAGAAGCCAAGGGTGGTGGTAGAAAAAATAGAGAAATGGAGCTAGATTACAAGAGGTGGGTGCCCAAAGCACATTATTATAATATATTTACAAGAAGAATAGAGTGGAAAGTTGGTGTGGTGAAAGAGAAAAGCAAATTGCATGTAGCCAGCAGTCTGCGCCTTTGCAACTTCAATTCTGTGAAGAATTTGAAAAAAGTTTCTTCTGCAACTTTGTAGACTAGGTGGAAACCAATCGGGCAACGTGGGAGTTTTCTTGAAATTCTCTTTTTCTTGGGAGTTATCGAGATTATAAAAAACAATGTCCAAAAGCTGCTTTGACTTTAGTCTCCCATATATATATAAATACATATAAGCATGTGACAGAAGGGGTCTATGCTTGTAAGTTTTTATGTAAGATCCAAATGACACCATGATGTGGATATTGACTTGTATGCTAGGGTGAGGTGTACTCTAATGATGGTGATAGATTCCAAATCTTAGTGATACAGACGGAGACCATGTGTAGTTGGAGGCTAGTCCTTTGAAAAATCTATACACTCACTCAACTCCTAGGTGTAATCCATTTTCATCTTCACTAAGATAACCATCCCTTTTACCCTTTACATTGACATGCCTCCTAAGAACTTGTTCCCCCCATTTGCTAGAGTTATCATAATCGAGAAGCAATGTAGCATACCTAGTGCTTAAAGAGTAAACCCAAAGTGATATGGTAAGCTCTTGATAGGGGCTTTTGCCAAATTTTGTGGTAATAATCCGGGTTGTAAAACACCCAGATCAACGCCATCACATTCAATGCGTGTATTTCAGCGAAAACCACTTGCTAGTTGAGTGTCAGGACCCTAGGTCCTAACCTTTTGCAAATTGTGGTAGGTTCTCCACCATGATGCCATGCATTGCTACAGAGACTATTGAGGAGACTCGCGTACTCCCAACCATACAATCAACCTTACCTAGTGAATAGGCCATCAAACTTCTTTGAAAGGGGAGGCCCGTTGGCCCTCTCGGCACTCAACGACTCCAAGCTAGCCATTCCTAGGATGGAGATAAACCCTACGGACATACCTAGGCCACCTAGACCCTATGTAACCCATCCACCAAGTGACGCTCCAATCCACTATGTGGAAGAGCCTAATGACGAAGAGCCTTACATGCACACCCTTATGTCTTGTACAACGAAGAGGGTAATATAGTCCTTATGGACTAACAACCAGTACCAATGATGGCATTAGGTACAGGAAGAGGTAGAGGCTTAGGATGGCAGACTCAAGAACCAATCACATGCTAGACTTGCGGTCACCCAAGACACATCTCTTCACGACTGCCCTAAACAAAAGAAAGCAAATTGAGGTAAGGCCTCCAGACAAGGCCGATCATCAACGATGCATTGAATGTGAAATCAAGCGTCTCTTTGTTGATTTCCCCAGACAAAATCCCTCCTCTAACTCAACAAATGAACCCTCTACTACCCCATTAGGGTTGTTCAGTGTTGAGACACTTGATGGGGAAGCCACACCTACCCCGTTGCATGTCATGACCCGCGCATATACAAAGCAGGTTGGCATATCATTGCTAAGGCCTAGCAACTTAGATGTGGCCTCAATCGGAAAGATGAGCCATAGGAGGAGGAGGAAAAAAACTAGATGCAAAGGTCATGCTGAAAACAGATAGTGCCACAATGCTACCTGCGAGAAGAAAGTGACAAACACAGAAGTAGAAATGCCAATCCCAAGGATGGCCGAGAAAGGAAGTGCGAGGGTCAGGGAGTATGCCAAACCCAAGCGCCAACTCGAAGCCATTGAAAAGGTGGAGTGGGTGAAAGAAGCCCAAGACCACCTAAGAGACGCCGAGCCCATATTGGAGGGCGAGTTTGATGATCTATCTAGCATAAGCACACTAGTATCACCTCCACTACCAAAATCAAGAGATGCGGGGACACCACAAATAGTGCCACATAAACAAAGCCTAAATGCTACGGGCCAGCAAATCAGCCAAGACCATTGGCCAGGAAGTGCAGAGAGACAAGAGCATGGCAAGCAGCTAGCAATTTCCTCACCTCACTGGTCATCGCCCCTGCGATGCTAATCCTAGGAGATGTGCTTAGGCAACATCAGCCACTTGTGGCAGGAGCTAAAATAGTGGGTTGAAGGACCAATGGGGCAAGGTGCGGCTGACTTGAATGAACACGATGCAGAAACGTAGATACCAAGTCTGAAACTACACTCAGTGCCAAAATCCTTACACTTCAATGCTTTCTAGGAGGGTATTGAAACACATATTGTCTTGTTGATACTAGTTCTAGGCGACACCACAAGGAAAGGAATTGTAGACATGGGAGTGGAAGTTAGTGTGCTGAGCCATGTAGTGCTCTAGACATGGGGTAACCCACCAATCGAGATGACTAGGTTTAACATCACTCTGGTTAATGGAACAAAAGTAAAGCCATTTGGTGTGTTAAAGAATTAGCCAGTAAAAATCGCAGGAGTCCAATTCTCGATTGATTTTATCGTCTTGAAGGGAGTGGACTATTCCTGTCAGACTGACCTTGGATGCACAATTAAGAGTCATAGAAGATTGGGGCAATGGGTTAATCTTCCTAGGCAATCAAATGAAAGCCATAAGAGTGGAGACGGACACCTAGAAGACCATGACAATTGACCTAGACACCATCCCCTCTATGCTGAAGGGTGATGGCCACATGTTAGGACATCTTACGAACCACTAACTAGGTATATCCCTTGCCCTGAGGATGAGCAATATTGGATGCATGTCCTTGCTACAATCGACCTGTCAGATGATGAGGAATATGAAAAAGCTATTAAAGCAGTTGGTGAGACTCGAGAAGAGCCCTCAATGGTGGCAATTTGCATGATGGCTAGGAGCACGCAGAGAGGACCCAAGCCGATCTCATCCCAAGTGCAAAACAACAATCGAGAGCTCCATGTGATCTTAGAGCACCTAACCAACAAGTTATGTATTTGGTAACTTATCAGCAAATCTTAAACCACTCAAAGATCTCTTAAATGAGCCTGAGTGTTGATGGACCAAAAAGCACGACTTAGACTTGATGTAGAACTGGGCTTTAGTCATTGATGAGAAGAAGCCTGAGTATTGAGACTTAGGAGATTATGCGCAGTCAGATGAGGGCGATTCTAATGATGAGTACGAGGACTACTACTCCTTCAATGATGAGAGTGAAGGAGAGATTGATATGATAGAATATGACACTGAGAGACGCATAATTGAGCAAATATGGGCAAACTCCAAACCACGCAAGGGAAATGCCTTTAGAGTCAAAAAAGGAGTCATGCACATGGATTGCGATTGCACTTGGTTAGATCATATAGGTGCAATGGACTATGAGCAAGTAGGACTAGTCCAACCAAGTGCTACACCCATATATAGGATAGATTCACCTTCTAAGCTATGACCACGAGGAGAGACTCCCTTTTCCAACAAAGATGGAGAGTTTGATTCTGAGTCAAATGTAAGTTCAGATAGTGATCCCAAGATTCCTCAACATATTAAGACTAGACACACCAAAGGGGACCTACTCGTTCACCTAAGATGCCGAAGGCTAAAGGAGAAAAGGAGAAAACAGCCTAGGGACATGCAGGTAGAAGAGCAAAGAAAACTGCAAGACCTACCAAAGAAGTTCACTAAGTTCCAAAAATATGATAGCACAGTGATCTTGCTGGGAGACAAACGTTGAGGGCAAGCAAGCGAACCAATAGAAGGACTCGCCAAGGTCAAGGAGGCCAATTTAACCAAGAAAGGGGGGACACCTCAACCTATCCTTATAGTTGACGACCTGACCAAGGAAGATGATGAAATTATCATTGCTCTCTTGCAAGAGTATATAGACGTATTTGCTTGGTTCTTGGAAGAACTCAAAGGGGTATATCCGAGTGTAGTGACTTATAATATACCTATGATACTCGATGCAACACCAGTCAAGTAGCAATCGTATCCCATGGATCCAAAACATGCTCACGCTATCAAGGAAGAGATTGATAAGCTAATGAGAGTAGGATTCATCTACGAGATTGAGCATATGGACTGAGTTTCACCCATAGCCATTGTACTAAAAAAGAATGGAAAAATTAGAAGGTAAACAATGCCACCACAAAGAGAGACAATTATCCATTGCCGTATACCAAACACATGCTCGAAAGAGTAGCTGGTAAAGAGAACTACATCTTCCTATATGGCTTCTTGGGGTACAAACAGGTGCAAGTGCACCTTGACAATGAAGACCACTTTTGCCACTGAGTGGGGAATCTTTGCCTACATAGTCATGTCCTTCGGGTTGAGTAATGCACTAGCTACCTTCCAGAGGCTCATGTGTGCTATATTCAAGGATATGCTTAGGAAGGAGTTAGAGGTTTTCATCAACGATCTATGTGTTCACTCCCTTTGGAAGGAGTACGTAGACAAGCTCCAACCTGTCTTTGAATGGTGTCAATTATATCGTCTCTGAACCCCGTAAAGTGCCAATTCTAGGTGAAGCATGGATGCATCCTATGGAGTGTCATGTTGAAGAACGGCATCACCATCGACTTCTCAAAAGTCAGGGTCATCATCGATCTCCCACCACCAAACTGATCACAGGGGAGTTCGGTGCTTCTCGGGCTATACAGGGTATTATCGGGGGTTTGTGTTGAACTATGCATTGATTGTTAGACCTCTATAAAAGCTGTTGATTGTATTCGAATGGACTGAGGAATGTCAATACGCATACAAGAAACTGAAAAAGCCTCTCACCACTACACCAAACCTATAGGCCCCAAATTGGACAATCACCTTTCATGTTCACATTGACGCTTCTAAATTTGTTGTAGGAGCAGTGTTGTGCTAGCCTAGTGAACATGGCCTAGACTATCCTATGAGTTTTGCTACCAGAATACTCACAAATACAAAAGTGAATTATTTGATAATGGAGAGAAAGGGACTAGCCATAGTATTTGCTATAAAGAAGTTTCGGCATTATCTTTTGGCTATGCCCTTTACCTTCTTTGTTGACCATCAAGCCTTGTTATACCTTATTAACAAACCTTGTGCTTCAGGCTGCATTGCTCAATGGCTACTTCTCTTTTTAGAGTTTGACTTCTGCATGGCCATACACAAGGGGAAACAATATCACATGGTTGACCATATGTCTCGCATTCCCACAGCAGAAGCTGCTCAGACAAGGCAATATGGATGAACTACCTGATGCCCATCTCTTTAACCTATCCAATGAAAGAGATCTATTTAAAGTTGATTTGATGCCATATTGAGTAGATGACGTAGTCCAAGTGCTTGAGCACAAACTCCCTGAACAACCAATGGAAAAGGCCCGACTTAGGCAGCTAATAGCAAGCCAACTTTATCGGCTAGGGCAAGTCACATTTTTGCGCCGATGTGTGTGCGAACATGAAATGCATGATATGCTTATTGAATCATACAACGGAATTGCAGGAGAACACTTCAGTGAAGACACAACAACCCACAAGGTGTTGCAGTCTTAGCTATGGTGGCCTACTCTCTTTCAAGATGCAACATGATTCGTAAAGCACTGTGATGAGTGCCAACGAACCAAGGTCCCAATTTGCAAGGATCAAATGGAGATGATCCCAATCATTGCAAGAAAACCATTTGAGAAATGGAGAATCAACTTCATTGGACCAATAAGCCCCACGGCAAAGTATTCACAGGCTAAGTACATCATCGTGGCCAATAGACTCTCTCACAAAGTGGACAGAGGTATGAGCTATGAGAAAGAATGATGCTAGGACCACTGCTAAGTTCTTATGGGAGTGGGCGATCTCACAATTCAGATGCCCCATCGAACTTGTTAGCGACCAAGGCACACACTTTATCAATGAAGTGATAGCTCATCTCCTATCCCCCTTTCTAATCATCCATTGGAAATCCTCACCATACTACCCTAAGGCGAACGGCCAAGAAAAGGCTATGAATAAAATCCTAGTAAACATTCTGAACAAGGTGGTATCTACTTCACGCACTGACTGGGATAACTAACTCATGGTAGCCTTGTGGGCCTACCATACGACTTATAAAAAAGCTCAGAATCCCTTCACGCTAACCTATGGAAGTAAGGAAATTGTATCTGTAGAGTTCATTGTGTCTAGCCTAAGAAACACTCTTTGAGAGATATGGGATGGAAAGGAGGCATGGACAGAGCACTTAGTCGAGATGGAACGCCTATCAGAGACACGGCTTCTAGCCCCCCATGCACTAATAAGAGAGAAGGCAAGATGCAAAAGCTGGTTTGATATGCATGTCACGTAGTGAGACTTTAAATAGGGCAGCTTACTACTGCTATATTCAGTCAAGGGACATAAACAGAAAATGAAATTTTGGGGGTTAGGACCTTTCAGAGTTCGCGCCATCAGTCGACTACTTATAAAACAGCAGTCGGTCAGAATCCCTTCACGCTAACCTATGGAATTGAGGCAATTGTACCTGTTGAGTTCTTTGTGTCTAGCCTAAGAAACACTCTTCGAGAGAGATGGGATGGAAAGGACACATGCATAGAGTGCTTAGTCGAGATGAAATGCCTATCAGAGACTCAACTTCCAGCCACCCATGAACTAATAAGCGAGAAGGCAAGATGCAAAAGTTGGTTTGATATGCATGTCACGTAGTGAGACTTTAAATAGGGCAGCTTAGTACTACTATATTCAGACAAGGAACATAAATAGAAAATGAAATTTTGGGGCTTAGGACATTTCAGGGTTCGCGTTATCAGTTGAACTGGCAATGTAGAACTCGAAACCCTAGAAGGAGAGGGCATAGGCTTCTTCAATGGCAGCCACATAAAGAGATACTACCCTCCCACACACCCACTACATGAGCCTTCAATGCTAGAGTTCCCTGCCAATGTACGAGTGGCAACTATTATTGAGATAGATGATGAGGATGAGGAAGCCGTAGAACTAGTTTACCTAAGCATAACGATCACTGCCAAGCTAACACACACCTTTAATGCATTAATTGATGAGGGAGCCGACTTTAATGTCCTGACTCATGAGCATTGGCTTCAAATTGGCAAACCACAACTACAGCCCACTAACGCCAAACTTAGCCCATATGGAGGCCGATCATATGCACTCTTGAGAAAATGTAAGGTTGTCTTCTCTATCGAGTCTGAAAGCATACCGATGATCTACTGTGTATTGTCAAACAAACAGTAAAGATACAAGTATGAAATCACTGTTAGGATGCACATTTTAAAAAAAACTCATTACAATGTCGACTACGAGTCTCAGCGAATTCACCTCACCACAGGCAACATACATATTGTCACAGCTTTTAGCAAGGACTTCGTAACTCCATCAAAGTCCGCAAAGCCACCAGTAGAGAAACCTACCATCAAGCCTAAGGAGGGGGGTCGTGACTCGTCACAATTTTCCAAGCCTCAATGCTAGCAACCTGCTGAAGCCCATGAACCCCAATTCAAATGGGTACCTAAATATGAAGGACCGACGTGCCTAGGAGCAGACACCCACACCCTCGCAAGCCTAAGAACCCACACTGAAACTTAGGAGACATAGAAGAAGCTATCGATATCGTTGAACAACCAAGCCACAATAGGTCCCAAAGACCTTGTTGCAAACGCAATGCTACTATGAGGGTAACCCTGTATCTGGGTACCTAAAGCCATGACGGCCAAAGGTACTCCTCAAAAGGCACCCTCAAACTTGACCACACGAAACATCTAGACAAGTTAGGCATTCATGCCACAAGAGAATCGGGCTGCTAAGTCCACAGGACCTCGAAAGCCTAGACCAGTAGGCCTAAACTAATCTATCGCCCAAAACTGCAGCCCACTACTAACAAACCACCCAAATCTAGCCTTGCTAGTGCACCTCAAACCTTAGAAACACCTAGTAACATGAAACCCCAACTCCAACCAAACCCATCGAACATGAGGCCAAGCCACAACCTCAGGAGCAAACCAAGGAGCAACCATCAACTTTGTTGAACTCTCTAGTTCTGTCAAACATCAACCACCGTGCTGACCTTAGACCCTCTTATGAGCGGCGATCAATTCTAACCTTGGCCACCGCAAACTTAGTTGAAAACACAAGGGATGACTTGGTTGCTTGCCTTAGATGCTTGGAAGCTACTTTCATAACACTGGCTAAAAGCTACAAATGACTAGACTTAGGTCATTTGGAAAAGCCTATAGCAATGGAAGTGTGTACACTCCCTTGCTCTTGGGAGGAGTCGGAATTTGTATTCCTTAAGGCTTTCGAAGTAGCTGAGGAGTTACTTAACTCCAAACCAATACATATATATCTATATCTATATATAAAATTTAATTAAAAAACAAAACCAAAAGAAGAAACAAAGAACAAGAAAGAAAAAAGAAACAACAAGAGAAAAATAAAAAAAAGAAAGAAAAACAAAAAGAGAAAAAGAAGAAGAAAAAAGAAAGAAAGAAAAAAACAACTCGCATGTGGCTACAAAGGATGGAGCTTGGAGGAAGAGGCTTGAGGATGCTTGAGCTTGCTTTAGCTTGCATCACGAATCAGGAAGCTCACGAAGTGCTTGAGAGAGGAAGCAACTCAATCGGGCATCAAGGTAAGATCACTACACTCGTAGAGAGGGATAGTGTGTCGGCTATGTGAGAGGTAGAAATTAGTGCTCGCTTGAACAATAAGCGGTCCATCGGTGTCTTGGCGGTTGAGCATGGGCTTGCCTCTACAATTTGTGATATCTACCTATAGCTAGCATAATCATAATGCTAATCGATTAGTATGCTTAGTTACGCAATGTTTAACTTAGTAAGCTAATTTTCTTTATATTATAGCTTATTTATAAATAATTTGTGTGCATTGTATTGTGTGAGAAAGAAGAATGAAAAATGAGCAAGACAACATTTTCGCCTCCATTTGTCTTCTTGTGTTCTTGAGTTATCTTCCTCTTGTGTGTATTGTGTGTGTTCTGTGTAGTAGGTCAAGCAAGTCCCCAACCATGTGATTCATGGCACTTGACACCTCTATGTTTGCCTAAACCCACATGGGCTCTGACAAATCTACAGCTCCCTTCCTATCTAATATCCTCACCTATCTACATCATGTAGGTAAGCTTTTTTTTTTTTTGTGTATACTTCGTAACAACAAATAATGCATTGTTCAAACAAACCATTCTACCTATACAAGAAACTCCTTGAGGATTATTCTAGTTGTGGATATCCTTCCACATGCTATGGAATGACTCATGCATGTGTCTAGTTTGAGTAGCTACATCCCCATAGGCTTAGTCTAAGTCCTTGTTTTTGCTACCGTGTATGCTTCCATCCATGTAAACACCATCCATACTTGTCATTACGTGTTCAAACCACTTACGTGCTTGTTTGCGTGTGACACTCCCCACATGTGTTTTATTTTCCACGTGCCAAAAAAAAATCAAAAATATGCCACGAGGTTATTCTTGAGTATTTGATTCAATATCGATCTCAAAACAATGAAGAAACGGGAGCTTCGCATGTGAACTAAGCCACAAAAATGAGTTTAAAGATGCAAGTGTGAACAAGGCCTTTATGAAAAACTAGTTCAAAGGGGAATTTGTGTGAAATAGCATGAAAGTGGTTAACTAATCATACTCAATGATTAGAAAGAAAAGAGAAGATTGCTATCAAAAAATGAATGCGCTTTTGAAACAAGATTGAGAATTTTTATGGAGTCCACTTTATCCTTCCATGTTTTACAACTATCAAGCCATTGCCAATGCCTGTGCACAATGAGGAGAAGCTAAAAAGCTTCACATGGTTAAGCAAAATCTTGGTAAGATAAGACTCAAAAGCACTTGTTCATGTGCATTTGAAAATAAACAGCACTATTCTTAGATACATGGCAAGTCTGTGATTCCTATGAAAATATGGATTTTCCAAAATGAAAAGCTCAGAATTTAGAAGCACATAGAGCCAAACGCAAACTCAATGATGGAAAACTAAAGGAAAAAGGTGTGTTTTGGGCTAGCATTTTGGGCCAAGAGATGGACTAAACTGCTAGATTTTCCTCTATGAATAGGCTAATTGATAAAGCTGCAAACCTTGGGCAAATCTAGAATCAATGTAGTAAAGATATATTATGGATTGAAGTTGAATAAGCATAAGATGTATTCAAGGTGTCTCTTGCCCAAGGAGGATATCTTGACTTCTTGAACTCACAAGGTATTCTACTTTAGGATTTCTTTGCAAATTAAGGATATTCATCAGGTATTTTACTATTTTTCTTGAATCCAAAGATTCATTAACATTGTAAAGGATCATTCATAATATAAAGAAAATCCTAGGCATCATTTTTCTCATACTTCTCTTGTTTGTCTGAGTGATTTCTCAGTGGATCTATGGCAATACACTTATCCCCCAACATCGTGGCATTGATATTTGAGCTCAAGCTAATAACTTGAGATAGGGTTCATGGTTTTCAAGAAGTATTTCATAGTGTACAAAGATTGTACATGATTTATTTATTCACTAAAATACATTGGGTTTCTATTTTTCATATCTTGTCTTATGTCTTGTTTATTCTTGAGAACCGCCACTGTTAATGGCTTACACCCCCCTCTCTTCCCCTACCAGTTCTTTGATCTTTATAATGGCAGGAGAGGTGAGGATATCTGATGTTTGTAGGCCCCATGCTTGTTAGAATGAGTCCTATTATTAGGGAGGAGTATACTTCCCTCTATTTCAACTACAGAGTCCTCCACATCCATCATCTTTTTAGGGGCTTGGCTCTAAATGCATCCGCCTAATTCTCTATTTTAATGAATTGGGATCCTCTTTCACTTAGTGAATTTTTTAGATAGTTCATTCCTATTGGAGGGAAGTACCTATTACTTACATACCTACCCCATATTGAGCTCCTAATACACAAGTCCCATGCTTTGATTGGTCCTTTGCTCCAACTAACCAAAGGGATGTGGAACATAATTGTGGGATAAATAAATATATGTACTATTTTGAGTTTGACATGCGAAGGCAAGGCTATTGAGTGCTAAGAATTCACATTCTTCTTGAGTTTCTCAAGAATCCAATTTGCTATGGTTGATTTAGTGACACCTATCCTCAATGGATGCCTCAAGTATTTGAAGATGTTACCCCTTTCATCCCAAGCTTTCAAGCTTGTCTTCTACTATACTGATGAGAAAGGACTTATGGAGGTTAATTTTTAACCTAAAAAGGATGATGGCTAATGATTAGAGAAAGGAATAGGTAATTAAAAAACATTTAGAGAGAGAGAGAGAGAGAGAGATGGTTACATGTAGCCACGTGTGCACACTTTTGCAAGAGTCTTCCTAGTATCACTACTTTTGGTGATACTTGTTCCACTTGTTGGACTCCTACAATTTTAGGACCACAAGTCAAGCGGTTGAGTTGTACTCCAATAAACTTGATTATATGAACTTAGATGGGTCGAATGGACCTATACGTGGCTTGGCCCTTAGTCTTCTTTTCAACTGGTCAATGCCACGTTGGCATATTCAAGTAAGTTCTATTAATACATTTATCATTTTGCGTCTAAAAGGCATCCTTAGATTAGCTTGAAAAGATACTTATCATCGAAATTTAAGAAGCCCCATCTTTTCATAAGGATAAGATTATTTTTCCCCCTTTCCAAAGTGCCCTTCAAATTCTAAGGGTGGTGGCCGTACTATCGAGAAAGAAGGGTTTGGAGAACTTTGGACGTTGCATCGTTAAGAGAAAGCACAGACCGCAATTGACTAGAAAAGGCAGGCATTCCAGAGAGCCGTCACACCCATTCCGTGCGGCGTGCAATTTCTTCGATGGTTTATTAGGAGGAGAACTTAGAAGTTAGAAGGACCTCAAAATCGTAGGAGGTAGGCGCAGGTGCCACGAGCACCGGGGATATTCCCAGGGACCCTACACGACCCGACGGGGATCAGAAGGTTCACCACCATTCCCGGTGGGCGCATATTTTGCCAGGTTATCATGTGAGCCATGCTCACATCCTTTCCTTTATTTGTATGAATCTTCATCCGCTCGACCTCCTCAGCGCTCTCAGAATCACAGAAGCCCGAATGCAGGTCCTCATGATTCTCTGTATCGCCCATTTTACCTGACCTGTAAGGACGAGAAAGAGGTATACACTTGGCCTAATCCTAGCTAGGCTCACAGAGACTGCACTGGATCGAGCATTCGTGTATTCATTTTCGTGTGCATCGATCAATCAATCCGGTAGTCCTGTCAAACTAAACTCATCATTGTTGTGATAGCTCCCATTAGCAGCAACTGGCTGATCTTATAATTAGTTGCACGAACAAATGCATTTGGCTGGAAATTTTCAAGGCTCTGGAAAGAGCCGGCTAAAACAAGCTTCCTAAAATGTGACGAAGTAGTCAGGAGGATTGGATAGCAGTACGCTGCACGACCAGTACTGTGTATACACGAATGTTTGGTTTATGTCACAGAATCCAGATCAAGAAGTTTGTGTCATCTTTTCCATTCTCGCAAACTCGACGTTATTCCTAGCTACGAGCAGCTTAATCAAGCAGCTCATGAGGTCCAACAGGTCCACGTATCTTGTCATTGGCAGTGGTAGGTAAGGATTGCACGCTTCTAGACTGTTGCAATCATGCCACGCCACAGTTGACACAGATTGTTGCAATGACGGACGGCGGAGCAAGCTCAGATAGCTTTCACTTAGATAATTACAATGGGGTTAACCGATGGGGAGCATAGGCGCTAATTAAGTGTGTGGCAAGCGGCAACTCCCTCGGCAGTAATTAATTGAGGCTCTGTGGCGATAGAAGTTTGAGATGTAATTAGTGGAAAAGTGTCTTTTGAATGACTATATGTACAAATTCTTGTGGCTATGGATGCAGGACGACGTTACTAGCTGTCCAGCTGTGATGGGACGATAATTAATTAGCAGGCGGCGGGCACCGGTGGTATCGAATCGGGTTATCTATTATTACATTGCATTTACAGTATTAGCAAGGATGGCGGGGGATGGGCAGCTGGAGTTGCTGTCGGCGCTGGACAGGGCGAAGACGCAGTGGTATCACTTCACGGCGATCATCATCGCGGGGATGGGCTTCTTCACGGACGCATACGACCTGTTCTGCATCTCGACGGTGACCAAGCTCCTGGGGCGGATCTACTACTTCGACCCGACGTCCAACAAGCCCGGGACGCTGCCGCCCAACGTGTCGGCGGCCGTGAACGGGGTGGCCCTGTGCGGGACCCTGGCCGGCCAGCTCTTCTTCGGCTGGCTGGGCGACAAGATGGGCCGCAAGAGGATCTACGGCATCACCCTGCTGCTTATGGTCATCTGCTCCGTCGCTTCGGGTCTCTCCTTCGGCGGCCACACCGCCAAGTCCGTCATGACCACCCTCTGTTTCTTCAGGTTCTGGCTGGGCTTAGGTATCGGCGGGGACTACCCTCTCTCCGCCACCATCATGTCGGAGTACGCCAACAAGCGCACGCGCGGCAGCTTCATCGCTGCAGTGTTCGCTATGCAGGTCAGCTCCTCCTCCTCTCTTCTTCTTCCTCTCCTTTAGTTTTCCCTCCAGGCTCCCCTCCCCTCTCCCTTGACTTTTTTAGTGAAATCCAAGTCCTTTCACACTTTGAGGCTTTGCTTTCTTCGTGGATCCTAACGTACGGAACTGTAGGCCACCTTGACCTATTGGGAAAACAATAATATTTGGAAACCGATTGGGAAACATAAGTTCATCATATGATCCTTTTCTTATGATCATACAAAGATATTTAAATAATCTAAATAAATATAATCATAAACTTTAGATTATATATAACAAGCTTACATATAAATGATAGGATGTAAGATATAATCATAAACTTTAGATTATATATAACAAGCTTACATATAAATGATAGGATGTAAGAAATTATTTAAAATAAAAATCAAAGCAATTCCATTTATAACGTATAGAAAATATTTTTAATGCAAATGTTAGCTCTCTATACATTGTTACACTCATAAATCTACCAATACCTTTGATTTGAATGATAATGATGGCATAATGACATATGTAAGAGCTAATCTATCCATAATCTATTTTATGTGCGAAATGGTTTTAGTAAATCTAATCACAAGAATAGTTCTCTTGATTCTATGGACCAAAAAGTGTGGTATGAATTTGTAACTTACAATATATATATATATATATATATATATATATAGAATACACGAAATTATAAATGCACATCTACCATGCTTTACAATCCATTATTAATAAGAATCCACCAAATACACTCACTTGAGAAGTTGAGATACGACATCTTCAAATTGGTTTCCTTTTGTATTAAATTGCATAATTGAACTTTGATTTGTAGATTTAAATTATACATTTATTTTTTTACAAAATATCAACTAGTATGTAGAGAAATATATATTTATGTTTAATATACTTTTAGAAGTTCACACTCACTTTTATTTGTATTAAGAACATTCTAAAATAGTGAATAAAACAGTGGAAATATCATATTGACGTTTTGGATTGTTGGGAAAGCTATCTTTAATAAAGTCATATTGAGTTTTGGAATTGTGAGGAAAGCCAAGCAGTATTGAGTGTTGACTTTTCGGGTTGCTGGGAAAGCCATATAAGACCAACTGGCAAAAAAAATTTAGGTGACCTTGATAAACTACCCATTGACCTAAAACCTGGAGAGTTCTATTAGAATCAATGTTCACAAAAAACCGAGGTCCAATGCAAAGTGAATTGCAAAAGTTTTAAAAAAACCTTCAAAATCTAAAGAACAAGGCTTAAAGCATTGAACTTTTAGCAAAATTTTAATTATACATAGAACGAGTACATGGATTTTAATTCAAAGATCCTTCCAAAATTTTGAAATAAGAGTTTTTTGTGATGGTCACTGAGTAGAACAAAGTTTAAACTAGTTTCCGAGATTTATATGTTAGTCGTAGGTATTTTTTGCTTGAGGTAAATGGGGTTAGGGACACTCAAGCGAGACATATGTTGCCAATCTCAGGGTATGGGGATCCTTGCCGGTGCGGCAGTGTCGATTATCGTATCAGCCGCGTTTAATAACGCGTACCCACGGGAGCCATACGGGGCCAGCAGCATCGACGCCCGGGCAGCATCCACACCCGAGCAGGCCGACTACGTGTGGCGCCTGGTGTTCATGTTCGGCGCCATCCCAGCGTTGCTCACCTACTACTGGCGCATGAAGATGCCCGAGACGGCACGGTACACGGCCTTGGTCGAAGGGGACGTGAAGCGGGCGGCCATGGACATGAGCAAGGTCTTGGACATGAATCTGGAAGTTGAGCAGGAGAAGGTACGTGCAAATGGTTATAATCACACGAACAGTAGCTGCACCGATGAAATAAACGATGCAGCAAATATTGCGATATGAACACGAGGTGACTAGCTAGAACAACGTTATCCATGTATTGATATCGTACATTGCATTGCTATCCAAAGGTGGATCGCTTCAAGGCTGTGGAAGACAAGTTCGGGCTGTTCTCATGGCAGTTCGCCTGGCGGCACGGGTTGCACTTGCTGGGCACCACGAGCACCTGGTTTCTGCTGGACATAGCCTTCTACAGCCAAAACCTCTTCCAGAAGGACATCTTCACGGTTGTAGGATGGTTGCCCAAGCCCGAAAAAATGAGCGCCCTGGAGGAGGTATTCAAGATCAGCCGCGCGCAGGGTCTCGTCGCGCTCTGTTCCACAGTCCCGGGCTACTGGTTCACGGTGGTCTTCGTCGACATCCTGGGCCGCTTCTTCATCCAGGTAAGTATTCTTTCGCAAGTACGCTATAAGTCATCCTAACAGGAGCACGAGAGCAAGGAAAAGATAATAATGTGAGGGTATGTCATCCATATATATTGCAGGTGATGGGCTTTGCCATGATGACGGCCTTCATGCTCGGGCTGGCGGGGTCCAACGACAGCCTGAAGGCGCACCACCATCTCACCTTCGTTGTGTTGTACGCCTTCACCTTCTTCTTCGCCAACTTCGGGCCCAATAGCACCACCTTCATCATCCCGGCGGAGATCTTCCCAGCCAGGATGCGCTCCACCTGCCACGGCATCTCGGCGGCGGCCGGCAAGGCAGGCGCCATCGTGGGCGCCTTCGGCTTCCTGTACGCGGCCCAGGACAGCAATAACCCGGACAAGGGCTACCGCCCCGGCCTGGGCGTCCGCAACTCCCTCTTCATCATGGGTGCCATCAACGGCTTGGGCCTGCTCTTCTCCTTCCTCCTGCCGGAGACCAAAGGCCGCTCCCTCGAGGACATCTCCGGCGAGAATGAGCTTGCGGCCGTCAAGCTTGCCCCCGTCTACAAGATCACTCGCTCTCGGAACAAGTCCGTGGCCCCCTCCTCCCCGCCCGCTTCCGACTACGCCTAACCCCCGAGCACCCCCTCGAATGCTTTCACTACCTATTTCGACTCCCCTCCCTCTTTGGATACCATGCTAACACATCGCACCATCTTAACCTTACCTTGTCCACTCCACAATTGCTTGATTTTTCCTTCCTCCCTCTCGTGTTACTACTCTCACATATCTTGACCTTACTTTCCCTTGAATCTCCTTTACACTCACCCCACACTCATCACATTCGATTTTGGTATTCTCTTGTTTATGTACACCCCACACATTCTTATCATATATCATCTCAATAAAAATTTAATTGCTCAAATCACATGGATTCAAGACATGGGGTTTTTCTAAAAGGGGCCTTCTTTTGATAGAAACATCAATATTATTATATCACATTTTTTACAAAAAGATATTGTTCGATAGGGGTATTTACAAGCTAAATTCAAAAATGTATATTTTCTGCATGAAAAATTTATAGATAAGGGGTTTTTAAAACTAAGCCTTGAATAGATGTCATAATAATGGTCTACATATTTAGCCTCCCCATAGATGCATTTTATGGACTTTAAATTGTATATATATGAGCATTGTCTACACAAACAAATAAATATTTTGTATCAAGAAACATATGTCCATGCTCCTGTTAACTTTACAACTTTACAACAAACAATGAAATAGAGGCTGGAAACTTTGCACCTGATGTTGGTGTCAACATCCTCTTGTCGCGATTGATCAAATTTAGTATTTATAAGGTTTTCACAA
Source organism: Lygodium microphyllum (assembly GCF_053477565.2). Classification (NCBI taxonomy): domain Eukaryota; kingdom Viridiplantae; phylum Streptophyta; class Polypodiopsida; order Schizaeales; family Lygodiaceae; genus Lygodium; species Lygodium microphyllum. The sequence continues at coordinate 42,250,850 of NC_141147.1, read as the reverse complement.
AGCTTAGCTTTTGCTTTTCCTTATAATTATTATCCATTTTATATTACTTCTCTTCTTCCTCTTACATTAGTATAGTTTTAATACTTTCTTTGTTTCCCAAGGTTCAAACTTATGTGGGTGCGTTGTCGGAGGGGTTTTTGTCGAAAGGTCGAATCCACCGGGGATCAGAAGTAGAAGGAAGTAGAGATAGGAGGTGGAAGAGAAGATAGACAATACCCAAGTGGTAAACACTACAAAAACAAATCACAATGAATTGAATCAATATGTATTGAAAGAACTTGGAATCTTCGTACTACTCAGAAGCAAACTCCAGGCATTAGATCTCCTAGAGCTTCTTCGTAGAACAAAACGTGCATAAAAGTTACAGCTCCTTCTTTGCTGTTTGGAACCCAAATCTGATGGCTCCGTTGGCTCCAAAAGGAGAGTAAAACCTCAGGACACCTGGTCATGGATCTCCAAGATCACTCCTTCTTCTTCTTTCAGTTCAATCTGCAGTTTTTGGCTTGTTTACAGTGATCGCAACGCGCACGATTTCGTCAATCTATCCCTCTTGTGAGAATCCCCTAATTGGCTGAAAAAGTAACTTACTTTTTGCATGCTATCCTAATTTAGAAGCTTTTCTAACTTTTTTAAAATTTTACATTTAATAATATAAAAAATATGCTAAAATTATCCAAAAATCTAGTATTTTCAGATAATCCATGCAACTCACACTAGTAATAATGGCTCAGATCACATTGACTCTCTAGATTAATAAAGGAGTCGAATGATGATGCATTTCATACTTTTTCACATTGTGTCCTCATAACATCACGACATCTACCCCCTCTGAACCTGTACATCCTCCGGTATGTGCCAAAATCCTAGTTGTCACCGGATTCTGAGTCCTCCTCATCCTCTCCAAACATATCCTTTACTTCTTCATCTTCCATATCTTCATGGCTAGCCCTTGTATCATAACCACTATTTTCTTCCAATTCTAGCAACTCATAGGTAGTAGATTCTCGCCTTTTGAATGATTTGATTCTTTTCCCTGCTACCAGAAGTTTGATGGCTGTCCCATCCAGCTCATTTAATGCATAAGTAGCATTATCAAACACATGTTTTACCACATAAAGTCCAAACCATCTTTTGGAAACTTTATGCATGGCACTATGCTGGTTATCTAGACTTCTATCATAAACCAACACCCAATCCCCATCTTGTATGGTTCTTGGTCTCAGTCTATGCCTTTTGTCAAGCCGTTTCTTGTTCTGTATCCTTGATGCCCTTAACTTTGCAGTTGTTGCCTCTATGTCTTCTGACTTTCTTTCCAACTATCTAATGCAGAAGGCCAATAACTCCTCTCGATTCAACTCCTCTTTCCAAGGTAGCACACTTCATGTGACTGTCATCTCTTCTATCGGCATGATAGGTTTTTGACCATACATCAATTCTAGAGGCATATATCCTGTAACAGTATTATGAGTTGTTTTGTCAGCCCACAAAGCATAAGGGAGCAATCGCGTCCACTCTTTTACCTTCTCTCCACATGCTTTTGCCAATGCCTTCACAATAGGTGGGTGACCTCTTTCACTTTTTTCATTTCCTTCAGGGTTATAGGCTGAAGTTAAAGCAAGCTTTATCCCCAACTGTGCAAAGAAATCATGAGCTTCATCTGCATCCAACTCAACCCTATCTGTTGTAAATTTTCCCACACAGCCATACCGACGAAAGATCTCTTCTAAGAGAAAAGTACACACGGCATTTGTTGTCTTAGTACATAAAGCTTTTCCTTCCACTTGATTAGTCAAGTCTTCACGAGCAAGCACAAGATAACTCATTTGCCAAAGACCTGTAGGCATTGTGACCCAATCCACCGTCCACTTAAAATGAAGAGATAATGGATATGTGGGTTGCAATCCATCCCGATGTCTCACAGTTGAATACATTTGACATGTCGTACATGTTTCCACAAAGTGAGAAACATCCTTATACATACCCTACCACCAATATCTTCCTTTAACCTTTGTAAAAATACCCCAAACATCTCTATGACCAGCCCACAAGCTTTCATGAAATTCTTACATTACTTTTACTTGTGAAGCTCTATCACTCAAAACTCGCAATGGCATACCCTATTTCTTTTTAGTATGTTTCCATAAGTATCCATCTTTTTTAAAAAAACCCATACGCTTTTCTCTTAATTTTCTTAAACTCCTCATCTGACCATTCATCTCTCTTTGTTAATTTACTAAGGTATTGACCAATTCTTAGTCACTCTCCTACATATTTGTCTTCCAGAAACACTTCTACACAAGATACAAAACATCTAAAGTGTCTTCTCTTTGTTGTCCAAGCTTTTGTTAATGCTGTAGCAACACCTTGCATTGCTAAATTTGCTCTTGCAACATCATTTTCAGCCATAAGAAAGTCATCTTCTTTCTCCTCATCCATCATCCCATCTTCATTCTCATAACGTGCTCGAGATAACATGTCTGCCACTGTGTTATCTCTTCCTGCAATATGCTAAAATTCAGGGTTCAAAGATTTGATGTATGCAATCCACCAAAGCATAGCAATGTCTGGAGTAGCACAATTAGTAATCATACCCAATACCGACAAACAATCGATCTCAATGACTACATGAGGACCCATAAAATACTCCTTATCACATTTAAGGGCTGTCACAATTCCCCATAATTCTCTTTTTACCTGTGGATATCTTCTCTGTCGTTCAGTCAATACTTTTGCACTAAAGCGAATTGCATATCTTTTTCCTTCCTCATCATCTTGCCTAATTGCCCATCCAATCCCGATTGGGCTTGTGTCGACAATAATAATGATAGGCTTTCCATGTGAATAGTCAGCCTTTCTCAATGTAGAAACAAATTTTAAGAGTTGCTTCAATTTCTTCATTGCTTTCTTATGCTTCCTTTCCCAATGAAATTTCTGACCTTTCCTTAGAAGCTGGTAAAGAGCATCGGCTACATGTGCAAAGTGAGGAATCCATATCAAATAGAACACACATGCACCCAAGAATCTATGCACCTCTAATACATTCGTGCATACATCTTGCATTCTATCAATCATATCTATTTTTTATGGTGATGTTCTTTGCCCATAAGGCCCACACATATGCCCAACAATCAAAACCTCTTCAACTCCAAAGACAGACTTTTGTCCAGAAAGAGTTAAATGCACCTCTTCTAGACATTTCAAAATCCTCTCACAATCCACAATATGGTCTATAACAAAGTGTCTGCATCCATGAGCATCCATCTCTTCATTCTTTTCATCCACTGGACACCCTTTGATTGGAACATAATCCAAGAAGGGCATAGTCACTTATGGTATAAAATCCATGAGTATCCTATTCATAGCATTTGTCATGTGTGCCACTGAGTTTGTTGCACCCTATGGGAGAGTACACATCTGTACTAACCCCAAAGGAGTCTTCATGGTTGTGATATCCCTGCTTTCAATTGCAAGCTGAAACTAATCATAACTTGAGTTAAGATCACCCAAAGAATAGTTCACTCTGCCTGCAAAAGCCTCTACAAATTCATCAACCACAGGACCTGCATCCACATTTCTTATGGTCACTTTATTGACTGGTTGTATGTCTTGAATAAATCTCAAAGCCTCATTCTTTTTGGGCACAATAAACCAACGATTTGAGTACATGGCTAAAGAAGGATCCAAAATCTTCATGCGAATCTTTTTATTTAGCAAATGCATCAGCTTTGGCAAGCAAGCTTTAGGCACTGGAATAGGCCTCAAGTTTCATGGTACATGTGGCATAGTAAATATGACCATAGGAGAGACAACATTTGGGTCCACACAACCTATTTCACTTGGCTGAAATGCCAATGCCTTTCCATGCCTAGCCAATATTCGAATAAAATACTTTCTCTCAGCAGGCAAAAGAAACCCTTCTGCGCCATCTTTCAATTCCTATAGTGTTTCAGATGTAAACTGATGACCTATATCTTTAGGATCTCGTAAGCTTGGCTGTCTTGACACTTTTTCATACATACCCTCACTCTCTAGTGGAAGTGGCAAAGCAATTGGTTTCACCTTGTTATCAACTATCTTATACTTTGTCTCCACAAGTGCTTCAGCCCATTGTAATCCTTCCTGTTGAGCAAACAATGCTATAACATCATACATATCCAAAGAACATACTGACAACACTCTATTTTCAGCCTCATTCTCTGTATGTATAGTCGCTGAAATTTTAGCCATAGGGTCAGTAATATTCAGCCCATAAAAGATGTCTGAAATGCCATCATTTTCAGCTAACAATCCCATTGCTCTCAGTTTCTTAGTAGCCCATTTCATAGATATGCGTTCAGCCCTACACATAGCTTCCATAGGCTTAAACCAACATGAACTGTTTCCTCTATATTGAGAATTACCAATAGTAAATGCATGCTTTATTTCATCAAGAGGCGAGTACACTCTCTGAATAGCACTACTGTAGCCCCACATTACAACAATGCTTAATGAAAATCGAGGTCTTTGAATTCCCTTGCATTTGGAACCAAAGGAGACTCTCGAAGCGTATCATACGATTTCTAGGATGATTAACACAAACAGTAAGAAATTGGACAACTTTTCTCCCTTCCTTGCTTCTGACTCTTGCATAAGCAGAACCATTATCAAGTACCTTTGTTTCCATACGCACACCTATAATATAGGGCTATCCCAAAATCACTGCATATAAGGAATTATCTTGCACAAAGAAGTGTTTCTCTTCCTATACATCACCAATCGTCACTTTTACATTAGGACATGCAGCATAGAGCTCCCCTGAAGAATTATTTGCAGATCTCATTTGCCAACCATGATCAATGTCTACAAGCCATGCACCATTTTCATACAATCCACGCTCAATCACATTTATCTTAGACCCACGGTCAAGTAAAGCAACACAAGGAGTTTCACACTTCCCTATTTTCACTACCGTTTTAGTGGTAGCTCTAGCCCAATGATTTCTTGTGTAGTGACTTCGAGGAATAAATCCTAGAGTCTCTTCTCCATATTGTTGCATTTGCCTTACTCCACCATGCATATTGCTACAAGACAATGTATTTTCAGCCACTTTCTTCTCTTTTCCACATGTTGTCCATTGATTTTAGTAGCATCCTGCATAGACAATCCTATATTTACTTCATGCTCATATTCAGCCCGAATATCCAAAAAACCAGTTTCCTCTTCAAATTGCAGCAATGCACTAGTGGTATCACCAAGAAACTAACGCTTCCTTTTAATTATGTCAATGATCTCATCATGAAATTCTAGCTTGGCAATGCCAAGCACCTCTCCCAAGGTAAATTCCATCCGACTATTTAAGATCCGTTCTTCAAGAACCTTCTTAAGATTTGTGGCTGTCTCAATGTAAGATTGCAACTTATATCCTGGCTGCTTGCCCTTCTTTTTGCCCTCTTTTTTGTTATCCTATTTGTGCTCCTGACTGATCTCTTCCATAACATGCTTAGGAGGTGGCTGATTTCCAACTTTAGGCTGATCAATACTTCTTCTTGTCATTCTTTTAGATGTCCCTGCAATATCTTCATCTCTTTTTCATTTTTCTTCCACAAGTACATCTGTGTTTTGTACCTTTGCTAAATATGCATACACTAAATATGCATCTACCAGTGATTCCCAACTAGTTATGCCACGAATGTCTTGCCCTGCATGAGACATTTCACTATCAGTGACCTTTCTCTTTTCAACTGCATGTAAAACATGTGTCCATATTTGAGCCTTTGGACTAACCATCACTTGGCCATGCATTCTATCCAACTGTAGACCAAAAGTAGAAGCATATACCACCGCATAAGCATTTTGGATAGCCAAAGTCTTCCAATAACTTCTACATACCTCCCTTTCCAAAATTCAAAGCAAGAGGCAATCTCGTTTCTTGTGCATGGATCTTGCCATCTTTCCAAAATATGAGCTGTCGTGCCAAGGCCTCCTGATAGGTAGCACAATCCTTTCTCTCATGCTGCAAACTGTCACACCACATACATCTTTTTTCAAGTTTAGGGGCTACTGCCCGTCCCCTTTCCTCTTGTCCTTTTTCATCCAATTTTGCAACCTTCAATTGCAGACCCTGTATCCCTTTAATCAATTCATCCAAGACATCTTCCCTAATAGAGGGAACAATAGCAAGTACAACCATAGGGTTAGCCACAGAAGCCGGTGGCTTACTGGATATTTCAACTGTTTTGCCTGTAACAGTGGGCAAACTAGAGACATGAAATCTTTCTCTTCTTCTATGCTTCTTCACAAGTGTAGTAAGAGCTTCCTTGACATGTCTCCACTCTGTTTTGAAACCTGTCTCTGTAGTATGATCCTCCAGTAAATCATCAAGCTTCTCTTGAAGCTCAGGATCAGCTGCCTGTAGAAACAATTCAATTTTCTGACTTGCAAGAGCTTGTTGTTCTGTGAGATCCAACTACTCAAATCGACTTTCAAATTCTCTTAACAATTCTCTGGCCACAAGACCCTTATTGGGTTGTATAACCCACTCCTGAAAAGTCTTGTGCGTAATCAAACTGGTGTCCTCAATGTAAAATTCTTCCATGAGTGTCTTCTTGAAGGCTACCCAGTCTGCATCCTGTGAGTATAATTCAATAATCCGTGCTTTCAGTTAATGAATAGTAGCACGTACAAAATACCGGCTCCATGCAGATTGAGCCACTCCAAAGAATTCCATCTTTTGAGCATAGGTATGTACATATGTAGATACATTCCTACCATTGAATAACTTCACCTCACGCTCAACTGCTTGCAAAGCATTCATCACAACACTTTCTATTTGAGCTAAAGCTTGCATCACCCGTTCTTATTGTTGTACCTGCATAATCATGCTCATATTTTGCACCAATTGCTGTAAAATATCACTGGAGAATGTATTCGAAGATTCTCCCATCTTGTATTTCCTTCTCCTGATGACCTTTCATGTCAAGTTCACTAATGTCGGAGGGGTTTTGTCGAAAGGCCGAATCCACCAGGGATCAGAATTAGAAGGAAGTAGAGATAGGAGATGGAAGAGAAGATAGAGAATACCCAAGTGGTAAACACTACAAAAACAAATTACAATGAATTGAATCAATATGTATTGAAAGAACCTGGAATCTTCATACTACTCAGAAGCAATCTCCATGCATTAGATCTCCTGGAGCTTCTTCGTAGAACAAAACGTGCATAAAAATTACAGCTCCTTCTCTGTTGCTCGGAACCCAAATCTGATGGCTCTGTTGGCTCCGAAAGGGGGATAAAACTCCAGGACACCTACTCACGGATCTCCCAGATCACTCCTTCTTCTTCTTTTAGTTCAATCTGCAATTTTCAGCCTATTTACATTGATCGCGACGCGTGCGATTTCGTTAATCTCTCCCTCTTGTGAAAATCTCCTAATTGGATGAAAAAGCAACTTGCTTTTTTGCATGCCATCCTAATCTAAAAGCTCTTCTAACTTTTTTGGATTTTTACAATTAATAATATCAAAAATAGGCTAAAATTATCCAAAAATCTAGTATTTTTTTGTAATCCATGTAACTCACACTAGTACTAATGGCTCAGAGCACATTGACTCTCTAGATCAATAAAGAAGTCGGATGATGATGCATTCCATACTTTTTCACAATGTGTCCTTATAACATCACGATAGCGTTGAAAATACTTGCATATATGAATATTTTATTCTTGTTATGTGTGTCTTTGTCACAAAAGTTGAAAATACTAATGAATTTTTCAATAGAAGATGGAGTTAAACTAATGAAATAAAGTTGTGTAAGATATAAGTTCTTATGATAGTGCTTGCATAACTTGCAAAACCTAGTTGTGCATACTCGACTCACAAAACAAAGAGATAAGTTCGAGTTTAATAGTGTGTGTGTACCATTGGAAAAAGAGCTGAATGCACTCTGCCTTATGGAGTTTGTATACAACTCAGTAATGCAATTTTTTAGTCGAGAATAGAAACAATTGAAAAATCTATTTTTTGCTCATTGATATTGTTGTGGAAAAACAATATGCTACAAATTTGATATATGTTCAAGCTCAATAGTAGAACATTGGAAAAAGAGTTGAATGTTATTTACCTTGTATAAATTATTGATGGGACCTAAAATGGGCCGGCACTGGCTCATGCACTAGCCGGACCTCTATCATGCGCTCAACAACCCCACGGCCTCGTGGCCAGGAGCATGGATGACACATACATCATATTCCTAAACATCTTGCGTTTGTATCACATCTCGTAGTCCAACTCTAACCCAATTAACACTCCTTAGAGGGAGTCCCTAGCACATTTCCAAATAGCACGAAGTACAGACATAGGAGGTCCTCCCACGGCTGACTGCCGCTACCTCACTGTGACTCTCCTATACCTTGGGGATTGGCCCCTCGATGCGTTGCTAAGCACATATAACACAATATCGCACACATTTCCACTCAAGGTACCAATTGATCGTATCCAGGAATGTACCATACCTCACTTTCTTTCCCTTAGACCCAACGCCTAGCCTACAGCTTGGACAACTTCACTTACTCAATGTTGGTCATATTCCTCTAAAAAGCAATTGCCATGCATCTAGGAGATATTATCTGATACCTTTTATCATTTTATGCTTCATGCAAATTGTGAATGTCCACGTGCTCAAACAATTAAGAAAATCAACATTGGTGCACATGTGGAAAACATTTATTTCAATGATTTTGACTATCGCTCGTATGCGGCGTTGCATGAACCTAGCACCGAGAAACCCTCGTGCTACTAGGTCCTTAATTTTTAATTATCGATCAGCCTAAATGGTATGCATAAAAACCAGTAAGTTTTTCATCATTTTATTCAGCATTTAGACACTTTTTATACACTCTACCCTCTCATCCGTTTAGGTTGTGCATGGTGCATAGGTTTAGGGTTCATTTTCCATGTTTTTATTGTACAAAAAACCATAAAAACTCACTACAACATAAAGGTAGGGATGAACTGAGGCTAAACCTCATACTTCAGACCCCCCATACATCCACAAATATGAATCTTATTTTTCCTTAATTTTCGGCACTCAAAATCTATTTTTTCCCTATTTTTTTCCATTTTTCCTATTTTTCTTGTATTTTTTGCAATACTAAATGACTAAAAATTCAAAATGAGTTATGGAATGTGTCCCTTAGGTTTATTTGCAGCAAAAACACAAGTTTAGTTGGTGTGTCTTATTATAATTTCCATTGATATATCAAAAACACCTAATTTTCCCATATTTCACGTGTTTTACGGGTTTTACACTATTAATTTCATCCACAACACTTATGATTTTCTGATTTTCTGATTTCAAACAGTTGGAAGACATTGCAAACAACATTATAATGCATAATCATCCCATGGGAACAAGTATTCATGAAGCAAATTGCATCAAACATCAATTTCCTTTGTAAAAATGAGATTACCGGTCTTTGCGGGTTGCGGGTTTTTATTTACCTTATCTTGGGACTGATTTCCAGCCACCATTAATATCCATGACAGTCCATAATCAGCAATCTTCCTTCCTCTTGCACCACGGAGCAATCCGGTCTTCATTGGACAAGCATCCATCATCCATTCTTCTTCCTCTTCTTCACCACATGAATCTGCCTTTAGGGGAGAGAGAGGGAGGAGAGAGAAATACTGAAATCAGAATTCTTCACAGAGACCACCATTTCTCGAGCGAGAGGTGGCGATATGATTGGCATCCAGGAGGGAAGCAAGGGCAATGATCAGTTATAGTGGTTGTTTGCAGGCAGGGAGAAGCCCCATCCATCCATGGCGTGAAAATCGGCGTTGTTGTTGGTGCCCTCTTCTCCTCTCTCTCCACGATTTTCCTCTCTTCTATTTGCATGCCTTTTGGTTGGGGGGTTAAAATTCCCCCAAAGGGCACCCCCCCCTTTGGTCCATGTTGTGGCCACCCTTTCAAATCTTGACCATTTCTTGGCCATTTCCCCATCCGGACTTGGAATTGAGCTCTGAAAAATCCTGGGCGTCTGGCTTGGCACCCTGCATTGTCCGGTAACTCGTGTCAACCCGCATGACTGACTGAAAAATTGTGAAAAATCAACAAATATCGCTCGGGCGCCTTTAAAGCACTTTGGCGCTTAAAATTGTCCTAGATCGAGCCGCCGCCTTCGACGTTGAATATTTTTCCCTTGATATTCATAATTTTTAGCTATTTTTAAGCACTTCTTGGCACCAAAATTTCGCTCTCATTGGCAACCACGGGATAGGGCGACTCAGCCCGTCGAATCCCACACCAGATATGCACAAAACAACCAAAGGAAGCATCAAGCTGATACAAAACAAATAGATACTAAACACAGCACAATGCTCACCCTACCCTTGACACAACCAAGGCATGACATCCACAAGGAGTAGGCCTAGCATAATCTGATAAAAGATCCGAAGCTAGTCACTAACCAACTGTTCCAACACGGCCAAACTAAAAAGAACTGTCAAAGAGGTTGCCCTAAGTGGTGGTCTGAACTACCTACCTAACTAAGGACAACACAACTAGGAGCTCCTACTAGGCGAGGACTCCTATAGCCTGATCAAGAAGTATTTTCTTATAATACATCTCTTCTTTTAGGGTTTTTATTTTCTATACTCGGGTATATAAAAAGGAGGGAGCTGAGCATAGTGACCCAAGGAGAACACGGCATCGGCCTCAGGACCTGTCTCGGTACCCAAGAACCTACCAAGCCCTCGCAAGGTGACACTTAATCCTTTTCTAACGCTCACTTTTATTTTCGCTCCAACCTTCCTTATTTTCTTCTTTTTCAGCAAGAAGCCACCCCTAGGAAGACAAGGCATCAGCCCCGGGCCTGACTCGTCCCCAAGAACCTACCAGGCCTTCGCAAGGCGATGATCAACCGCTCATAAATTTTTCTTTCTTTTCTTTTATTTGATAGGGGTTAAAACCCCTTTTTACACACCTTTGTATATTTTTATTTTCTTTAAGATATTCAGGGTTTCTTTTCATCAACATTCTTTTCCTTCTGGTAGGCTTCTCTAATTGCCTCACAACTAACAGGAACTCCTAGAACGGCTGCCTAGCAGGCTAGCAGAACAGGGTCACTAGGACTCCCTACTAAAACAGGTCTTTTGATGCTTGACAATGTCTTTACAGGAGGCAACGACTACTCAGACCTCCCTCAAACATACTGAACCTAAACCTTAGGACTTCATGCCTTAGATGCCGGTCCCCAACAAGAAACGAAAAACCCCTTTAACAAGTACAAAACCACATATATCATAAAAACCACAGTACTCATAAAGGAAAAATATCACCTGGATAGGGCCACAAGAAGCTTCCACACAACAAAAGGCTCCTTCCAAGCTCATCTTCAAACCTGTCTAGCACAAAACTCAAACAAGAAACCATTAACTACACCTGCACTAAACAGACAACACAACTGGCCCTCTTGGCCTAATGAAATAAAACACTTCACCACAAAACTCAATCAGTCCTCTTGGCCTAACGAAATCAAACAGTAAAACCTCACGAAACAGGCCCTCTTGGCCTAACGAAATCAAACAGTAAAACCTCGCGAAACGGGCCCTCTTGGCCTAACGAGATCAAACAAAATAGCACCTACACAACCTTCCCTGGAAGAATCCAGATATACAATAATAAGTTCCTTTCCAAGGAGGATAAACAGGCTCGTAGCCCTAAACTAAATGCATAAGGTTATGACCCATCCCTCCTACATAAATAGCAAGAGGCGTACGCATAATATGTTGTCTAATCAACCTATGGGTCCCATATAATAACGGTAAATTGGTCTCATCTATATTCATATTGAAGGATCAATGCTCTACAAAAAATAGAAAATAAAAGCTATCTTTGACTATAATAAATTTAACAATATTTGGATTGATCTTAAAAGAGTATAAATTGCAATTGTCCATATGTATAAACCACTTATATAAGAATGCGATAGTATTTTAAATTTTGTGCTTAAGTTGGACAAAGTACAAATTCAAAAAGGACAAAGATGGAAAGAATAAGTATTTATATAATGAAACACAATATTAGTGAGTTTGGGAATCTCCCAATTCCCATTTTTTGAATACTAAAAAGTGAGCTCCTGGATAACATGTCCATAAGTTTCTCAAAACCATATGATGTGACCTATCATTGGAAAGCACTTGAAAAATGGAATCTATTGAGCTATAGAGCGCTCTATTTGGGGTTGTAGTGTTCAAGTTATGGTAAATCCAAAGATTTGACCACATGTCCCAAACTTATGGGAAATTCCCATAATCCCCAATATGGTATTATGAGCAAGGCACTATGATATAGTAACCGCAAGCAATACAAACATCTTAAGATTCAGTCAAGTATGGAGATTTGGTGGATTGGTATAGCTCAAGTACTAGTTGAAAGTCATGAAACTTTGAAATGGTTTTTTTCTCATACATACATTCTTGATATTATTAAGTGTCAAAGTGAAGGAGAAATAGTAATAGTTGATGGAATTGGTAGTTTCAATGTAGAATGATATATGAGTGCTAACTTAAAAACTATCAAATGTATGCTTAGAATATGCAATGGGGCTAATGCAAAATGCCCTTCTATTTATTGCATGAAAAGTATGGGGGTTTAAAGATTGGAGTAATTTATGACTAGCGAGGAGAATCTCAACTAGAGAATCTATAGATTTGAGAACATTTAAAGATAAGGAGGATATATGGGATCCTATTCTTTCAATCTCTCTTAGGAACACTTATATTTGTACTTTGCATGATGCAAAGATTAGAATAATTGTCAAGCTTCTTAGTTTGCATCTTGACTATGCATATTCACTTGAGCCAATATCCTTGTGGATGAGTACATTATTAAATGTGAGGCATTACTCTCAAGAATGGGCTTTCATGGGAGATAAGTTCACTTGAGAAAACATCCAATAGTTTTAGGAAAAACAAGACATGTCTTAGTAGATGCCTCTATGGGAGGTGTGAAAGTCAAATAATTTCTACAAAATCATGATGGAAAAGAAGTAAACATAGTGTGGGGGTGCTTGAGATTGTTGTGGAGATCACAACAAATATGGCTAGCACAACTTGAGTTGCATTTCTATGAATGGAGGTTTAGAGATACCTTGATATTTTTCTTAAAGTTCTCATGCAAAAACATACATCATTCAAGTATCTAGAAGATCGTATCTTCAATTATAAATCTTATTCAGGTGATACAGGAAGCATGGGAAAAAGAAGATATTACTTTCTATTTAGTAAGATAGAGAATGAATTCAATCTTTGCATTTTTGAAATAAAAGATCAAATGATATAAACTAATTGTTGCTTTCTATGTAATGAAATTATTCTTATTTGTGGATCTTATTTTGTGGAAGAGCAAGGGCCCCTAGCAACTTACAATAGCCAAGGCATGGAAAAATCACACTTCAAGCATATAAGTACATATTACTTTCATGGCACAAGATACGATGGAGGAGTTACAAAAAGAAATGCTCTTAAGGAGTTATTCAAGTAGTTTTCTTGAAGACAACTTCACAGAATGAAGAATACAACAAATGTATACAAAGTTTGAATAGCCAAAGATACATAGAGTTAGCATCCAATATCCTTTAAATCCTCTTCCTCCTCAAGTATCTTTCCTCTATAATGTAAAAATTTTCTCCTCTTACAGCTAGCTATGGATTTTATATCTGTTTGATATGTTGCCAAATCATAAGAGAAGAATGCTAGGAAGTCTCCAGCTCTGGAGGTAGAGTAGCTAGGAGCATAACCAAAAGTTCTAATGACTACTATCTTTTCCAAAAACATTACTTTGTGGGCATTATACCTTAGTCTTGACTAGCCAAGAAGCCTTGTAACCACTTTATAATATAAAAATGACATGTATAATATCTATGGATTCTCATGAAAAATAAACAAAGTATTACCATTTGATTTTCATCATTCTCAAGTTTACTTGGATTCCATAAGTTAATTGATGATGCTTCATTGTGTTTGAGTTTCTTTACATAATCTACTTCTTCTCTCCCAAAATTTAAAATTCTTAGTGTCTCTCAAAGTTGGTTGAATTCCTTATTAGTAATATGCAATTCCTTCTCAGCATCTTTTGCTTTGCTCAAACAAAGAGATAAGGCCTCAGATATCATTTGACATTTTTGTATCTAGTAAAAGAAATTCATATTTGAACTCATTTTCAACATCAAGTATGCCCTCAGCATCTATAGAAGCCTCTAGAATAACTACCAAATAATAATCCTCTCTCAAATTGAAGAGCTTTGGATATTGGATAACAAATACTCCTTTTGTTTAATTGGAAATGTCAATAGATGATGTGTACATCATTTTATATCGTTTTTTAACTTCTGCCATTTTAAGAAGCAAGAATGAGAATGATTCTAATATATTTTCATGTTGAAAAGTCATGAGGGCATTAAAGAGTCGTATATTAATGATTGCATCCATTTTTAGAGAAAATAGAATTGTATTTTTTTAATTATGAGGATTTTGAGAAAAAATGACCTTATCCTACAATTTGAGAATAAAATAATAGGTGAAATCTATTGAAAATACAAATACGAGATTTGCTTGATTGTAGAAGATCTCTTATTATAATATTATTTTGGAATCTCTTTTTAGAGAGAAAGAGGTGAGAGAAACTCCTTAAGGGGCAAAAAAGAGAGTCCATATTTCTCCTAATATCATTCTCAAGTTTACTTGGATTCCATAAGTTAATTGATGATGCTTCATCATCTTTGAGTTTCTTTACATACTCTAGCTAATCTCTCCCAAAATTGGAAATTATAAGTCTCTCTTAAATTTGGTTGAATTCCTTACTAGTAATATGTAATTCCTTCTTAGTATCTTTTGCTTTGCTCAAACAAAGATATAAGGCCTCACATATCATTTGACATTTTTATATCTAGTGAAAGAAATTCATATTTGGACTCATTTTCAATAGCAAGTATGCCATCAGCATCTATAGAAGCCTCTGCAATAACTACCAAGTAATAATCCTCTCTCAAATTGACGATCTTTGGATATAAGATAACAATAAGTGCTCCTTTTGTTTGATTGGAAATGTTGGTAGAAAAGGTACAATAAAGCTTGTTAAAGAGGATTCAAATACTTCGAGGATCCTTGGCAATTCAATACCACTATGAATAAGAAATTCAAGAAGCCTATAAGAAGGTGTGATTTCTATAATCTGGGTGAGGCCTAGGGCCCTCAAAGGGGATTTTCCCTTGCTAAAAGTTCTCCTTGACATCCTTACACTTTCTCTGAAACATGGAGAAGTGGCAAAAAAAAACATTAAGGACCAAATCTTCCTTTCCCTTGGCTGATTCCTTGGATATTGTGGAGGTCATACTTTATTTCCTTTTTAGATTCAATCCCTTGGTAGAGGAAATAGACAAGGATCATGTGTCTTCAAACATGACAAGCTCAAGACACAAAAAATGAGGAAGATGAAGACAGCCGTGGAAGGTGACCCATAAATAGATCCCCAGTAAATACATCAAGAAAGCTACAGATTGTATCAAGGTTGACCTTTTAGGTTTCTCCGTATCAATCCTCCTAAATGTTGGTTAGGGATATGGACACGTATGCTGATATGGTGCAAGAGGAGCTGTTGGAGGGTCGGTCTTGGCCCTAGAGAAGCAAGCAAAAATAATGGTGTAGCGGTTAGAAGGTTTGTGAGAAAGTACAAGAAAAAAAAGGCATTGCAGGTGGAAGTTGACCGAAAAACAACCTTGCACAAAGGCACACGAGGTCATTTTATAGGTGTATGTGCCACGTGGCAAAAAACTGATCATCGATAGATGAAGGGTGGCATGTGGTCAAAATCTGAGCTATGGAAAGTGCTATTGGAAACCCTAGGATCTCTCATTGAACGAGAGCTTGGCATGTGGCACTATGCATCATCGCTATATAAGGTGGGATGTTAGAGATCCTACAGAGTAAGGTACTTCTCTTAACCCTTTGCTGAGGCCAAATCATCAAATGATGGTGACACTCCAGCTTCTCCTAATAATGAATCTTTTATAAGTGTTCCTATTGTTCTTAACCATGAGAAACCTTCAACCCTTCCAGATGCTCCTAATCATGGTGAACCTTGATCAGTTTGTCCTAGTTGAGGAGCCTTCTAAAGCAGCTCCAATAAAGAGAAAGAGGAAGTCAAGGTGACTCTATATGTAGAAGTGCTTTTGGAAAATCAAGAAAGCTCAAAAGACAATTGACCATCTCATCCCAAACGCAACATTTATTGGAGTTGCCAATGATATTTCTAATAGGTTGTTCAAGGTTGCTTCTGTTGATGGGCTTCACAAAATGGTAGCTTTAAGCTATTCTTTGTTTATAGGAGATTGCAAAAGACTTTATCATTTATTTCAAGAATGATGCTTATAGTGTTGTTACCCATGCACACATGATTACATTGATGAAAAAGGACTTCAATGTGGTGAGCATGCTAAGATACATGTTTGACAAAGTTTTAAAGCCCTTATCCCCTATTGATCATAAAGTATTTGAGATCCTGGACGTTATCCCAAAATTGTCTATAGAGGAGAAACATCCCATTTTTGAGGATGTTACTCACTTGTATCCTACAAGAGGTGTAGCTATGTCCTGGAGGAGAAAATGAAAGAGATAGTTGAAAGTGAGGATGTAATTTGCAAGAGGAAAAGTTGAGTCTCTTAGTGTAGCTAACTATGAGAAGATGGGCAAAGTATTTGGCCAGATAATTGTAAATGTTTGATCTCATGATCTAGAGAAAGAGGATTACATTAGCATATGTCTAGAAGACAAGAGCATGTTAGAGAAGATGGACATTCAACTATCAGATTTTGTTATTTATTGTTGTTTGAGGTAAGGCCTTTAATCTTTGTGTTTATTGTATTTTTCTAGGATGGTTGAGCTTTTATTCTCTTATTTGGGCTTATTTTCTATATAGGACATACATTACTTCTCTTAGCAATGATGTTGCTAGGTCTATATTTATTATGGGTCGACTTCTCTCTGTGGATTTGTTTTCAAAGTCTGGTTTAAATATTAAAGCCTTTTTTAATATTTTTGATAGTGTGACATACTTCTATATATTATTTTTGTATGTTAAAATCTATGTTCCTTATATATACTTACTTTTGGTGATTTATTTTCATATTTGTTGCTGACTAATATTTACTCTACATTGATATTCTTGCTAGAGAGGTCATCCTTATGAATTCTCTTTCTGGAGTTCATGACATGGCAAAAATGTATTGTCAATGGTTTTCACTTGTTTTCTAGTTTTGTTGCAAGTAGGTTATTTTAGTGTTGGCTAACAAGTTTTCATTTGCAGTGATGCTATAAACTTGTTAGTACCCACTTGGACACCAGCTTTGAAGAGATTGTTGATTGTCAAATACCTTTCAAGCTTTTCCTTTAAGAGGTCCCATTACAAAGTGATTCACACATTTGTAGATGGAGAGTCATTTTGAATGCTTGCAAGACAATAGATTTAATTGTTGAACATAGATGGAGAGCCATTTCGAATGCTTACAAGACAATAGATCCAATGTTGTTAAACATAGATGAGGTGAATGTAAGCCTTCAATCTTTTGCTTTTAAATTGCAAGTCTCTTGTAATTTCAACTAACTTGCTTTTAGATTGAAAGCCTCTTATACTTTCAACTAACTTGTTGTGTGCTCTATTATAGTGTAAATATTACCTTGAGGCATATATGTGATGGATAAGAGAGAGATGTATTGAATTAGTTTTAGAGAGGGAAAATACACTGATGGAACTTGATTTCCCTCTTTCACCTAAACCTTCCAAGGCACAGACAAGGGACATATAAATGCAACAAGCAAGGGAAAAGACAAGGGTAAGCCAATCAGTAAGAAGACTAATGTAGCCTCTGTAACAAAGAATGGAATACCCAAGCTTTCTCCTTAAAATTTGATCCATCTCCTCTAAAGCCTCAAGAGAAGAGGGTGCACATAAAATTTAGGTTCTTCTAGTTTTTTAATTTTTAAAAAGCCCTATTGTAAGTGCTGGGGATGAAGGCATCTGTACCTATGTCACCCTGTATTTACTACACACATTGTAACCGCACATCTATACACTGCAACTGGTGAGCGTCCATCAGTGTCACTTTATTCTTTATTATTTTAGTAACTATTGAATAAGGGAAGGCCGGTCACACATTGTGACTATTGGAGTTCCCACATATAATGTCTCTCTCTCTATTGCTCCATCCACCAGCTCTTGCTTTGCTCTTGCTTCTGCTTATGTACTTCCACTCGAACTCTACCTCTCAAAACTGATATTAAAGAAAGCATTTAAGGAGCTTCTTCATCCTTTGATTTAGACCCAACTCAAAGCTTGAGTTCAAGGTTTCATGGTAGCCATTGTTTCTTCTTCCTGAGGTATGCATTGACTCTTCCCTTCTCCGAGCTTGTTTTAGCTTGCTCCCGACTTGTCGAGGATCTTAGTTGAGCCTTGTTGAGTGCTTATAGAGCTAAAAAGCAATCATTTTGTCCATTTTTAAGTGGATATGGAGCATGTTGTAGAAGTAATGGATAACAATGTCAACTTGATAGCACTTTCATATTTTGACAATAACATTTACATACAATATTAGATTAATATATTTTATAGCTAGAAATGAAGTGTGTGACAAGAACTATAGATTTGAGAACTCATAGAGTTAAATCTATGTAGTTTTTAGTTCTCATTTCACACAAAACAAAACCATTATGGTTTGGACAACAAGCATTTGATTGGTTCATGCTCTATTGATGCTTATGGGAAATGTTTGCAATGCTCAGATGATGCATTGATGCTCTGAAAAGGATTTTGGGCTGATTAGAGCTTGATTAGATCAACCATTGAAGTGTTTATTACTGTAATAACAGTTTGAGAAGAAAACATACAATAGTGAGCTTTATGCTTTGAATGCCTATTGTGCCTATATGGTATTTCAAGTATGCTATAATATGTCTATGGTGATATCTAACATTGATGTATGAGGCGAGATATGGTTATGAAATGCTTTGGAACTTGGATTTGAGCTACAATCGATGTACTTGGGCTTTGGTTAGTTTCTTCGAGCTTTCATGCTTACTCACTTATGGGTATTAAAGCTTCATTGTACACTTCTGCTTCGAAATGTATGTGTGATGTGCTTGGGCTTCTTGGATGCTTTGATGTATACACCTTAAGCTTTGCTTGCTCACTTTGCACCATCCAAGTCTTATTGTTGATTTTTTTCTTTTATATTGGTACTTGCAATACCAATTGTTAATGTCCAATATTTTTCAAACTAAAATTTTAGACCCATATCTTTCAACAAACTTTGAAAATGTAAGAGTAGCACTCACATTCAATTGTGTTAAGTTGAGTCTCCAACTTTCAACTATCCCGATATGCTCGATCTTAAAATTGAGGCTTTCTCATTGTGCCTTCTTCTAACTTGCTTTTTGGAAGCCATAAATTTCAAACTTTACCATCAATCCTTCCTCAAGTTTGAAAAACAAGTTTCCCCCAAAAAAGCAAGAGACTAGTGCTGCATGACGCAAGTGGAGAAGATCAAATGCCTATGTAGTAGGATGACTCCCCTTTGGCTATGTGTGATCTTGCCTTGGTTGTAATCTCACAATTTAATACCCTTTTTTGGGAACATGCAATGGCAAAGACACGTGCTTGGGCCAAGGGCTTCAATGTAACATCAACGCTCAATGAGCATGGTAATCATATCAAGCATTTTCATAATGATATGGCAGGAAAGAGGCACATGATATGAGGGAGGGTTAACATAGCCAAGAATCAGTCAAGAATTAGACAAATTGCATGCAAGTCTTTGATATGTGAGATGAGAGAAATATACACCTCCTTCTCATCCTCCTCTCTCATCCGTGAGAAGCACCTCTCTCTCTCTTTCTTTCTTTATGATGTTTTACACAGAGAAAAAATAATGTATATTTTTCTCTATGATGTTAAATGTAGCAATACCTCTATGGGCCTTCCTAAACACAAAACATTCATTGTAGCCTTCATAAAAATATTTCCTTGTGGGTGATACCAGCCATCATTTGTAATCCTTACCATTACTTTGTTTGTTGTCCTACAAAATAGCTAGCACCCAATTCTCAATTACTTTGAAAGAGTAATTATGCAATTGATATGGCTCAAGCACCTCTCCATTACCTACCAAAGAAGAATATGTATATCTAATGTAACAAAGGGTATCCATGTCAATATTATTGGCTTGAGAGACTCCAAGAGAGTAGGCTGGAATGATCCTTTGCTTTGCCTTGCCTTTCTCCATCATTATTTTGTTGGTCCTTTGTATAATAAGGTAACAATAGGTTGCTTTTTGCTACTCCACAAAACTATTGCACTGCTACATGAATCCATTGGTAGATATTCTATTAGATATGCTACTAGCGCAATTTGCATTTGTATATCCAAATACTTGTATATCCTTGTCTATCTCATTTAAAAAAATCCGTGATGCAAAGTGGACTTTACATACCTCAATATGCATCTAACGACATCCAAATGAGACTTTGTAGGCATCTACATAAACTAACTGACAAGGCCAAGAGTATAGTCTACCTTGTAATAGTCATGTAAATCATACTTTCTACTATCCATCTGAACATAGTAGGGTTTTCTATCTCATTCCCAATATTAACACTCAACTTCACATGTTGCTCAAATGGCACTGAAAGAGGCTTACATGTTGTCATAACATACTTGGACAATATATCCAAGTCATACTACCTTTGGGATAGCCATATACCATCATCACATTTGATCACCTCAATACTAAGAGAGTACCTTAGCTCACCCAAATCCTTCATCTCAAACTTCTTCTTGAAAGTATTCTTAACTTCAGCAATTCCATTGTCACACTATCACCTATAATAATCAAGTCATCCACATAGATGACTATGATAACAAAACATGCATCTCCCTTTCTCATATAAAGTGAGTGATTAGCATTGGAAACATAAAATCCAATGTTGACCTAATCTTGTCACACCATCCTCTAGGTGCTTGCTTTAGCCCCCCCATAGAGCACTTTCTTTAAGTTACATCCTCTTTATCCTCATAACTTGATGGCTGCTCCATAGATAACTCTTCTTGCAATTCACCATGCAAGAAGGCATTGTTTACATCCATTTTCTACAAACTCAACAACCTCTAGCTATTGCCAAAGCAATCACACATCTAATAGTTTCCATCCTAGTAATTGGACTGAATGCCTCTAAACAATCTATGCCATATGTTTAAGCATAGCCTTTTGCAATTAGCCTACTAATAGAACCATCTTTATTATGATTAATTTTGTAGACCCACTCACAACCAATAAATTTCTTGTCCTTAGGCAATGGTTATAGACCCCAAGTCTTATTATCTTTTAATGCAACCATCTCCTCATCCATTGTTGCATCCCAATGAGCTTTATGCATTTTTGGTACAAAATAAAATGATCTCACAAATCAAGGAGCTGGAGTTTTCCTAGATGCATTTTGATACCATGAATCCAATACAAGTGTGTGTTCCTCAATCGAAGTCCATTTGACCCTTTACTTTAATGGTCGCAAGGTTTATCATTATGAAGCAGCTACTGGATCTGGAAGCCAGAAAGCATGTGATAGAGGCTAAGGTGATAGATTTTGATGCCAAAAAGCTATCGGTCCAGTTGGATTGCAATTTTGAGGCTATTTTCCCTTCCATATAAGACGAAACCACTTGCAGTCAAGTGTGAATATGGAAGTTTGAACTCTTTTTTTTAGTTCTTAGTGTTTAAACCATGATTAAGAAGAGAAAAAGCTCAAGAAATCACATGAATGGGGGAGGGGGACATGTTTTTTTTGGTGCCCCTTCCTCCTCATTAAAAAATGATTTTTTGCACCTGTTGCCATCTTTCTCCATCTCCAACATGAGTTCTCAAATTTCTTTGCTCTCCCATGCTCCAAACTATGCGCGATTCGATGAAGGGAATGAAAAGATCCAATTTCAATCTTTCTCTTTCCTATTTCTCTCTCCTATTTGTTCCTTGTTCATATGACTACATATGAGTGAGAGAGAGAGAGAGCATTGATTCGATGAATAAGGGATAGACAATGGTTTGGAAGTGTAATGTCACATAGATCAAGTGATTTTGATGCATTAGTAGGGCTGGAAAATAACATCAATGTCTCCACTTTGCTGAAATATAAGGCATACATATGTGGATTTTAGAGTAAGTGACTTTTATTTAATGTTTACGATGAATCTTTTGTGCATATGATGGAAAGATGATTGGAAATCGTTGAAATATGTTTGTGAAATTTCAAAATTTTAGTTATTATCCTTCACCTATATTAAAAATAATCACAAAACTTACAGAAACATGGAATTTAATGAAAAATGGTGTTATTCTTTGCATTTTGGGGAACAAATGATATTCACATGGTATGAAAATGAGTATTTCTGATGGATCACACTTTACATAAGTCATATAAATCAAAAAACTTAGAGAAATCAATAATTTATATTCAAATAAATGAAAAAATAATTTAAAATAATCAAATAAGGAAAAAATAAAAAAAATGAGTTTTGCATGTTAAAAATTACAAAAAACTAGAAGAATATTTGTGATTGTGTAATGAAGATAAAGAATGAGGGTTTGCCTTATGTTACCTCCATTTATATGTTAAAGTGTGTATTTAGAGCTTGTTTCTATAGAAAATTGTCATGAAATCTCTCTACATTTGTGCAAGCAAATAAAATGTATGTTAGCATATAGACCATGGTTTATATATATTTGATTAAGTTGTTAATTTTGTTGCATATCTTAGCATATAGACCGTGGTTTATATAAAATTTTAGGGGTTCAGTATTGCAAGGGTTAGCCTGGTGTTGCTCCTTATCAACACAGCATGATGCCAGTAGAAAGAAATCATGAAAAGATTGTTTGTGCACTTCACATTGGCTAGTTTTTAGTTAAGTTGTTTGAGCATAGAGTATCATACACTTTGCATATGCAATCTAAATATAGTATCAAAAGATAAATTTCTGGATGCATTGCAATTGTATGTCTAGGTGACGACCAACGTTGAGAGTATAAGATCTCCTTTGTTGTGGGGTAGTACAATATCTTGGGAAATTGATTAAATGAGGAATAGTCTCTTGGATCATTATGGATTATATTATAAGAGAACTCTGTTACAATTGTGTTCTATGTTAAGACGACGGATCCTAGGGCCAATCCTTGGGGTGTAGGAGAGCCGTAGGAGCCACATCACTCTGCTGGTAGGAGCTCTTTGTGTATGTGAATTGAGGTGTTGATCATCTATATGTTTGGATACTCCATCTATTGGAGTTGGAAAGGGAAAGAAATCATTGGACTACAAATCAATACAAATGCATGATTTATTTAGAGTATTGTATAGCCACCAAACGCTCCTAGGCTGCAAGGCTGTGAGTGTGGTTTGGTGAGTATAGGAGGCCCAGCTAGAGCCCTAAAGCAAGTGTTTGGGTCTGTTTTAGGTCCCAACACTATAACACTAGTAGATACACTTGAAGATGTGGAACTACTCTTTAGTCTCCCAGTTAACTATAAATGTACCATATGATATTTTGGTCCACTAAGGCTCTGTGATTCTTGCTTTTCTTTCTATACATAACTATCATGATCATCAATATCATCCAATGTATCACCACTAGGTGTATACCAATAGCTCATCTCATAAAAAATAGCATCTCTGCTCACTTTAAACTAACTTATGATAGGGTAATAATAATGATACCATTTCTACTTTAAAGATTATCTAATAAAAATATGTTTTTCAACCTTTGGATCAAACTTTCTTTACAGCTCATTTGGCATATGAACTTTTGCAATACAATCAAACACTTTCAAGTGTGACACATAGAGCTTATTGCTTGTAAAGCATTCTTTGAGGTTCATTCCACGAACTGTAGTGATAGGAGTTCTATTCATAATATAAACAATAGTTTGAACAGCTTCAGACCAAAAATATTTTGGAATATTGTTTTCAACCATCAATGCCCATATAACTTTTGCGATATGCATATTTTTTGAAAAATCAAGAAAGTCAACCTTTCAAGCTTGTGGCTATGCTTGCCATAGGGTACACAGTAAGGGTTTTTCTCTGTGTGAGGAGCAAGGAAAGTATTATGCTAATCCCTCTTAGATTGAGATAGTCCACTTGGGAGGCTAACAAAGCCCTATGGTGGCTCAAGGGATTGTGCCCTCTATTTCCCATGGTAAAGTGCGAAGTCTCATGCTATCCAGATTGCACCACTTTTGCATTTTTTAGTAATGCCACTTGCCTCATTTCCCAACACCAGTGCTTGATGCACCATGTTGAAGCACCCTGAGCTTGAAGATGAAGTCTCTAGAAGAAATCTAGAGCTAATATGGCCTCCTTTTCTCGTACCAGGTCCACAAAGGTCAGGGGGTCAAGTTGTGGCTATGGAGGTCAAGGGATAAGATGAAGAAGATGAAAGCTCATGTGCACTTAGTGATGGATGATGCTAAAGGAAGTTGGTGAGATCAGAGATGGCTCTAATACCATGTGGAAAATCAGAGTGAAGAAGCACTGAGATGTGCACAAGAGGGAGAGAAGAGCTCGAAGGTACAAGAACAAGTCTTGCTTATTAAGTTGCTCATAAAAGTATGACGTGGGTCACTCTCACTCATCAGTTGATGTAGACCCAAGGGCTATTTATATAGCCCTAGATGGCTAGGGTTAGGGTTTTCCCTTCCCCTCAGGAGGACCATTCACACTCAGCTACCCTTATCCCCTCTAGCATAAGGAGGATTCACATACTTACACTCTCAATAATTATTACTAAGTTCACCTTAATAAACAATGTGTATGCATATTCTATTAAAATAAGATAATGTGCAAAAGTATTTGCTTTTAAAAACAAGTTATTTTATGTTGAAAAAGCAAAGTATTATACAAAATTGTCACATTTGCACACCTACATTTTATTAAATGCATGCATGCTTAGAAAAATTAAATAATAATGGTGCGCAGATCGGACGCAGGTAGCTCACGTAGTGAATTCCCAAAGGTCCCCAAGAACAAAGTACTCTACTTTTTAGCACAAAAACCAATGTGAAAGCAAGCACGGCATGAGACAAGAGACAAATTGGGTTGAATCTCCCCCATGCCTTATGTGAGCGCTTCACAAAGCATGTATTTAATGTACATTTCCAATCTTTATGCTCAAAAATAGCCCAATTACAAAAATATGACAAGCTTTTAGCTTTTGAGTTTGCTTTCTACCAAAAATAGGAAAATAAAGCTAATGGACGGTGCCCATAGTGTCTGGCACGCCCAATCTCAATGTCCAAATAGAAATAACATATCCAAGCGCATAAGCGCATACAAAATAATAATAAATAATCGATGTCTCTAGACATAACAAAATATAGGCGTGGCGCCTATCAAAATATAGTCCAAGAGTCGAAAACCCGCTAGACTCCAATGCTTTCCTCCGCCAGGTATGATGCCAGGAGGCATATTCCACGGTGGATTCCATGAGGTTTTACGGTGGATTCCGTAAACTTAGATGACCGGGGCTCATACGCAAAGAGGATTCTTTGTGCGAGAAGTTGATGGGGACGCCTGTCCTTTTCGGGCGTTTCATTAATTTAGTGTGTACATGGGTGATTCCATAGCGGGTGATTCCGCAAAATGCATATTAAATTAATAAACGTTTATGAGTTTAGAGCGCGCACTCGTAATAAATTAAGGTTAGGATTTATTTCTAACCAGTTGATTTATTTATGTAGCTGAAGACTGCTAGGTATTCACTTTTGACGGTTTAATTGTGTTATTTTACTAACGATTGTGAATGCTTCAGTTGATGTGTAGAGATAGCAGCAGTGGCGGAGGAAAGCATTGGAGTCTAGCGGGTTTTCGACTCTTGGACTATATTTTGATAGGCGCCACGCCTATATTTTGTTATGTCTAGAGACATCGATTATTTATTATTATTTTGTATGCGCTTATGCGCCTGGATATGTTATTTCTATTTGGACATTGAGATTGGGCGTGCCAGACACTATGGGCACCGTCCATTAGCTTTATTTTCCTATTTTTGGTAGAAAGCAAACTCAAAAGCTAAAAGCTTGTCATACTTTTGTAATTGGGCTATTTTTTAGCATAAAGATTGGAAATATACATTAAATACATGCTTTGTGAAGCGCTCACATAAGGCATGGGGGAGATTCAACCCAATTTGTCTCTTGTCTCATGTCGTGCTTGCTTTCACATTGGTTTTTGTGCTAAAAAGTAGAGTACTTTGTTCTTGGGGACCTTTGGGAATTCACTACGTGAGCTACCTGCGTCCGATCTGCGCACCAAATAATATGATAAAGGCCATAGATTTTAAACTAGCCCTAACCATGTTTCAATAATGATAATTTTTTTAACTATTAATGACATGTTATATGCCAATATATAATTGAAAGTACTTGAGAAACCCTCCGAAGATAAGCTTATTAAATTTATATTTGTAGTATAAAACAACAACAATAACTAGCCTAGTGGATAGGCACTTGGCCATTAAGTGCACTTGAGTAATGACACCACCGAGAGGATAAGTGACCTCTCAATTTTTTTTTCCTATATGTGAGTGGTGGATTCTCGTGCATAGCCAATAGTGTGAATGAATTCTTCATAGCCCATTGGGAAGTATGCCAAGGATAAAGTGCTAAAGAAAAACCCCCTTTCCCCTAAAGCACTGTATAAACATGAATATTGGTACCTTGAAAGTAGACAACTCTTACGTAGAGTCCCTCTTGTTGACTCTCCATTCCATGGCTTCAAAGAGATGTTGAGATGCTATGTAGGGTCTCGTGCACGATAAAGGGATGGTTGGTGCTAAAGTCCAACTTGAAGTTGAAGCACACCCTAAAGTCATCCTCAAATTCATTCAACCCATAGAATTAGTTATCTTGCATGACAACCTAAAGTTGTGGTCATACCCCATAACAAAGATGGTTGGCCCATGGAGGATAATCAAGTTTGGTGAAGGAAATTTTAGTTTTCAAATGTTATTAAAAAAATTCATAAATTCTTTGATCCACATATGTGATTGCTTCATTGTAACCAAAGAAAGAAGTTAGGGATTTTAGAAAAGCATATACGATGAGTCCTTTGCTTCATAAATTATACATGGCTAGAATTATTCAAATTTACTATTAGAAAACAAAACATACTAGAATCATAATTTTATTTTAGGAAAGAATATATGGATAGATAAAGGGATAGACCCTATGAATTGCATATATTAATAAGTGTAATGTTTCTATGGCTATGCTTAATTTTAGATATGAAAATGATGAGATATATATCTTATGGATTCGTGCTTATAAAACTTGCGAGATGTGTTATGGAAAATGGTAGTTTAGGATGTTGTATCCCCAACCCAATGCTCTTGAGTACTCTATACAGTGGGAAAATACTCACATGTGGGTGGGATTCCTATTCTACCAAGGGAGGTAGGTGTTCATTTTGTTTTGATTACTCCCACACTTGAAAGGGCAAGGGACCGAGTAATAAGTTCCCCTATTATGTAGCATGGCTTCTAGGGGTTAGGGAAGCTTAGAGCTCTAAGCCATTAAATTTCTTGTTGACTATTGTAGATAGAGTGTGATCACATACAACCCAATCCTATGGGATTGAGAAACCCTATCCTAGGCTAGATAATGTCTATTCTATAGAAATATAGTTTTGTAGCACACTATACAGTGAGGTTTAACGAACCCAATTTAAAGGAATGTTAAAATGAAGTTGTTTTTATGTGTCCAAATAGCATGGTAGTATGCTCTATTGATTGGAAAACTAAAAAGAAAACCCAATCAAGGAAAGTGGGAGGGTTTGATCTCGAACGACAATTGAATGCCTATGGCTGGATGGGTGTGTTAGCTATATATAGTCTATCTATATATAGTGCCCCAGGTCCCCTTTATATATTTCTATCATGTGTGCTCAGTTGACACACATTTCTCGGGTTCCACTTTCGGTGTCTCATATCTCTCTTCTCTCCTCTCTTCCTTTCATCTCTAGTCTTCCTCGCAGTTTCCAACATGGTATCAGAGCGAGGCTCTCGCTCTCTCTATACATGTAACGGAACAACATACTAGAGGATAACGGGGATTCAAGGAGCTGCTTTCTGACATAGCAGGCCGTCTGTGGTGGTAGGGGGCCGCGGAAGTAGCCCCTAGCTGGGGGGTCCCAGGGGGGCCAGCGGCCCCCCTGGCGGGGGTCCGGGGGCAGCGCCCCCGGCCCGATGGTAAAGGGAATATTCCCTGGCCGACTAGTGTAGGCTCATATGGTAGGTCGGTCAACAGGCCGACCTAACGACCTTCGGGGGCTATAAAAGCTAAACCCCTTCGCAGCCATCACTCACTCATCTTTCACCCAGTCAGAGTTGTTGTTCCAGCTAGCCTTAAGCTCTTCACCTATCTTCTATCTAGATCGCCATCTAAGCTTCACACAGTGGAAGCGCACGGGTGGACAAAGCCATCTTTGTATCAGTTGTTTGGAGTTAAAGAATTTACTGATTCTCCTCTTATCTGTTGTGTACTCTCTATCTCTTTCTCAGATTCTGTTCACTGCGCCGTGTAATATTTTACAGGGGCATTGTTGCAATTTGGCTGGAGAGAGGGGAGTGAGGAGCTTCGACAGGAAAAGAGGAGAGATGATTGCCGATTGAGAAGCGGCCCTGCTACTACGATCTAAAGGGAGGCCTGTTGCAAGGGAGGGGGGAACGATTCTGCAGTAAGAAAGGGAGTGAATAATTGCATGAACCAAGGAGGATAGCATAAGGAAGAAGGCGGCTCTCCTGGAGTAAGGAGGCCTGCTAAGCACCAGTGCACCAGGCAGGCCTGTTGCCATGACACCAAACTCCCCATCCACCATCGGATTCGCAAAGGGGTGCTTCCCCCTCCTCTCTTGCATCAGCAGACATTCGGTCATTCCTTTTCTGTAGCTTCCCCTCCTTATTTCCTCACTCCATCGATCGCCATAGCCTACCTCTCAGCTCCACCTTCCGCGGCTTTGCTCTCTCTGTCTAGCCGGGATTCTACCCCTGCTGCACTCAGGGGTCAGTTTTTAGGGTTTCACGAACCCTTTCTCATTGGATCACAGGGCCTTCTAATCCCTGCTGCTGTCGCCGTATCCTCTGTTGCCGTACCTATTCTGGCTGACCGATTCGCTTGTGCTTGTTAAGAATTGAGATAAGCCTGTGCGTTATTACGAGCTCCGAGGCTCCAGGGAATCACATGCTATAGCCGGTTAGCGAGGTTGGCTTCTTTTTATTTCTCGTGTGGCAGAGATTGCATTGTTTGTGGTCTAGGCATATGCAGAAGGACGGATCTGCATGAAGGAGGGATAACCTTTCAAATTTCTTATGTGGCAGAGATTGCATCGTTTGCGGTCTAGGCATATGCAGAAGGACGGATCTGCATGAAGGAGGGATGACCTTTCAACAATATAGAAGTGTTATCATGAGGAGAGGAGTTTTTGGGACGATTGAATCCTGTAGAGAAGGGCTAGATGATGTTGGAGGGTGGCTTCATCAGCAGAGGGGATACTTGACTCACTAGGCTGGC
Source organism: Lygodium microphyllum (assembly GCF_053477565.2). NCBI lineage: Eukaryota > Viridiplantae > Streptophyta > Polypodiopsida > Schizaeales > Lygodiaceae > Lygodium > Lygodium microphyllum. Next base: position 42,221,216 of record NC_141147.1, on the reverse strand, counting down.
CTCTCAATAGCTCTGGTTGCTACTCTATTCTTCTTCCGACGTGACGAAACGTCTTCTTCATCGCATGATAGCTCTACCATTCAGAACTATCAGAAAGTGGTCTGTGAGCCTTCATAAACATAGCCAACGTTCCTGAGAAGTGGTCTATGAGCCTTCATAAACATAGCCAATGTTCCTGAGCATGCATCGCTACCACATGACAACGTCTCAATCAACAACTCACCTCCGGAGAACAGCATACCGCCACTCTTGGATTGCACTCAGGATTTGAAACTTGAATCTCAAGAAGGCTATTGAGAAAGCAGAAGTGCCCTTTGAAACCTTGAATAGGGGAGCGACTGTGTCAACACAGGTAAAGTGTGCTTTATTCTATCTATCTTCATAATCTTAACAGCACGCATGGACCGTTGCAGTGTTAGCTATATATAGACAGAATATGTTGGAACTTGAAGCACCCATCAAGATTTGTGAGATCAATCTATCCAAAATGTGCTGCAATTTGCTTGGCTTTCATTTGCTCAAAATATTGGGATCTCAGCTATAAAGTGGCTATAATCCCCTCAATGGAGTTGCTGGAAGGTTCTTCCATTTTATTTCAGCTCTGAGGAAAGCTTCCACGTTGTCATCAACAACATACACAGTCAGAAGCACTTGCTGGATTGCCTGTATGGCATTGCCACTCAAGGCTCCCAAACTCATTCATTGTCTATAGAGCGGTGTCACGAACTGTCTCTATAGACGTTGTATTGTTCTAATGTCACTGTAACGTTTTTCTTTAAGTTTTGATGTGACAGATATATTGCTTACATCCCAAGTTCAGTTGAAGGGATTTCTTGGAGATTTTATCTTTTGCAGTGATGTCGCTTATCCTTATTTTACATGAAGTATATTTAGGAGTGATAAAGCTCTTTTGATGCCTCTGAATAGGCTGTTGTAATTCAGGAGTGATGTAGCTCCTTTGATGCCTATGAATAGGCTCTTGTAAGTTCAACTTTGTAATTTTATATTTTGAATATTAATATAACAGTAGGCCTATATAGAGCTATGGGTTTTTCCCTTGAGCCCCCAAGGGTTTTTTCATCCATAGTAAGGGACCTTTATTTGAGCGAGGGTGTTAGCTATATATAGTCTGTCTATATATAGCGCCCCAGGTCTCCTCTATATATTTCTATCATGTGTGCTCAGTTGACACACATTTCTAGGGTTCCACTTCCGGTGTCTCATATCTCTCTTCTCTCTTCTCTTCCTTTCATCTCGTCTTTCTCGCAATTTCCAACATGGTGGACTTGATAAGTTAGACAAATTTTTAACACTAGATAGAGCTTATTAGATTGTGACCTCCACCCCTCTCAAAATGTTGGTAGGACTAGTTTTGGATATAGCACTTAGATTTTACCTTATTGTGTAGAGGGGTCAAGTTACACTCTTCCATGTCTCTCACTCTTTTTGAACCAAATGCAGTACTAACTTTGCTCTCATCTCTAATTGATTACAACGTGATCATTCTTAGGTGGATGCTAGATTGATATTGTGGGTGACGTGTCCACGCTTTCCTTGCATAGTAGTGAAGAGAGGTGAGCCATGAAGTGGAAGCACGAGTGGGAGCAAGAGCTATGGTGGAAGGAGCAAGAGCAAGAGAGAGACACAAATAATGTGGGAACTCCAACAATCACAATGTGTGGCCGGCCTTCCATTTATTCAAATGTCATTGAAAGAATAAAGAATCAAGTGACAGTGATGGACGCATCCCCACTTGCAGTGTGTAGGTGCGAGTACTATCAGTGTAGTAATACATGGGCGGCTAGGCAAAGGCACATTTACCTCCAACAACCTCCACTTAAATGAAAATCTGCTTCAATGAGGAGTGAAAAGCAAAAATAAAATATAGTACAACATATACATAGATACAATAGGATGAGGAAAGATGTCATCTTATCCAACACCCATCGACCTCCTAAGGAAGGCCAAGTGCTTTGTAGAAAGGATTTTCGTGAACAAGTTTGCAGGATTCTAGTCAATTGAGATCTTGACAAGGTCAATAGACGTGTCCTAAAAAATGACCTCACAAATGAAGTGATACCTCACCTCAATGTGTTTCGTCTTTGCATGGAAGACCAGATTCTTGGCTAACTCGATAGTGCTCATAGAATCCAAATGCAATGTAGGGATAGCATCTACAATACCAAGGTCAGCAAACAAACGTCTCAACCAAAAGGCCTCCTTATAAGCCTCAGTGGTTGCAATATACTTGGCGTATGTAGTAGAAAGGGCCATGCATTTTTTCACCCTGGAAATCCATGAAATAGCACCTCTAGCAAAAGTGAACACATAGCCAGAAGTGGACTTCCTACTATCTGCATGTATTGCATAGTCAGAGTCAGTGTATCCCATGATTTCTGTATCTTGGCTACCATAACATATGCACATATCATCACTGCCCTTCATGTACCTCACGATATACTTTACAACATCCCAATGCCTCTTTCCAGGTGTAGCCATATAACGTGCCACAACACCAATTGCAAATGCAATATCTAGACGAGTGACTATCATGGCATACATACGATTTCCCACTACGGATGCATGGGGAATATTAGCCATCTCAACCCTTTTCTCATTTGTAGATGGACAATCGGCCTATGATACCTTCACATGAGAAGGCAATGGACAACCAATAGGCTTCACACCTTGCATACAAAAGTACTCAAGGACTTTATGGATATACTCCTTCTATAACACATAGAGTAGTCCCTAAGACATGTCATGCATAATGCACATACCAAGTATATGAGAAGCCTATCCCAAATCATTCATCTCAAAGCTCTTCTTGAACTAAGCCTTAAGAGCATCAAGATTATAATGAGCTTTCCCTATTAAATGCATGGCATCCATATAGGGTACAAAAATTAGTAATGAACCATCACGGGTTCTCTTTGTATACAAGTACAGATCCATAACACTATGATTGAATCCTTTGTGTTGACTGGATGAATGCATCAAATTTGTGGTACCATTTCCTACGTTTCTGTTTCAAGTCATAAAGATGCTTCCTCAATCTACACACTAGGTGTTCCTTGCTAGGCTCTACAAAGCCCTTACGCTACTCCATGTATATCTCATCATGCAAGTCCCCATGTAAGAAAGCCATCTTAACATCCAACTGATACAAGTCCAAGTCAAGTTATGCAGCCAAAGCCAAGACTAAGTGTAGGTTGGTCATCTTAACCACAGGAGAGAAGATCTTATCAAAGTCAACACCATGCTCATGTTTAAAATCCTTTGCTACCAATCTAGCCTTGTACGTCAACCTAGGGTGTCTAGGGGTACTTTTCAACTTGTACACCCACTTAGAAGGCAAAGCCCACTTGCCACTAGGCAAGGAAACCAAATCCCAGGTACGATTCTTATGCAACGTGTCAATCTTAGACCACATAGCCCTCTCCCAAGAGTGAATTTCACCCTTGCACATAGACTCATCATAGGTGAGAGACTCTTTTGCATTTGTTACCAATACATAATTTATGGAGGGCTCATAATGGTCAAGAGGTCATCTATCTCTATTAGAACACCTCAATGAAAGCTGTGCTACATGTCCAACATCCTATCTAATATCCTATCTCTAACATCCTAGCCATGAAGATCAGCTGCTAGTGTAGGCTCTCTAGTTGGCTGTGCTAGAGCAGGGGGCTCCTCTTTAAAGTTAACCTTGTGTATCTCAACAACTTTCTTTGGCTACATATGCAATTTGTCCTCGTGGAGCACAACATCATGGCTGCAGATCACTTTCCGCGCTTGTAGATCCCAAAGATGATATCCCATCTCACCAAGGAAAATGCATTTCACACTTTTAGGATCTCGCTTATTGTGTTTGTCCTTGGGCACATGGCAGAAGGAATCACATCCAAGGGCACGCAAATGAGTATATGAGGGAGGCTTTCCTATCCATACCTCCTTTATATAACTTGGAAGTCAATAACAGTGCAAGGTGACTTGTTAATGAGATGCATGACAGTAGAGACTACCTTAGCCCAAAAATGTTGTGGTAAGCCTGCTTAGCTAAGCATACTACAAACCCTCTCCTGGATAGTCCTATTCATATCCTCAATCATACCATTTTGGATAGGGGTGTAAGGGGGGATCAACTAACACTTAATACCTTGCTCATCACAAAACAACTCAAAGGCATGTGAGACATACTCACCCCCATTATCGGTCCTTAGGCATTTCAGCTTATGCCCAGATTGGTTCTTTACTAAAGCAAGTCAACACTGAAAGACTGCCAAGACATCATATTTCTACTTTATGGGATAAGACCAAAGGGATAAGACCAAACCTTATGTGAATAATCATCAATAGATGTGACAAAGTACTTTGCACACCCTAATGGCTGACAAGGCATGTTTCCACATACATCTAAATGCACAAGAGCCAAAGGCTCATCCATCATGGAATACCAGACGTTTTATACACATTCTTAGTCTACGTGCCATATAAACAATGATCACATGGCTCAAAATGCGAGTAGTCAAAAGACAAAAGATACTACAAAGCACTAAGCATTTTCATTCCCTTAAGCGACATATGCCCGAGACGAGCATGCCAGAGAGACACATGTGAGATAGAGCCCACTGAAAAAACATAGTCAATAGTACCAGATACAACTAAGGGGTAGAGGCTACCAGACTTGGCACCTCTTGGAAGAACAAGCTTGCCATGAGTTATACTCCATGCAAAATTACCAGAGCATATATGATAACCTGTATCATCAAGCTGCCCAGCACACATAAGGATTTTAGTCAAGGTAGGTATATGACATACATTATGCAGAATAAAAGTGCTACAAGAGGGAAACCGTAGAGTGGCATCACCAATGCCAACAATAGCAAGACACCAATCATCACCTAAGTGCATAGTACTAGATACATTGCGATACATATGAAACCACTCACGATAGGGGGTCACATGAAAAGATGCAACCGAATCCAAGAGCCAATACTATGCATGCATAGACTCAGCTTCGTTGTTTTGAGAGGCATCACATGAAGAGGCTGCTAAGATGTAGTCACCATAGGACTTCTCAAGTTGCATGACATTTATCTCCTCAATCTTTATGCTGGACTTTGCAGGTATAATACTATGAACATTTGATTTCTCTTGCACTTTTTATTTCTCCTTTTCTTTGCACTTGTCATCACCCATCTTATGCCAATGCGACTGTATGTGTCCTACTTTTCCAAAGTTTTTCCATAATAATGTTATGTAAGATCAAACTTACGTCCACAGGACTTGCTGTGTCCCCACATGAGTTAGATTGGACTTCTGAGAGTCCTTCCCATTACGATTATTATCTTTCTTGCCACTTCTGCAACCTCTAACAGATAAAGCATATGAACTATGGAAAGCATCATTGTTTTTTCTCTTAATTTCTTCAATCAAAAGAGCACTCTCTACCTCTTTCAATTTTTTCCCATCAAGTTTGTTGGTACTAATCACATTGCAAAATACATCCAAAGACTCAAGTAAAGTGCCAAGCAAAAACAAAGGATGCATATTATCTTGAAACTCAATAGCATGTTGAAGCAGATTCTTCATGATAGAATGAAATTGGCTAAGGTGAGTAGACAATGGGGTCCCCTCCTTCATGCAGAGATCCATCAATTATTTAAGCCAATGTATTTGCAAAGCAAGGCTTTGCTTTGCATAAAGTTCATGAATCTTTTCCCATAGATTCCTTGCACTCTGATCTTCATCTTCAACAACATTATTGTGGACCTCTTCAGAGAGCGATAAAATGATAGTGGACTTGCATAGTGCATCTAAATCAACCCAATCATCATCATCCATGTTCTCAGGTTTAATACCTTTGTTTCTTAATGGCTTAACCTGCATTTTTTGTACCAAAACCTGCCATATTTGAGACTTCCAGTAGCCATAGTTAGTGCCATTCAACTTGGCAATGTTAAACAAAGCCTTGTCTTTGAGATGACCTCCATAATCAGTTAAACACAGGCAAATTATGTAGAGAACAGTCTATTGTAATTAGTAGTAATTAGGCCAAAACCATAGGCAAAACAAGCTGAAAATAAGAGAAACTGTTAAAATGACCAGCTGTCCACAAAATATTATTAAAAGTATATCAAATTGACATGATTAAGTTCCATAAATATATCACAATCCACATAAAACAAATTGCTTTAATAAATCACATTAGTGAGAAAAAGAGAGCAAGTAATGAGCTAACAGTGATCCAAAGTCAAGTATGACTACTAGATTAGATCCTACATGAAGCAAGCATGTACCAAGCATGGTAGCAACCAAGAACCATGAGCCAAACACCCAAATGTGTCAGAGCAATCAATGTCAATAGAAGGATACAAGATTTGCCATATAGAGTAAGCCAAGATAGGTGTATGCCTAGCTGATAGAACCTGATAAAGGTAAGTGTATGCTCAAAGAGAAGATGGATCAAATCAGCCCAAAAGCATCCAATGCAAACAAGTATTTATCAAGAGCATAGATGTGTAAGAGATCCCAACATCATCTACTCAAGAGGCTCAACTACATAAACCACATGCTTTGCAATATCCAGAGAAATCATGAAGCTCCCACACTGGTAGAAAGATCAATGTCAATCGAGCAACCAAGCTCAAAGATAGCATGTGAATACATAATGCATCATGGAGCCAAGACTGTATATCAACGGAGCATCCAAGAGCTCCAAAGTATGCAAATGAAAGCCCTATTGAAGCTCCAAGTGGCAACCAAACATAGACAATGTAAGAAGTATGCATTTTTGACATATGCATCAAAAAATGTATCAAAGGGTCAATCATAGACCATAGGCATAATGAGTGTCACAAAGCATGCCACTGTATACCAATGTCAATCAAATGCCAACCAATACGGAGCTCGATCAAATCTCAAAAGCATTCTAGAGCAATACAAGATGTGTGCCAACCTCCATATACATCCGTGTAGTCATACAAGTCACCTGAGAAGAAGCACCCATGACCAATAGGTAGAGCATAAATTGACCAAATAGGGTTTAGCCCTGGTTATTACAACACTAGATTCATTGTCAAAATTGAGTAAATCAGTCCTCAAATCAAGCTCAAAGCCACCTCAAATCATGGGCATATCATATACCAGTGTACTAGCATCAATGATACACATCAGTAGTGCATATAGAACACCTGAATCATGGATAGGAGCAATAGGCATATAAAATCCTTATTAAAAGAGCTTCAACCCTGTTGTGTACAATAGTGTATACACTATCAAACCGACCTATTTCAATACCAAAATTAGCTCCAAATCCAATCCATAACACAAGCATAGCATTCCCATACATGTAGACATCACCCCAGCATAATCAGACATCATAAGACCAACAAAGCTAACCATAGAAGCATCAAATAGAGTGCTACCCTGTATTTTCAGCTAGCAAACCTTAGCCCCAAAACAAAGTAAATGAAGTGGTTAAATTAGTCCGAAAATCATTTCCAAGCAATGACATAGCATCCCCGAATATATAAACATCAATGGGGCATAACCGGGCATCATCCAACCAATGGCAATGAGTGTAGACATCAAAGATAAGTGTTGCCCTGTTTTATGATAGTCTATGGACTATTATAGCAGTCCAAAACTGAAGCTTAGCACTCAATCAAATGTTAAGAGTGGAAGGATCAATGCTAAGCATCAAAACCAAGTGTATGAGTGATTTTATAGCTACCCAATGAAGAAGATATGTTGTAGGAGATGAAAAACGTGAGTTGTTGCTAAAAAAAGGGTCTGTTTCACCAACATGATGCTGCACCAATAGGGTGAAGGCTATGGGGGGACTACTCCAACTTGCTTGAGAAGGCTCAAAGAGTGCCTAAGAAGAATGCAACTGATAGGAAGCTCGAACGGAGTGGCTATGACTGCCAAACAAAGAGATAACTGCTGTAGGTATTCAAATGGAAGTTGAGAGTGTGCACGGACCAAGCTCCGGAGCTTGTGAAGAAGAAGGCTCTGATACTAGTTGAAGGGAAGTTGATAGACCAAGCTCAAAGCTTGCGAAGAAGAAGGCTCTAATACTAATTGAAGGGAGGTGTGTTATAAGATTCGAGATATACGCTCGACTTTCTTATATACTTAAAATATATATGTTGAATATTATGCTCACATAGAGAGTGAATAGATGAGAGAAAATAAAGATGTAGAGAGAGAGAGAGAGAGAGAGAGAGAGAGAGAGAGAGAGATTGACAACACACTAGGGACTAGAAGATTGGCCAGTCCCCCCCCCCTTGTGGAGTTATAATATTGACAAGGAGCAAGCTCCTCCATTACACATAAATCAGTTTTTACATGTAGATCTTGGAAACAAGATCATAGTTCCTTGCATGGTATACAATTGGCTAATACTTGCACAATTTGGAAGTTGGCACCTTTTGATCCTTCTTGAGTCTCCTTCTCTCCTACACAATATGTGTAGGGCTCTCCTCTTGGAGCTTGATTTCAGTAGAGCTTTCGCAGCACTTGCACATTCTCTTCTCCTCTTGGAACTTGATGTCAGCAGAGCTTCCGCAGCACTTGCACCGCAGCATTTGCACCTTCTCTTCTCCTCTTGGAACTTGATTTTAGTAGATCTTCCGTAGCTCTTGCACCTTCTCTTCTCCTCTTGGATACATGCAAAGTGATGCTTCCTTCACCTCTCCCACACCCAAGGAGAGCCTCGTCTTTTATAGGCTTTCAAGAGCTTCTCTTCTTGGAGAGAGAATTGAGTGCCAAGATTGGAAAGGTTGATCTTCATGAAAGTTGTGGTTGTTCCAGGACCTACTCTACAACACCAATTTCAAGATATCTCTTTGTGTGTTGCTTGGATGAAAAAATGGCCAACATAAAAGTTGTAGATCTCGTTGTTTTCGATATCCTTCACAAGCCATTTTTAGAAATCGTATTTCTATTGCGATATATTTTAAAAATGGATTCACCATGTCTACTTTTGAAAAAATAGCTCTTTAAACTATATGTCTTAACTTGTGGTCATGCAACCACCTTGAGCTATAGATAAGGAGAGTTCATTAGATTGCCTTGGGCCTCAACCTTAAGATTGAGTTCCACACAAAAGCTTGTGTCATTTTAGACCTTAGAAAGAGAAAATCACTTCTCTCCTCACTTCTAGAGGATGATGTCTCTCATCTTTCTTAGTGAGAGAATTCCCTTTCTCTTCTTTCTTAATGAAAGAAAATATCTTAAAACTTGACTAGTAAGGGAGAGGATGACCCAAAATGAATGCAATGCTCATTACACACAAGTAAATGTTCCGAGGCATCCCCAGATGCACACATAAATGCATAAACACAATGCTAATGCACTTTCTCTTCTTAGAACTCAATCCATATTCATTTATGTGTAATTCGAAGGTTCTTATGCACACTCTTACACTTGTCAAACAATTCTTTCCCCCTTCATAACTTGTACTGCCTGTACCAGATATCCCCCTCACAGTGATGTGATCACCCCATTAAGTGATGCACTAGGAATACTAGTCTCTAAATGGTCTCATGACTATGCTAGATCATCATCAACACTCAAAGAAAAATGGTGCATTAATTTATTGACATAAATTTATTAAATAGAGAATGGGTAATAAGCAATCAATTTAGTGGCATCCCTCAGGCTTCTAGACAGTTGACCTCAACTATAGAGGGGATCCATAGTCCTTAAGAAAGACCTAGAAAGTCTTGTAGTTCTCTCTCAGTATAAACTCAGCGTCTAATGGGGGATAATTCTTAAACTTAACTAGATACTTCTGTAATACCTTAGCTGACCTTAGAGTATTGTCCTGATGGTGTAAAATTCTTTCAGGCACAAGGAACTCTTCTGTTTTTTCTATGTCAGGCAAATCTTCCTTGATTGGTTCCATTGGAGATTCTCCAATATAGGAACATAGCAAAATTATATGGAAAGCATTATGAATATTCCAATGATTTGGTAGATCCAAACAAAAAGTCACATCGTTTATCTTATCTGTGATCTTGAAGGGGCCATAGTAGTGATTAGAAAGCTTAACCACTTTACCCTTTTGACCTTTCTGCTTCTTCAAGCAAGCCTTCTCAAACTTACGAAGAACATATTGTCTCAACTTGAGATCTAACTTATGATGATGCTTATTAGCTTTGTGTTTATGCTTCTCTTGTGTCCTTTGGATAGCAGCCTTTACTCGAGTGAAAGTTATATCAATGTCTCTAACAAACTCATATGTTGCAAAGTCCTTATCCTTCGTAAGAAGAATGGGTGGTAAATGAGGCTTACCATAGATGATCTCAAAGGGTGCCTTACCAGTACTAGAGTGCACGTATTATTGTATGCAAACTCTACTAAAGACAAATACCTTTCCTATTCTCTTTGATTATCAGAGACATAGGATTTCAAAAGGTCAAGAATAGTAGAATTAGCACTTTCACTCTGCCCATCCATTTGAGGATGAAAACTTTAACTTTGTCCTGAGATTCTCAAAGAGAGCTTGCCAAAAGAGGCTGGTCATGTGGGAATCTCGATCACTTATAATGGACTTAGGCATCCCTTGATGCTTGAAAATATGAGCAATGAATATCTTAGTCATATGATTGGCTTTGTTTGTCTTTCGCACAAGTATAAAGTTAGCTTGCTTACTAAACCTATCAATGATAGTCCAGATTGCATCGTTGCCTACTTGTGTGCGTGGAAGCTCCATGATAAAGTCCATGGCTATACTTTCCCAAGGCTCATTGGGAATAGGTAATGGCTTCAGTAGACCATGTCGTTTATGCCTATCATACTTTACTTTTTGGCATATCTTGCACTCACAGACATATCTTTCAATGTCAGCTCTAAGAGTGGGCCAAAAGAAATATCTTTTCAATGCTTGAGTAGTGGGCAGAATACCCCTATGTCCAGCATATGGAGATGCATGTGCTTCATCCATTACCTTATGTTGCAATGGTAATGCTATACAAATTGCTTGATGATGATACAAATAACCATCTCAAATTGAGTAAGGTGCAATCGACTGACCTGAGTTAAGCTGATCCCATATGGTTGAGAAGTCGAAATCAGTTGCATATATTTTGGGTAAATCCATGAGCTTGTTATGGTAAATAGTTGTGATTGCATTCACTCGAGGTCACCATGATAGAGCATCTGGTACCACATTCTTAGTTCCAGATGTGTGAAGGATTTGAAAATGAAACGTACATAAGAAATTTTCCTAGCGCATCTATTTCTCCGAGAGCTTCTTCTGAGTGAGGAAGTATCTTAGACTTTGGTGATCTATTTTAATAACAAAATTTGCACCAAGTAAATAGTGTTTCCATACTTGAAGAGCATGTACCACTGCCATAAGCTCTTTCTTATATACTGGAGCATGTAGCTCATGGTCCTTGAGGTGTCGTCTCTCAAATGCTACTGCATGATGCTCTTCGTTAAGCACAACTCCAATGAAATCCCTAGAAGCATCGCAGTGAACTTCAAAAGGTTTTTGAAGATCCAGAAATATGAGAACTAGTTCTTGAGTCACAAGAAACTTAATTCTTTCAAAGGCTTGTAGTTACCTTGATCCCTAGTGAAAAGGCATTCACTTCTTAGTAAGGTTATGTAGAGGAGATGCAACATATGCAAAACCTCATATGAACCTCCTATAGTATGAATATAGGCCCAAGAAACTTCTAACTTCATGCACAGAAGTAGGTGTAGCCCAATCAATAATGGCTCAAATCTTCTCAGGATCCATTCTCACCAGATTGTGAGAAAAAATATGGCCCAAGTAAAGAATTTTCGAAAGGAAAAATTCACTCTTCTTAGCATTGACCTGTAATCTATGCTTGTGAAGCTCTTGAAAAACAATAAATAGATGTTTTCTATGCTCCTCTTGAGATTGTGAAAATATTATAATGCCATCAAAGAAGAAACCTATGAACTTTGAGTGAGGTCTAAAAATTCTCTTCATCATTCGATTGAATGTGGCAAGCGCATTAGTCAAACCAAATGGCATAACTAAAAACTCTTATAGTCCAAACGTTGTACAAAAAGCTATCTTATGAACATCTTCAGATGCTATCCGTATCTGGTGATAGCCACTCTTGAGATCAATGCGACTAATAAACACAAGGTTTATCTACAAATAGGTTGCAAATTTTATGCATTATTGAGCAATGATCAAAGAAAAAGGATGCCTGATTTATTGCTATGCACATTTTGTGAAAGGTTATAGAAGACTTGCTTGTTGTTTAGTACTCAATTTTGTCATAGTGATTGAGAATAATGAAATCATATCATTAAGAAGCTAGACAAGAGAAATTACCCATCATGGAAGTTTTGTGTGACTATTAACTGTAAGAAATAAGTAGTGTCCAACATGTAAGCAAGCACAAAGAATGAGCCTAGTTTTTTGGACTATTAGCCATAACAAAAAGTGCATGAAGCACTTGTATATTTGAATTGCCAAAATATTGTAACAATTGTATTAATTTATCATGGACATGATCCCATGCAAGTTGAAATGATAGCATAGACTCCCAAGGATAAACAACAAAGGTTCTAGTTTATTCTCACCAAAAGAAAAGCATGCAATAAGGGATGATTGGTCTTTTGGCCCAAAGGTGCGATGGATGCCCAAGAGGAATGGGAATATCCAAACCCTTAAACAAGTATATAAAAATGATGAGAATGAATGGAACAAGATATTCATATGTGTGCAAACTTTGCACATTTTCCTTATTGGTTTCTTTGTGAAAGAGTGAGTGAGGGATTGAGAGTAAGAAAGTGAGAGAGTGAGAATAAGAGGGTGAAGCTCTACTATTCTTCTTTCCAAGTGTTTTCTCTTGTCATGCCCATGCTCATTCTTTTGCATGTGGAGATTGTAGAGGGTTGACAGACAAAGGAGCAGTCACTTGAGCTACAAAGCTTACACATGTGTCCATTATGGTTGGTGGTATGTTATGCAATGCTCACTATAAATGAGTTTTGGCAGCTAGGTGAGAGATAGCCCAAGGATTTCATGCATTGAAGCTCCTAAAATTATAGGAGTGTGTCCAATGGTTCCAAGAAATTGAGCATATGTTGCTCAACATTTTGGTCCCATTGTTGGGACCAAGGACATATCTCGGGGAGGGGGGGGGGGGGGGGAGGAAGGGGGGGTTTCACTCATGAATATAAGTATATATAACACAAGTTCAAAATAAGGGGTTTTTAAAGCACCATTTTTTACATATGGAAGGGTATCATATAAAGCGGTTACTTACAGATTGAATAGAAAAGGGTTGTGTTTTATTCAAGAAAAATTCACACATTAGGATACTTATAAATAGGCCATGAATGCACGTTATATAGAGAATATATATATAGTGAACCCCCCGAGGGACATATCAACCAAGACCTCACTCGTGCATTGCACATGTGGAATAAGAGGGTTGGGAAAGTACCAACTTCGAAACACAACTGCTTACTAGTTAGGGTTTTGTATTTGTAACAAAGTGATTAAAGTTTGTTGGTAGAAAGATTGAAATTTTTGTTGAAAATAAGTATCTATTTTTCTTTTTGTTTTATTTTATTTACTATAAAAGATAAAATTTCTAAAGTTGGGATAGTTTTGGGGTTATTCATGATTGTGGTTTGTTTTGGAAATCGAGGTTTCTATCTACTTATTGGTTTGCTTGTTGCTAGGTTGAGGTAGGAAGAACGAGAAAAGAAAAATGAGTAATAAAAGAAGAAGAAGAAGGGAAAAAAAAGAGAGAAGAGAAAAGAAGAGAAAGAGAAAATGAAGAGAAGGAAAGAAAAGAAGAAGAAAAGACACTACAAGATATAGGCCTTATATCGATGTTAAAAGCGACGAAAATGTAAATAACAAAATTTTCCCCCGTCGTCGCAAAAAGTGTCATCATTGGCGACACCATAGAACAGTCGGTATCAATGTCGCTATCAGCATCGGTATTGGCATCGATATCAGTGTCGCAAATGTGATGCTGATACCGACGCATTTGCGATGCTGATACCGATGCCAATACCGACGCTGATAGCGACGGTTTGCAATGAAAATAACGACGCCAATAATGACGCAAGCAGTAAATTTGTGACGCTAATAGCGACGATAATAGGGAAAAAAAAATTTGTGGCAGGGTAGAAATAGTTTCTGCACTGTGTACAATGCTAGTGCAAATAAAAATAAAGTATACTGAAATCATAACATTGATACATGAAATAAATATATGATCGCATAATAAGTGATTGGTACAATCATGACAAGTTATCACATACATAAAAAATTTCTACACAGATCAAGCAACAAAAAAATAAAGGTGTGTGAACTCCAGGGATCCAAGGGCGAGCTACATATCCTCACCATCCGAAAGCTCATCCCACTGCAAAGGAGCATCAAACGGACTCTACAAAAAAAGAAACAACAACACATCAGTCCACTATACAATAATGTATTCTAATTAAACATGGTAACTATGGACAAGAAAGATGAGTGACTTACAAGACTGCCACGTCTATACAATCGGTCGATCAATGAAGTGAGACCGTGCCTCTCTGTATATCGAGTCTCAAGGCTAGTCGGATTGTGACTTGTAATGGAGTGCTGCAAAGAAAAGAAAATGCTAACTGTTAGAAACATGATTGTCAGTACAAAGGATATTGCAAAAAAATAAACAAGAAAAACAAAAGAAAAACTTACAAAGTCCTCCAAATATGTCCTGTGGCCGCCACTCCCAAGATGATGGACCACTCCGGCCTTGAGTCATGTCCTCGCCGCCTCGCATTGGTGACTCCAACGTCCTGGAGAATTTGTAGCATCTTCCCTCAGTCGGCACCAGTGGTCCGCATCTAACCACTCGAGCTTTGCATCCCCATCTTGATTGCCTTGCGTGCGTCGGATCGTTTTTGTGACATATATGCACACATCAATCCATCATCCAGCCCGTAGAAAATCTATCTACTGAGGTTGGAACCGGAAACTCCTCATGCAAGGATGCTACTATGTAGTCCTTGCTCCCCTCCGATATATTCTTCCAATGATCTAAGATGTTATGCCGAAAAACTTGTTGGCACAACTCTCTCATGCGAGCCATCACCCTCCTCCCCTCTTTATTCATGATGATGGCTCCTGACCTATCATCGACTAGATATGCATATCCCCCTGGGCTATGCCTAAGATGGGTCCTCTCCCATCTTCATCCACGCTCCTGGGCATATTTAGGAGACCCATGTGCATCCGGTGTACTGACTAGGGTAATATCTGTCTGAGTGGCACCCCCATAGGGATGCCACTTGTAGACGGCTAAGTAAAAGCCGAAGTAACTGGAGTAAACGTCCCCACAGGTGTGACAAATCCTAGAGGTGACGCAACTCCAATTGCACGATGAGACGAAGACACCGCGTCCGTGCCTCCACAGCATCCACCTCAGCCTGAGCCACGCTCCCTGGAACTGCCATGAGAGCGAGGAGTCACACTTGTATCCCGTGTCGACCGCGGGCTCACTACCTCCGTATCTCTGTAGTATCCCCCTGACCTTGAAGCACTCCCTCCCTCTGACCCAAGTCTAGAGCATCGAGCCCGTCTACTCGAAGCTGAAGCATCCGATTGCGCTGAAGTAGATCTAGCAGAGCGGCCTGAGATAGCTCCTAGTCTGCCATTTCTCTTAATCTCACGATCTGGTCTGGAGACATGTGCGTGAAGATATCCTGTAACTCCTCATCACTCATCCCTCGACTCATCTTGAAAATGTCACCTGCACAGACAAAAAATGATGTTAGAATAATCAATTTAAATCATACAAAGCACAGTAATATAAATCCTTAAAAAAATATCTCACTTAAAATGCATATCTTATGTACCCTTATAAGCGATTGGTCAACTAATTGAGTAAGTGGATGCTCCAAGTATGAAGTATCCTATGGCTCCATGTCAATCTCCTCACATAACTCTACATACACTGGAAGGTCGATAGACATGTTACCACAAAAGGATGAGTCCACCTCGTTCTCAAAGAGTTCTTGGACTCCTGTATTTCCATCATTGTTAGCCGATGCTGGCTCCAAGCTTTCGATGGCCTCCCCCCCTTGCAATATCGATCCCTCTATTTGCATATTGTCTTCATCTATGCTCAGAACATCGCTTTGATTATATACTCATGCACTTTGGGGAGTTGAAGGTATAACATACCACCATCGAGGTTGTCGGGGGTTTGGATAGAAGATTACCTTTTCACAAACACGTACAAGAGAGTTTAAACCATTGTGACATGTACTATGTTGTAATACAATTAACAAACAAATGAGTCCATGCACCTGTTCACAACGGGCCGGCAACACAAAGGTGTCGTGCAAATCCGTCCATTTTTTTTGGAATCTATTTCGAGAAATCCAGATGGACCTCGTCGAACTTTTGCTCCAGCTCCTCCAAGTACCACTTTGAACCACTGCACATCGAATAGTATCATGGAGAAGCTATGGTAATCCACCATAACAATACTTTGCAAGTCTCCAAAATACTCCATCTCATCTACAACCATGTTTGGATCCGTTGCTCGTCGTCGTCTCTCTTGCTTGAACCTTGCCATGATACCACAGTTCATTGCGGAACGCATTTTGTCAATATGCTCCATGCAAAAATGCCATCCACGCGACCACACTGCACTATATATTTTGTATTGTGCATTGAAACACTCAAATTAGATGTCTCATATAAATTATAGGTACGACAAATCCTAAACACCCCATCACCTTTGGACTACATCCTCTCGAGAATTCCCACTCCTCCATTGAGACCTCTGTCCCTTCGCGAGACGTTGCAGTCAAAGCTCCATGCAACCATCGTGTTGACATGAACCGCAGCATCTCCTCCATGCCCTCGGAATATCGAATCGGTCGATGGCGTGTACTATGTCAGAATTCAGATCGCACTTCCTCTCGATCTTGCCTAGCGATTTGGTACTTGGCGAGCCACGTCTCCATAGAGGCATGGTGCAACATACAAAAGCAATTCACCTTCTCCTCCATTGAGGCATCCATTCTTTTTTCTACCCCATTTCCAACCACCACATCTCCAGTCAGTCTATCATCGTCCTTTAGTGACCATAGCATTTCATTGTTTGGATCCACCGTTGGTAGCCATTGTGAAAAATACACTAGCGTCTCAGACACCAACCAACCTTCAGCCATGCTACCTTCTGGCCGAGCTCATTGTCGCACAAAGCCTTTCAAGGTTTTTATAAAGAGCTCCAAGAAGAACATCCATCACATATGGACAGGTCCAACAATCTCCACTTCATCTACAAGATGCACAAGAATGTGGATTTGTATCGTGAGCATACTGGTGGGCAAGTATTTCTCAAAGAGACAGACCGTCTCCACTGCTCCCTGCCTCGCGGATTCAATAGAGGACGTCTTAATCTCCTTCTGTGAGATCTATTTCACCAAATTTGACATCCTGCGATCGCAATCCGTAGTACAAACTGCCACAAATGAGAAAGCATTATGAATAATGGCTACACTCCAAATAGCAAAATGTGCACGCCAATTACAATCTATTCGTAGTACAAACCTATCATATCTTATGCCAGTCATGGGATTTTAGCCCTGATAATTTGTCGTCTTTAGAAAATGCAGACCTGAGAGAACGCATCATACTCGTCGAAGTGTGAATAGACCTGACTACTTGCTTCACAATGCGCTCTTCTTTAGTGGACAAAACCCAAGGAGCGCGAGGTAGCTACATGCGACCATCAGCACTCGACTGGGGCCAAAGCGCCTCCATCTTACCTACCTCCTTCAAATCCACTTGTGCCCCTATAGTGTCTCTCTTTCTTATGATGTGGTCCCATAGCAAGTTGCCCACATTCTTGAAAATATGCATGGGATCCAACAAGTGGTTGACTTGTAAGTGGGTCTAATATGGCAACTCGTAGAAAACTGAAAACCGTCACATTCCATTTGGATGTGACTCCGTGTGGACCATTTTTAGCTCGTACCAGCTTGCGGCATTTATACGTGTTGGAGGTTGTCAAAGAAAACCTTCCCTGAGTTCATGATCCTCTGGCAAGAAAGCGACGTATCCTTGATATACCATCTTCTTCATAGTTCATGACCTTCGGGAGTCTAACTATGGCCCGCACAATGGATATACAAGATAACTTGAGGTAACCAGACATGTTCCAACACCACAACCCAGTGAATACAAGCTTGAACAAGATAAAATATAGATATTAGCAACGAGAACAGAGGCCTGTTCACTTGAGCACTCTCCAAATCCCGGAAAGTCATGCATCGTCCACATGAGAATGGCTCGAATATTGGCAGACCGCCGACCATTATGCTTGCTCATATCTTGCACAGTGATCCTCTCCTCCCACAAAATCTTAAGCTCATTGACTAATGGACGAAGATACACCTCCATATTTTTGACTTTGTAGCGGCTGGGGACGAGTAAGATAAGGATGAGATGTCATTTCTTCGTAGAAAGCCGTGGAGGGATATTGTAGTTGACAAGGACTATAGGCCACACACTACAAGAAGTTGAGCGCACGCTGAATGGGTTCACACCATCCATTGTAGCAAGACCGAGCCGAAGATTTCTTGGCTCTCGGACAAAGCCTGGGAAGGTAGAGTCAATGTGGCTCCATGCGCGTGAATCCGCTGATATTTGTTGAACTCCATCTGTGGATGTATTCTGTGTATGCCATGTTGTCAAGCTCGCAATGCCGGACGTACGAAACATGTGGTTTATGTAGGGGATAAGCGAAAAGTGTCTGAGAACTTTTTGAGGGATTGTTTTCCCTTGCAAGTCCTGTCGATACTTGTGAGCACCACACTTTGGACATGTCTCCATAGTCTCGTATTCTCCTCGAAACAGTATGCAATTGTTGATACATGTATGGATGTTGTTGTAGTCCATGCCAAGCTTTCGTAAAACATGTTGTGCATCATCACGAGACTCAAGCATGGTATTTGTAGGTGGTAATATATGATATTTCAATAACTTGAAAAAAATCATAAATAACTTGAAAAAGCACAAATGTTTTTAATAATAGTGCCGAAAAAAAAATTAACGAAGCATATGTACAAGGTACCTCAACAACTCGGTCACATTCACATCGCTCCACCCGCATTTTGCTTGCACACTTAAGAGTGCAAGCAATGTCTTCAGGTGAGATACTCGGCACCCATTATATAATGGTATGGATGCTTCCTCTCTAAGCGGATCAGAAGTATCTCAACATCCATGGAAATCAATGCATCGATCATTGCCTCCATCTCTGGCTCCAAGATTGTAGGTAGGTTTGGAAGGTTGCCTGTCTCCTCTTGCATTGACGGTATAGATTGGCCTTGCAAGTGGTGGATTGGCTCATGCACTCCATCCATCGCACGCCCACGAACTCTTCTAATTGGCCGCAAAGGATGCACTCCTCCTTGGGACAAGATATCACCTCCCTAGATAGAAAATTTGCCACCCAGACCCAATTTTATTGTATATGGTATTCAATTAGCTTGCGAGTACAATGCATGATTGATATTAACTTTTATTACCGTTTGCTAAAAATCCACAATCGCCTGATCAATGATCTCAGATTGAAACTCCCAAATCATCGTATGTGTTCTATAGACAATCGATGTTTTCGTCTAATTGCTAGCTTGCATTGAGAGCAAGGACATGGGACACGCTGATTAAGATACGCCTCGCGATCTTGAACAATAAGACCTTCATTGTTTTCCATTTTGTCTAGTTACAACAAACAATTTGTTTTTGTTATCATTCTTTTTTTTTCTTAAATTGTTATCCTCTCTTTCCATCTCTCTCTTTTTCTACATTATGACTACGACCACGACCACGACTACGACCACGACCACGACCACGACCATGACTATGACTACGACTACGACCACGATGACTACGACCACGACCACGACCACGACTACCACCACCACCACCACCACGACTACGATTATGACTGACTACGACCATGACTACGACTACGATTACGACCACGGCCACGGCCACGACCACGACTATGACTACGATGACCACAACCACGACCTGCGAGCACGACCATGACCACGACGACCACGACCACGACTATGACTATGACCATGACCACGACCACAACCATGACTACGACTACGACCACGACGACCATGACTACGACTATGACCACGACTACAACTATGACTATAACGATCACGACCACGACCACGATGACCATGACTATGGGTAGGTTGTACTCACTAAGAATAGGATTGGCGATTCACCTCATCTTCTCTCCATCATCATAGAATTCTCCTTTACCATTTACAACTCACCCATCTCCTCTCCATAGTATTGCACACTACAATCTCTATGAGGGCATGAGATTGGGATCTTCATAGATACCAAAGCATGATCTCTAGCTTGATGGTTACATATATACTACTACTACTCATGGAATAAACCTTAAAATAGTTATTATGCTCAAATAGATACTTATTAGAGCAGAAATTTGTTCCTAATACTATTCTAAGGAAGAAAGAGGGTTAATGATAAAAGAGTGTCCTTCCTTGCAAGTGATTTTATATTATATTTATTAATTAAAATTGATAGTTGAAGATGAGTTTCCTAAGGGATCTTGTGGTGATGATGTTTTAGTTTTGCGAAGCATATGAATGATGCTGTTCTAGCTTTCTATATTTGTCTTTTTAAGAAGAGATTGATTTTTATGGAATATCCAAAGTTAGTTTTAGGATTACGTTATGAAAAATGAATGTTTTTCATATTAATAGGTTGATTGCCTTCGTTGTATATTTGTGTGGTGGAGGCTAGGACAAGCCCCATGTATGAGAGGTCTCTTTGCAACAAGAACATTATCCTAGGAGGCACAAGTATGCTACGGCTCTTTAGCCATATATCCCTTGCCTAACCCCTATGAGCCTAGGATGAGCTTATTCTAAGGTCCTATTTAGTTTTCTCTCTTTCTCTCCCTCTCTCATTTCCTCTCCCTCCCTCACCCTGACCCTCTCTTTCTCTCTTTCCCTATTAGGTTTAATGATTTTTCTCTCTTTTTCTCTCTCCTCTCCCTCTCTCATTTCCCTTTCTCTCATTTCCTCTCCCTCTCTCACTCTCACCCTCTCTTTCTCTATTAGGTTTTGGTGCGCAGATCGGACGCTATATGCTCGCATAGTGAATGCCGGAAGGTCCCCAAGAACAATGGCTCTACTTTTTACACAAATTACAAGGTAAAAAGCATAAACGACAAGAGCAAGAGACCAATTGGGTGCAATCTCCCCCCATGCCTTGTGTGAGCGCTCCACAAAGCATGTATTTTATGTATATTTCATCTTCAAGCTCAAATAATAGCCCAATTTACAAAATAGCAAGCTTTTAGCTTTTGAGTTTGCTTTAACAAAAAAATAAGAATAAAGCTAATGGACGGTGCCCAAAGAGTCTGGCACGCCCAATACAATGTCCAAATAGAAATAACATAACCGTGCGCCCATGCGCATACAAAATAATAAGAAATAATCAATGCCTCAATAAATAGGCATGACAAAATATAGGCATGGCGCCTATCAAAATATAATCCATAAATCGAATACTCGCTATCCTCCAATGCTTTCCTCCGCCACTGCTGCTATCTCTACACATCAACTGAAGCATTCACAATCGTTAGTAAAATAATACAATTAAACCGACAAAAGTGAATACCTAGCAGTCTTCAAGTACATAAATAAATCAACTGGTTAGAAATAAATCCTAACCTTAATTTATTACAAGTGCGCACTCTAAACTCATAAATGTTTATTAATTTAATATGCATTTTGCGGAATCACGTGCTATGGAATCACCCATGTACACACTAAATTAATGAAATGCCCAAAAAGGACAGGCGTCCCCATCAACTTCTCGCACAAAGAATCCACTTTGTGTATGAGCCCTGGTCATCAAAGTTTACGGAATCCATCGTAAAACCTCACGGAATCCACCATGGCACGGAATCCACCGTGAAATATGCCTCCTGGCATCATACCCCTGGGTGGGATAGCAATTGACCTCAATTGCTATTAGCTCAATGTGGAGCTAACAGAGTGGGGAAAGCATTTAAGTCTCTAGCGTGCATCCATTGTGCTTCCTCTACAGGATGGTTCTTAAATTTAACTAGATATCTAGAATATCTTCTGCCAGTTCTAGTGGTCATGAAGTCACTGTCTATGATAACTTCTGGTTCAAGTATTTCAGTCTCTTCCTCTAATAAAGGTGGGTTTTCATAAACAGGGTGTACAGGTAATTGGCCTCTAAATGGTCTCAACAAACTAATGTTGAAATGTGTTGTGAATTTTCCAATGAGATGGTAATTCTAACTTGAATGCATTGTCATTAATTTTATGAATGATCCTAAATGGTCCATAGAATCTAGGGGCTAATTTGACAACTGGGTGTCTATCTACACTTTGTAGTCTACGTTTTTCTATTCTCAACTAAACATAGTCATCAACTTTGAAATTCATTGCTTGTCTTTTCT
This sequence comes from Lygodium microphyllum, assembly GCF_053477565.2. Taxonomy (NCBI): domain Eukaryota; kingdom Viridiplantae; phylum Streptophyta; class Polypodiopsida; order Schizaeales; family Lygodiaceae; genus Lygodium; species Lygodium microphyllum. The sequence goes on along the minus strand of NC_141147.1, from coordinate 42,198,702 downwards.
TGTTGGCTTGTTTGGTATATGATTGCTGGGCTTTGGCAATCATATCTTTAACCTCATCAAAAATAGTATTATGCATACTAGCAATATCATTAGCACTTTGAATTCTATTTGACAAAGATGCAACAGGTGTAGATAATCTATATCCATAAATCACTTCAAACGGTGTTTTCTTTGTAGATGTATGTGGTGTATTGTTATATGCAAACTGTAATAAATGCAAATGTGTGTCCCATGTCTGTGATTTAGAAATAGTATATGCACGTAAGAGATCTAGAATAGTGTTGTTAGTGGCTTCTATTTGTCCATTAGTTTCAGGATGAAATGCAAATGAAAAATCAATTTTGGTGCCTAGGTTAGCAAACAGAGTAATCCAAAAGTTGTTACAAAATCTAGAATCACGATCTGAAATAATAACTTTTGGGAATCCATGGTTAGTGAAAACAGTTTTCAAAAACAATTGTGCTGCTTGTGATGCTGTTAAAGTTTTCTTACATGGAATGAAATATGCTTGTTTACTAAATCTATCTACGACTGTCCAAATCATATCATGGTTAGATTTAGTATTAGGTAAACCAGTAATGAAATCCATAGAAATTTGTTCCCAAGGTTTAGATGGAATAGACAAAGGCATAAGTAATCCATACTGTTTACCATGATGTCTCTTAACTCTTTGACAAATCAAACATTCAGAAACAAAGTTAGATACAACAGTGTCCATATGCGGCCAATAAAAATCTTCAGTTAACGTTCGTAAGGTAGATATGATACCTCTATGACCTTGATATGGGGGACAATGAATTTCATTCAAAACAAAAGATCGGAATGGAATTGTAACACACAATCTCTTTTCATAAAACATAAATCCATCATTATATGACAATGAATCAATAGGAATCAAGTTATTTTGAACTAATTTATTCCAATCAGCATGAAAAGTAATATCCTGATGATAAATATCTTTCATAGCAATCAAAGAATCAAAAGATATAACATAAATATTATGAATGGCAAGTCTTCTACTTAATGCATCAGCCACCACATTTTCTTTTCCAGGTTGGTGATCCGGGTTTTTTACAACCCGGATTATTACCACAAAATTTTGGCCAAAGCCCCTATCAAGAGCTTACCATATCACTTTGGATTTACTCTTCAAGCACTAGGTATGCTACATTGCTTCTCGATTATGATAACTCTAGCAAATGGGGGGAACAAGTTCTTAGAAGGCATGTCAATGTAAAGGGTCAAAGGGATGGTTATCTTAGTGAAGATGAAAATAGATTACACCTAGGAGTTGAGTGAATGCATAGATTTTTTCAAAGGACTAGCCTCCAACTACACATGGGCTCCGTCTGCATCACTAAGATTTGGAATCTATCACCATCATTAGAGGACACCTCACCCTTGCACACAAGTCAATATCCACATCATGGTGTCATTTGGATCTTGCACAAAAGCTTACAAGCATGGACCCCTTTTGTCACATGCTTATATGTATTTATATACATATGGAATACTAAAGTCAAAGCAGCTTTTGGAAGCCCTTTTTTATAATCTCAATAACTCCCAAGAAAAAGTGAATTTCAAGAAAATTCCCGCGAAGGCCGATCGTTTCGACCTGATCTACAAAGTTGCAGAAGAAACTTTTTCCAAATTCCTCACGGATTTGAAGTTACGAAGGCGCAGACTGCTGGCTACATGCAATTTTCTTCTCTCTTTCACCACACCAACTTTCCACTCTATCCTTCTTGTAAATATATTATAATAATGTGCTTTGGGCACCCACCTCTTGTAATCTAGCTCAATTTCTCTATTTTGTCTACCACCACCCTTGGCTTCTTGCATGATGACCAAGGTGGGGACTTGTCCCATCCACTATGCTCCATATTTTCAAAGATGCCATACATCATCTAGGATTATGTTAATCAAGAAGATTAGCTTAATCTAATCCCTCATGGAGGCTATATAAAGAGCCCATGGAGAGAGGGAAAGGGAGGAGAATGACAAGTCCATGAGAGCATTTTAGAATACCCTCATCTCTTTGAGGGAAGCTATGAGTGAGTTCTTTTATTATGTAGCATAATGGCAAGCTTCTTCTACCTCTTCTCCTCTTGTCTCCCTCTCCTCTCATCTCTCTCTCTTATATTTCAATATGGTGTCTAGTACATATATTCTCTCTTGTAAATTTGTGTCTTGGTTCTCTTGATTCTCTTTGAGAAAATGGATGTCCTAGCCCATCCTCCCTTTGGCTAGGTGGTGCCCCTCTTTAGTTCTCTTAGTGAGGATTGGAGGTTGGATGGGTAAGAGGCAACCCGTTCATCATTTCAGCCCTCAGTTGGTATTGAATGACAGGATGAAAACTTTGAATAAAGGATGCCCATTTGATATGTCGGTCAGAGATTTGGGGTTGGCTAAGTAAATGTTTAATACTTTGCTGATCGGTCTTAATCATAAATTCTGAACCCATTAAGTAGTGTTTCCACTATCTTAATGCTTGTACAACTGCTAATAGTTCTTTGTCATATGTGGAATATTTCAGTTCAGAAGGTTTCAGCTTACAACTAGAATATGCTATGGGATGGCTGTCTCGCATAAGTACAGCTCCTATTCCTAATCCACTAGCATCGGTCACTACTAGAAAGAATGGTCTATTAAAATCAGGCAACTGTAGAACAGGGGCATGGGTTAATGCATGTTTCAATAAGTCAAAGGATTTCTGTTGATTTTTGGACCAATGATAGATAATACCTTTCTTCAGAAGTTTGGTTAATGGTAATGCAAGTAATGAAAATTTACGTATAAACTTCCTATAGAAACTAGTAAGACCAAGGAATGAGCGTAACTCATGCATGTTTTTAGATACAGGCCAATTCAATATTGCATCTATTTTCTTAGGATCAACTTTAATTCCATCAGATGATACAATATGACCTAAATACTCAATTTATGTTTTAAAGAATTCACTCTTTTCAGGATTTGCATACAGTTGATTATCTTTTAGTAATTGGAAAACCAATGACAAATGCTCATAATGTTCTTTCTCATTTTGACTAAACACCAAAATATCATCAAAGAAGACAATTACACAATACTGATATTTCAGAAATATACAATTCATCATTCTACTAAACGTAGCAGGTGCAGTAGTCAATCCAAATAGCATTACTAAAAATTCGTAATGACCAAACTGTGTCCTAAATGCAGTCTTGAATATATCTGACGTATCTAGTCTCACCTGATGATAACCAGACTTAAGGTCTATTTTACTAAATATAGCAGATCCTTGCAGTTTGTCCATAAGGTCATCAACTCTAGGAATAGGATACCTATTCTTTACAGTGATCTTATTTAAAGCTCGATAGTCAATGTACATATGATAGGTATTATTCTTTTTCTTGACTAACAAAACAGATGCACCAAATGGAGAACTACTAGGTCTAATCAATCCTCTATTTAGTAATTCCTCAACTTGACTCTGAATTTCTTTTTGCTCTATCTGGTTATGCCTATATGGTGCTTTGCAAGGTGGTTGTGTGCCAGGGATCAGATCTATCTTATGGTCTTCTGGACATGAATGAGGTAAACCAAGTGGTAGGTCTTCTGCAAAACATTCCTTAAAATATGCAATAAATTCTTTATGCCTAGGGTGCATATGATTATCTTTTACTTGCAGTTCATTCACCCAAATGAGATAAGATTTACTACTCTTGCGTAATGCATGTTTAGCTTGAGTATGTGAAAGCAGTGGAAAAACATTAGATGCATGCATACCATATAATGTAATAGATTTTCCTTGAAAATTAATATTCATTGAATGTGTGGAATAGTCTATATCTGGGTTATGCTGGTGACGCCAAGGCATTTCTAAAATAATGTCACTCGACTATAATGGAACAACTAGGAAATTTCTTCTTTCAGTGTATTGACCAATTTGAATTTCTAAATCATGCACTTCCTGTGTACCATTATACCTAGTGCCTAAGAATGCAGCTTTGATGCGGTAATGCGTAGGTACAGTCTGTAACTTCAATTCTTTTACTAATTTTGCTGAAATAAAATCATGAGTGCTATCGTCATCATGCAAAATAATCTTTTCCTTTCCATGCACCAAACATTTCATAGTCAATAAAGAATGTGGAGTTGGCATACCTGGCAAAGTATCCGAAGGTGTAGTAGTGTCATCCTCATCTTCAGTGAAATCAGGCATATCTTCATGTTCGTCTTCGTCCATTGCTCAAGGTAGTTCATATGGGCAGGTGGCTTCTTTGAATGACAATTTGCTGCTAGATGTCTAGGTTGGTGGCATTTATAGCATACTATTGGCTTGGCTTTGGTTACATTGTTTGCAATGGCAGGAAGTCTAGGGACATTAGGATTTTACTGTGGAATAGGCTTGGAATTTTGATTTACATTGGATGGTAATGCAGGTGGTTTTATCCAATTTTTACGGAAAGATGATGAAGAGAAACGACCTGGATTAAATCTTCTAAAATTGGAATTGAATTGTTTAGATCCATAATTACCATTGGGTTCGAATTGCTGTGGACGTCTGTCTCTACCTCGTAGCTTATCTTCAGTGTCGTGAGCTAGTGAAATGGCGTCTTCAAGAGTAGTAGGCTTGAACATGTTAACTTCAGTGTAGTAATGTCCAAGGAATCCAGACATATACTTGCGTTTATGGATCGCTTCAGGTACGTCTTCAAGCATGGATAGCTGGAGTAATGCATTCCAAAAACGCTCTGTATACTGAAGAATAGGCTCACGATCCCGTTGCTGAAGAAGATCCCATTGCTTAATAGCTTTCTCATGAAATTGTGGAGGAAGGAAATTTTGCATGAACTTCTTCTTGAAATCCTCCCAAGTAGCAGGACAATCTATGCTCTTGCGTACTACAATCCACCAAAGAGATGCTCTGTCTACTAAATGATTAGTGACACACTTGATTTTATCTTTTTCTGCATAGGTTTCCTCATGGAAATAGTTGTCAAACTGACTAATGAATGCTAGAACAGTTTTTCCTTCTCGTATGCCATTGAAAGTACGGAATTTGAAACTTCTTTTACTTATCTTTGATTCCTTGCTGATGGTTTGAGCTTCAAGAGTTGCGTTGATGGTACGTCGAATAAGATCTTCAGCTTGAGGTTCTTCTTTGTTGGTAGACGCTCTTTGTAAATTTTCCAGTTGAACTTGCAATGCTTGCCTAGCCCTTCGTTCTTCTTCCAACTGCATCATGATTAAGTCCAGCTTTTGCTCCATCATGGGTTCAGGTAAGTCGCCTTCAGCCACACCATAAGATCAACCATATGTGGTTCCGTCATCCTGCAAAACTCAAAAGACCTTTCTCACTCAAAATCAAGTTAGCAGGATGAGCGTAGCTCAAGTTCGAGAATACAAGGCTTATGTATTTTTGGGTATAGCTTTCATAATCTTCGAAAAATCCGCATTTTATCATTCTTCGTATGCTGAAAATGCTTCAGCAAACCTGCGTATGGGTAGAGTACCTTCCAATGAACAACTTTGCAGTTCGGAGTTTCTGCGCTGTCGTAGATTTCGTGTAAGGGCTGCTAAACACGGAGTTCAAGTTGCAACAAGGAAAGAGACTAACAAGAAGAAAACGAATTTTTGATGCCAAAGTTCACTATATTTCTTGTCAAGTAAATTACATGAGGTCCATGTTCAAAAAAATCTGTAGTATCACATAAACTGTTTTTCATTCAGGTGTTTGAAGATAATTATGCCATTGGCACATAGGCTTGAAGTGTCTTGAAGATTTCTGCTAGAAGAGTTCTGCTGGGCATCAATTCTGAGCTTTATCTTGATCTATTCATTGAGCGATCAGCCTATAAGTTTACCCAACATTCAGCACCAGTTCAGGACTGTTTTCAACATTCAAATTTCAGCAAGTCTGTGTGAAGGAAGGTCACTGATGTCTTTGTAATGATGAAACTCGGAATCATCAGCACAAACAGCTATGATTTTGTCATCTTTTTCACCCTGATCTCTTTATTGTTTATCCATTTGATTTGTCCACTACCAAACTAGTTGTACAAAAAGGTCACTGTTTTGAAACAGAGAGGTTTCTTTGCAAATAACTTTGAACAATGGCCTGCTTGCACCAAGTCCACGCTTTCTCCCAAGACACCGAACCGTTATAGGATCTTTTGCTATCTAAACTGACTTGACCATATGAAGATACTGCATCAGAAGTGTCCAGAATTTGAGCAGAAAACTCAGGATCTTCAACACAAAAATTCTCTATTGATTTGCATGGAATTCAAAGGCCCTCTTCAATCATTGATCTCCCCAAGTCCCTGTACACCCACTAGTTTGTTCTTCTTATTGGTCCCCTGATGATGAGGAAACGCTGGCAATGAGCAGTTGGCTCTCTGGTAAGGTCTCATCCTGCACTAAATTGATGCTTGTACCACTCACTGTGACTAATAACAGTAGCGTGATCTTCCCTGAAGAGCCTACCGACTCAGCAGTTCTTAATTAAGTGATGTTGCTAACAATTTAGTGTTGTTCCAGAGCTCCTGCTGTACCGTAGTTGAGAAAGATCACATGCATAAATAGGAAGGAGATTCTTTGGTGTCGCTTCTGCTCCCGGATCTAATTGGTGCCCTGTTGGATGAAATAGCCCCTTCTGATCGACGACTCCATCTCCCTTCCAAATTCAATCACACAAACATCTCCCGATTGATCTCTCCTATCAACAGGAATCAAAGCAATTCACTCTATCCTTAGCTTGATGCGCAAGCCAGAGCTCCATAGCTGTTTCCACTGCCTTTCTTGGTCTTGTAGAAGCAATTGCGATGGGGATACTATGTTTCCTCAGTGAGAGAAGAAACTCATTTGAGCCAGGCTTGAGTCTGTAAATTCCGCCCTGCAACTCTTGAAAGATCTCCTCTTTCCTCTGCGCAAGGCGTCTGACTTCCCGTGGATGCCTAGACCAGCAAAGAACTTCTGATATCGCCTGTTCACCCTTCATTCCCTCGATCTTGCTCAGTATGAACTGGAGGGGGGGGGCTTTTTCCCTTCCTCTTCAGCAAGCACGGTCCATGCTTCCCTCTCCAGCTTGCCATCATCTTCCACGACTTCTCCTTTTTCCGCAACATCCCCAAATTATTCGATCATCCTCTTCTTCCCCCCCAGACTTTTCACTAATTCCTTCGATTCCCTCCTTTATTTGCCTAGTAAAGAGCGAAAAAAAACTCCTCTTTGACAAGAATAGCTTGACAAAAAAAAAACCCAACAAATTTAATTACATCCATCTTTGTAAGTAAGGGTCAATGCCTTGAGACGCTCTTGTTTACTAGTTTCATTTTTCTGTCACAGACAAATCTTCACCATTTCCATTAGTAAGGGCCTATCCTTTGGCTCAGACCTGGTTTATTGATGATTGAAGAAGCCGTTGAGCATGAGTTTCCGCACCCTTTTAGAATGATATTACTAATATGTACCTTTACTCGCTCAAGCAGCTTTTGAGAGACTTCCTTCAACTCTATTTCATGGGAACAATTGAACTTAGATGATCGGCTTCCACAAAGCTTCTTTTGATTCCACGATTTCCTGCACTTTTCTTAGAGATCATCATTGAAATTATCAACTTGATAATGTCCTTTGGTATCAGTTTTTCATATTTTTCTGTCACACCATACAAACTGAAACACACATAAACACAAACACACAAGTGGAGTATGTACATTGGATGCTGGTACTGAAAGGACGGATTATCTTAATGCATCAATCACACACAATGAATCACACGCGAAAAGATAACACAAATGCAAAACAAAAATGGAGGTGTTTACAGCTCGGATGCACAGCAGCACGACAACGCAGGAACAATCCTTCTAGGAGTTTTGAACACAAGTCAGTTCTGACTCCAGTTGACTTGTCTGACTTGCAGAGTTGTAGACTTATGTGACTTGCAGAGTTGCAAGCTTGCAGAATTTAGTCGATTTATCTGACTTGCAGAATTTAGACTTGAGAGACTTGCTGAACTTGATTGGTTTTGGTGTGACCTGGAGTTTGGGATGACTTGACTGATTAAGGAGCTTAAGTAATTAAGCTTGGGGCTCAATGATCAGTAAACGGCGAAATTCGTGGGGGGGGGGGGGTGTTTTTCAGCCCGCTGAAAAAATCGCGGACATACTCTGATACCGCGTGAGGAGATTTAGAAGCTTAAAGCTTCTCTTAAGCTTTCTAAGCTTTAATTGTTAAAGGTTGGAAAATATAAAAATGGTAACTTATCTCTCTATTCTTCACGACTTGATGAAGAAGATGTAGGAGTGGTCCTCCGCCTCTGCAGACCGATCCCTCGTGATCCAATGATGGAAACAGGGGTTCTTGATCGCCAGAAGTCTGCCTGTATCGACGGTTCGCGACGAGATTGACCGTAGAGCCCGATCATTCTAGGAGCTCCACCTTCGCACGAGATGGGTAGCGATTGGAAGCTCTTGATCTCAGCTTCGCTCTGATACCACTGATGTGCAGATCGGACGCTGTATGCTCGCATAGTGAATGCCGGAAGGTCCCCAAGAATAATGGAACTCTACTTTTTACACAAATTACAAGGTAAAAAGCATGAACAACAAGAGCAAGATACCAATTGGGTGCAATCTCCCCCCATGCCTTGTGTGAGCGCTCCACAAAGCATGTATTTGATGTATATTTCATCTTCAAGCTCAAATAATAGCCCAATTTACAAAATAGCAAGCTTTTAGCTTTTGAGTTTGCTTTAACACAAAAATAAAGCTAATGGACAGTGCCCAAAGAGTCTGGCACGCCCAATACAATGTCCAAATAGAAATAACATAACCGTGCGCCCATGCGCATATAAAATAATAATAAATAATCGATGCCTCAATAAATAGGCATGACAAAATATAGGCGTAGCGCCTATCAAAATATAATCCATAAATCGAATACTCGCTATCCTCCAATGCTTTCCTCCGCCACTGCTGCTATCTCTACACATCAACTGAAGCATTCACAATCGTTAGTAAAATAATACAATTAAACCGACAAAAGTGAATACCTAGCAGTCTTCAGCTACATAAATAAATCAACTGGTTAGAAATAAATCCTAACCTTAATTTATTACGAGGGCGCACTCTAAACTCATAAACGTTTATTAATTTAATATGCATTTTGCGGAATCACCCGCTATGGAATCACCCATGTACATACAAAATTAATGAAACACCCGAAAAGGACAACGTCCCCATCAACTTCTCGCACAAAGAATCCACTTTGTGTATGAACCCCGGTCATTAAAGTTTATGGAATTCACCGTAAACCTCACGGAATCCACCGTGAAATATGCCTCCTGGCATCAGGTTTAATGATTTTTTTCTCTTTTTCTCTCTCCTCTCCCTCTCTCATTTCCTTTTATCTCTTTCTTTCCCTCTCTCATTTCCTCTCCCTCCCTCACCCTGACCCTCTCTTTCTCTCTTTTCCTATTAGGTTTAATGATTTTTCTATCTTTTTATCTCTCCTCTCTCTCTCATTTCTTTTTCTCTCTCCTCTCCCTCTCTCATTTTCCTTTCTCTCTTTCTCTCCCTCTCTCATTTCCTCTCCCTCCCTCACTCTGACCTTCTCTTTCTCTCTTTCCCCATTAGGTTTAATGATTTTTCTATCTTTTCTCTCTCCTCTCACTTTGATCATTTCTTTTTTTCTCTCCTCTCCCTCTCTCATTTCCTTTTCTCTCTTCCTCTCCCTCCCTCATCCTCACCCTCACTCACACCCTCTCTTTCTCTCTTTTCCTATTATGTTTAACATATTCTCTCTTTTTCTCTCTCCTCTCATTCTCATTTTTTTCTCCCTCCTCTCCCTCTCTCATTTTGTTTTGCTCTCTTCCTCTCCTTCTCTCATTTTTTCTCCCTCCCTCTCCCTCTCTCATTTCCCTATTATGTTTTCATCTCCCCCCTCTCCCTCTCCCTCTCTCATTTTCCTATTATGTTTAATGTCTCCCTCCCCCTCTCTCATTTCCTCTCCCTCCCCCATTTCCTCCCTCTCTCTCCCTCCCTCTTCCTTTCCCATTTCCTCCCCCTCTCCCTCTCCCTCTCTCATTTCCTCCCCCTCCCTCTCCTATTTCCTCCCTCTCCTTCTCTTTCACTCTCTTTCTCTTTCTCTCCCTCCCTCCCTCCCTCTCCCTCTCTCATTTCCTTCCTTTCCCTCTCCCTCTCCTTCTCTCAATATACACAAATTATACCAAAAATATATATAAAAGATAGAGAATCACTCTCCCTCCCTCTCGTTCTCTTATTTCATCTCCCTCTTCCATGTCCTCCCTCTCCCTCTCCCTCTCCTTCTCTTTCTCTCTCTCTCTCTCCCTCCCTCTCCCTCTCTCATTTCCTCCCTCTCCCTCCCTCCCCCTCCCTCTCTTATTTCCTCCCTCTCCCTCTCTTTCTCTCTCATTTTCTCTCCCTCTCTCAATATACACAAATTATATTTTAAAAAAAGTAAAAAGAGAGAGAATGCACTCTCCCTCCCTCTCCCTCTCTCATTTCCTCCCCCTCCCCCTCCCTCTCTTTCTCTTTCTCTCCCCCCCCTCTCCCTCTGCCTCTCTTTCTCTTTCTCTCCCTCCCTCTCCCTCTCCCTCTCCCTCTCTTTCTCTGACATTTCCTCTCCCTCTCTCAATATACACAAATTAAACCCTAAACAAGTAAAAGAGAGAGAGAATGGACTTATTGTAAAGATTTGCAGGAGGGTTTAGCGGCTCCTGTTCGCGATGACGGCTCCTCCTCTCCTTCAGGAACGACAGCGGCGGTGGCGGTGATAAGCCTTCTTCCTCTCCCTCTCTCACTCTCTATGCAAAACGGTCGCTCACTTTCTCTCTCTCTCTCTCTCTCTCTCTCTCTCTCTCTCTCTCTCTCTCTCTCAAAGTTTCACGAATGCGCGAAATAAAATGCACTCCGGTTTCGATCCGCTTTTTTTTCTATGTGGGGCGTCGCATTAGCATCCCAAATAGTGATGCCGCTATTCTGCGTCGCTAATCGGCGTCGCTATTACTTTGTTTCCTTGTAGTGAGAAAGAAAATGGAGAAGTTGAGAAGAAGAAGAAGAAAGGAAAAAATAGTAGAAGAAAGGGAGAAAAAGAAAGAAAAAGGAAAAATATGACAAAGAAAGAAAGAAGAGAGAAAAAGAAGAAGGGAAGAAGAAGAAAAAAGAGAGAAAAAGGGAATAAGAGGAAGAAAGGGAGAAGAAGAAAAGTCCCCCCCCTAAAGAAAAAAGAAAAAGAAGGAAAAAAAAACTCTAACCTTACCTTTAGGGGGGGCCTTGCTGTTGAGATCTGCGCGCCACCCTTCTCCTCCTCCGCCTGTCCCTTACACCTCCATCTCCTCCCTGCTAGCTACCTCCTCCTGGCATTCAGGTCGCTGCTCTCGACCTCATCACCACATCCGGGGGCACCTTCATCTCCACCCATCGCCCTTGCTCATCGTGCCCCCAGCACGCCGCTGTCCTGTGCAGCTGCCTCGCTCGCTGCCCCGCTAGCTGTAGCAATGCCCGTCTTTCCCCGCCTTCATATCCACCCGCACAGCGGCAGCCACCTTGCTGGCCGCACCAACACTAGTCTTCCCCCACCTTCATCTCCACCTACCGGTCTTGCTTGTGCCTCTCCAGAGTTGCCACCCCCAACCGCCTTGTTTTGCTTGCTCCACTATCTCCAAGCTCCCACCAACTAGCTACTGTCCTGCCATTGGCCCCGCCACAGTCCACCCGCCACCCTAGCCTGGCAGTCCACCTTCCTCGTCGTGCCCCTCCCACCAGAGCCGCTACCCTGCACCTCCCCTCTTCCATCTCCCTCTCTCGCTCCTCTCACCATTGCCGTTGGCCTCCGCCCTCATCGCTTACTGGCTGCAGCCTCGACTGCTTGTAGGCTGAACCTTGCTCTTGCCGTCCCCTGCCCTTGGCCTTACGCCCCTCTAGCTGGGCCAGCGCCCCCGGCCCCCTTGTCCATCTGCTCCTCCTCCTCCCTTTGCACTCGATCGTCACTACCCAAGCCATGGACAACAGCATCCCTGCCCGTCGGCAGTGGCCCCCCTGAATCCACCACACTCCTGGCACCACCACCACTCCCGCCTCCACCGCAACAACCGATCAACATGCCCTCCCCATGGCTTTAAGCACACGCACACGCACTAAACCACATGGACACACATTGAAACTACATACACTTCACACCCCACACTACACTCACAACTCACACACAATAACCTCACCTCCACATTAAACATACACATGCCACACACACACCAAACCACATGCACACACATTAAACCTACACATACTTTACACCCCACACTACACATGCCACACACACACTAAACCACATTCACACACATTAAACCTACACATACTTTACACCCCACACTACACACCCACTCACACACACACCTCATGTGCACCCACATGCACTCTATCAATAATCTTTTCCAAAACTTTAAAAATAGGAAATGGTTCCAATGCATCCTTAGCAGCTAGTGCCTCTCTATGTGCAATGCAATGCACACCCACCAAATGGGGACTTCCCTTGCAAACTAAGTTACAAGGCTGTTTTGACAACCAGTCATTACAGTACATCCATCTTGCAAAACCAATCAGTTTTTCCTTAGGCAACTCAAGATCCAAAAGATATGCTATTAGACTTACATACAATGCATATGCAAAACCATATACTGTCTCCAATAGTCTCATAAATCAACTACAAATGGACCCATTTCCTTTTTTGGTAAGATATATGATACATACAATCATTCTATGATTACGTGATATGTATGTGCTTTCATCAACCATTATTGAGAAGTATGGACTTTCCTTTAGTTTAATATTGATCTTATCATAATATACATTATGACAAGCTACGAGAAAAAGGTTTGCAACATATGAAGATGTGTATGCACCATAAGAGTTCACCATTGGTGCATTTGGCATATTATAGAAAACTAGTTCCTCAACATCTTCCTCAAAGTTAGATATAGGTTTTTCTCTCAAAGCAATTGCAAGCATCTTTTGAAGAAGTAATTTGATGCGAGATATCCTTTTTTCCTCTTAACTATCATGCAAAACTTGCACAAGCTTTTCAATCGGCAAAGAGGTCCTTTTTTGCTTTTCAAACCACATTTTCTTTGCCTTTTTGTGCTCTTTTGATTGTCGATGGCCTTCTAGACTAGGTCTTAGAACATTCTTGCTACTTGTTGTGCCAAAAGGATTCTGCATTTTGAAGTGTACACCAAAGACAATGTACTCTTTGTTGCCCCTCATCATCATAAGATGAATAACCCCATTCATAATCCACCTTCCAGTGCTCCTTATAAGTCTGAAAACGCTTCAGATTTTTGGAAGGCTTTTCATTTGTCCTTTGCCCATGGGCAGCATATTGGACCTGGATCTCATGAAGATTCTTTAATGTCTCCTCAAGAGGAGAAGCTAAACCCACATGACTTGGAGGTAATCCATCTCCACCATCATCAATCACACTTTATAATGGCATACTCAAATCCACACTTGCTAATATATTAGCATTAAATGCATCATCACATGTCATACTATCATTGCCAAGATTTTGTAAAGAGCTTGCATTCCATACATGATTCTTTCTTGCATCATTAAAAATAACCTCACATGCAACATTGTGCGACATTTCCAAGTGTATATTTGTATCCATGACCCATTCACCATGCATATCATCACTTGAATTTCTGACATTTGCATTGCATATTACAACATACAATATCATGGTTAACATATCTCCATCACCATTTTAACCTACATGAGAACTAATTAGATTCAATGATGATCCCACAATGTCCCTTTGTGCAGTTCTCTTTCGAAAGAATGCATTAGAAATACTCAATTGTAGAGTATCTCTCTTTGGCTGACCAGGATGATCCATAATCTAAAGAAAGACATATAGTTTATATGCTATCATTAATCAATACATAAAACCACACAACAATGGCACTCGGCTTAGTGTATACACGCATAGACATACATGCTTACACACACATACACACACACACACACTCTGTGTGTGTGTGTGTGTGTGTGTGTGTGTGTGTGCAAAAAAGAAAATGCATAAACATAGAGCTCATGCACCAACTCACCTGACGTCGAGTAGTGGATTGTGAAGGTTGGCTAGCAGGCCGTTGGAGCTGCAAGCGGCACTAACTCTCAAGCAGTGGAGGCTAGAGTAATGAGCACACTGCTACACCACGTGCTTCTCTCCTGGGTCATCAGGGACTTAGTCAGGACTCAAGAGAATAGATTTCAAAGTCCAGACTCGGGAGTCAGGTCGGGTGACTGATCACCGTACGCAGGTATGCGGCAAGCTACAACACGCGTCAGTGGCTCAGGAGTCAATCGTGAGGCTTCAAAAGAGTGACATGTGTTGTGTGAGTCACGACTCACAGTCACACTGTCAAAGGCTGATCACACAGGTGGTGGAGGGCTATATGCACTTTTGGGAAAGTACAAAGTCACAGCCTCTATCGGGTCTGAGAGCATACCCTTGATCTTCTATGTATTGCCAAACACAAAAGATGCTGGTAAGGAATCTCTCTAGGATGATGAGACTTTAAAAAATAGGCCCATTGCAACATCGACTATGAGTCATAGCGCATTCATCTTTCCATCAGCAATGTACGCATCGTGACGGCTTTCAAGAAGGGTAGCATGGCTCCATCAAAGCTGGTGAAGCCACCAATAAAATAATCTACCAGCAAGTCTTAGGAGGGGGTTGTAACTTATCCCAACCCACCACAACACAACGTTAGCAAAGTGTGGAGAAAAAATCTAAAGCCCATGAACCCAAGTTCAAATGGGTACCTAAACACCAAGGACCACCACCGAGGATCAGCCAAATATGACCTCGCAAGGCTAGCAATTCATCCTTGAAACCTAGGAGGTAGAGAAGAAAAAATAGGCATCGATGAATAGTTAAGCTGCGATGGGTCCCCAAGACGTCATTCCAAGTGCAAGGCTATTATAAGGGCAACATTTGGATGTGGTCACCCAAAGCCATGACTATTATAAGAGCAACACTTGGATGTGGACACCCAAAGCCACAACTGCCAAATGAACAACTCAAGCACAACCCTCGAGCTTGCCCCACACAAGGTGACATGATGGATCAGAAACTGAAATCCCAAACAACTCAAGCTGCAAAGCCCATAGAGCCCAAACCCTCTATGCTTGCAGAGCCTCAACAAGTCTACCGATTGAAACTGCAGCTTCATGCCTTCACACCACCTCAATCTAACACTGCTAGTGTCCCCAAGGCCTCACAAGCATCTAGTAGTACAACATCTACATCACAACCCTCGCCTAGTGTGCAAGTGACTACACTACTTCCTCAAAAGCAGCCAAAATCAAGAACCCCAGTTGTAGACCTATCTAGCCCCCAATCAAACATCAACCTCCCACAGAGGCCTAAAAACCTTTTATGAGTGATGATCAATTCTTACCTTGGCCTTGGACTTGGTTGAAAATAGGGGTGATGACATGGTTACTTGCCTTCATCGCTTGGACACTACATTTGTGCACTTGCTAAAAGCCATGACCGACTAGACTTAGGCCTTTTTGAAGAGCCTTTAGCCACAGAGGTATGTATACTGCCTTGCTCTTGGGAAGAATTAGAATTTATATTCATTAAGGCTCCCCAAGCAGCTAAAAAGTTGATTGCCACATCGAGATTTTCTATGAGAAAGCACACAAAAAACAACTCATCATCTCGTATACAAGAGCTCGGTCCCTATCACTAACCAGGAAATTGAAGAGTTGAAACAACTTCTGACAACAAATCCTCTTTCTTGTGAAAATGGTATGCTCTCTGACTTCATGGGAGCTAGACAACTACCAAATCATGACCAATGCTGAGTAGAGACATGCCAGCCATCAAAACCTTAGAGTACGATCTAACTTATGTAGCTCCAACCTCCTATATAAGGCATTGACCACCATTTGCAATCAACCCCTAGAAGAGCACATCATGAACCACCCCTATTTAGATTGCATATTGATGGAGGACGAGTTACACATTGCCACCCGAATTGACTCTGGTGACTTCCTAATGGTTCTCACTTACCTCACCCACATAAGCATTCGACTTGTCAACATGGACCACTATGCTCACATGGAGTACAACCCAAACTTCTACACCTAGCTCATGCAAAAGTAAAACACCATGAGTAGGTGCTGAAGGGCCTTAATCCATTAACCTCTAATCCTAGGAAGAATTCTTCTCCTTTCCAAGGGAGGAGGGGATAAGGTGTAGAGCAAAGATGTGGACCCTAGACCTCAATGCATGCCCAAAACTTGAAAAGAATGAATAAAAATCAACTTATGATTGAGGAAAAGTATCATAATTTTTTTGAAGAATGCATGGACTATTTAAAGGAAAATTCCCTTTCTATATTTAAGCATTTCACTTTTCATAAGCATTTTCTCCATTTCCTATGTGCCTTTCCGCAAAATTACCTGAGGAATACTAATGGTGAGCTATGGTGTCATGACAAGCACCTACAATGTGGCAGGATAGGAGAAAACTAGCAAGTTACCATTCTTAGAGGAAGAGCAAGAAAGGTATGGCCTCTCAGTGGAGATGAGGGCCTACAACCAATGCAAGTTCAGACACATCTTGAATTTGGAAGACATAGCCATGGAGGAGCAGGCCATAAGGCAAATTGTGAATCAATGAAAGTTGTAGAAGTATGTGGAGAAGGTTGGCCAAGCTATGGATTATAAAAAGTGCATGGAGTTCCTGCGTACCTTTAATAGGAACCGCGAAAAAGTAGACAAAGAGGCTAAAGAGCTCAGAAGGAGAGAAGAAGAGGACATAGCTAGGGCCATCCACCTGTTAGTGGAGCACCCCTCCCAGAGAGGGGGAACTGACTTCCATGAGTCCGCACAGAGAAGAAGGCCTGTGGAGAAGTTCCCAGGTTCCGGAAATCATGCCACCCCAAGTAGCAGAAGGCAAGGGAAAGGGTTTGGTTGACCCTATTCGACCTATCCTAGTGCCTACCACCCCAGTCTATACACCCACCCAAGGCACTTCAACTTAGTAGATGCCAATAACCTTATGGCCTAGGTGCAGTTTCTTGTCAACAAAGAGATAGCTCAAGATGCAAGTGGAGGAACACCAGTGATAGGAATAAAGAGACTGGAAGCTTGTAGATGGAGAATTAGGATAAGATCCTAAGAGACAGAAGGTAGAAGCATCCACAATGACTATCCCTACAGCACTACCATCATCTACAAATTATGAGGATTATGTCAAGGAACTCCTTTCCCAACTGGAGAGAGCAAATGAGGAAAAGAAGATGGCTGCGGCCCAGCTAGAAGTGGAGAAAGATGCAATAGCAACCTTCTAGCTTGAGAAAACCTGCCAAGTAGCTAGGTATCAATGAGAAATAAATGAGCTAAAGGTGAAGCTCAGGGCTAAGGGGGAGTAAGAGGACAACTGGAGAAAGAAACTTGCAGACAAGAATCAGTAGCTAATGGGACTTCAAAGGGAATAGAAGCTCCTAATCCTACAACAAGAAGAGCTGCAAGGAAAAATGGAAAGGGTCTAGCATGCCATGGAGAATCTCATAGCTAGATAAGAAGAGAGGGCCCAAAGGTTTTTAGGAAAACATGGACAAGTTGGAGAAAAGGGTGGATGTGGAACTAGAAGAGTAGAAGAGACTAGAAAGAGAAATTGAGGAACAAGAATGTAGAATAAGGGCCTTAGCTCAAAGGCATAATGAAAACTTGGAAGAGATGAAAAGAAGAGCAGATGAATGGGTGGGTAGGAGTGAAGGAAGGAAGGGTAAGAGCCTTGGCAAGCTGACTAGCCCTTGCACAAGAGATAACAAGGTGTTAGCAGAAAGCAGGGTAGAGGTGGCACAAGTAAGCTTGGAAGCCTAGCAACAAGTCTTACAATCAGAAGAGGAGGAAGCCATTGAATCATGAAGGAGAAATCTGGAGATCACTTGTAGGGCTCTAAGACACAGGCTACACATCCAAGCACAAGCAGCAGGGACCATGGAAGTAGAGCCACAAGAGCACATGGGAAAGGAAATGCAAAGGCCAACTAAAGAAGCATGGCCAAGCTTTGTGAGGCAACAAGAGGAGGAGTTAGTCCCACAACCTCCCTATCCACAGCCTGAAGTACAGTAGGAGGTAGATATAACCATTGAAAGAAAAGCAGAGATTAGAAGGAAGAGAATAAACATGCTAGACCCGGCACAGAGGAGGTTAAGAGCTCAACCAACAGTAGTGGACCCAAAAGCGCACATTCCTCCAAGGGAAGACTGTTTTCTAGTATATTGGAATGCAGAGCTCATAGTATGGAAACAAAAAGAGAATGATCATGACCCGTTCGACTTGAATTTTCGATTCCCCACTACATTGAGCATAGTGTTATCAACCAAGGTGGTAAAAGTAATGATTAATGTAGGAAGAATGTTGGGACACATATGGGTGGCCAAAAGAGAGAAGAATCCTACCCTATGGGGAATGGAGGCTCCTAACTACTAGGAGAACAAGGTCATGGAAGTTCCAAGAATAGTAAAGGGCTACAGTGCCAGTTGAGGTGGAGAAGTCACATCTGGGAGATGGCAACATGGATGCCTAATGTCATTCTGCAACACCCTACGCTTCAAGAGGAATAACTCCATTTACATGCCATATTCTAGAAGGGTAGGAGTGGACTTCAATCCAACAAACATCCATGGCTGATATGGCTTTCCAAAAATTTATAGTGTTAATGCCACTAAGCCCGAGGAAGTACTCACCTTTTTTTAGTAGGACTTGTATGCCTTCATTGACCACTTCCTCAATGAATTCAGCTCTTGCTCGGACCCCGCCTTCCTCACAACTTGTAATTACCTTAGGCTCCTTAGAGTATTATTAATGAAAGACCCTACTCCATAAGAATACCGCCTCTTGCCACTCTTTTTTTATCTCAATGCTAGTATAGAGAGCTATGTACTGCCTAGGCTAATGATGCGCACTGCCTTCTTGCCATCTTTTTGTGTACCCCTCTTAGAGGATATGAGTGATAGTCGTTTCACTAGCTACAACCATCTGTTTTTGTCCACAACCCCTCTCAATGTTTGAATGAGCCTAAAAGGATACATGCAGGGGAAAAGCTTTCTTAGTAGGTCCCTTAAAACCCCCCACCCTAAGCAGTGCACTTTTCTTCTCTTTGCAGATACATTTAAATGCTCACAACCAGCAACATCGGTGGCCCCGTCATCCACTCGATACCCTCAATCTCCACCATTGAAATTAAGTATCTGCTTCTCTCCCATGACCAATCCCCACAAGGCCCCATCATCAACTCACATGACCACCCTTCCAATTGCTAAGCCCTCATCAATAAAGACCCATAAGTGCCATGGGATTGGTACTCGACTAGGAGGGGATATTGTTAATCCTGATGCCAAATGAAAAAAAGAAAAAGTCAAAATAGGAAATAATGTGAAAAAAGGTAGTCGACAAATAAACAAGAGAGGAAAGACCAAAAGCACAAAAGGTCAAGAGTCGAAGGTAAAGGCCCATGTGAAAATGCAAAGGCATCACCAAAATTCTGTAAACGGGTGCCAGCAAGCTCCCTTCTGCGCAAATTGTAAAATCTAGACAGACATCGATGAAGGAATAAGGCAACAAGAAGGGAATAGGGAAAGAGGACCTTGGCAAGATGCTCGATCATGTAAAAAAGGGGATGGGTGCCCAAGGGATTTAGAGCTTGTATATAAACTCAAAAAGTGAATGAGAAGCTCATTCTTTTGTGTGTGGCTAAAGTGGCTTCTTCTTCTTCTCTTATCCTCTCCTTCTTGCTTGGGTGTGCTTACGTTTGAAAGAGGGAGTGTGAGAGTACAAGGAAGTGAGTGTGTGAGGGTCATTCCTTACATCTCATCATGAACCAATGCCCATTACCCCCCATCCTCTCAGCCCACACGAACAACAATTATGGTGAGAGAGAAATACTAGATTTTAATCTTTTCATTCAGTTCATCATTACTCTTGATTGTTGTGGTGAAATAGAGTGAAAATTTGTAGGAAGCCATGGTCAAATTTGCTCCTCCTGATTCCATTGGCTGCCAAACTCCATTTCATGGGGATTGAAGGGGTGCACCAAAAAATGCACCCCCCTCTCTTATGAAAATTTTGAGTTACACTCCTTCTTAGTCACTAATTAGCAAATAACCAGTTTATTTCGCTTATGTTTGTACTATCAGCAAAGTGGTTTGCTTAAAATCGGAGGTCTAAACAAACTCAAAATTAAAATATGAAAACACATGCACATTTTTTACATCAAAAACTACTACTTGGTCTCTTGGATGCTATTTTCAGCTTTTGAATCATGTACTTGCTTTATAATGCCAAACCTTGTGGCCATTAAATGGAAGGTCAAATGGACTCCAATCAATGAACGGACACTTGTGTTAGTTTTGCAGTGTCAAAATACACCTAGGAAAACTCCAGCTTCTCGATTTATGATCGACACATTTTCTACCAAAACTGCTACTTTTATAGCTCCTAGCAACTTTTTCACTTTAAATTCACTCTTAAAATTGGCTCTCATTGGCGACCACAAGATAGGATGACTCAGTTGGTCGAACCTAGGATTTGATCTGCATACATATATAAATCATAAAGAGCATTAAGCTGCTACAAATAAAATACACAATATAGCTCTCACCCTATCCCCTCATAAAATTCAATACATGAATTCCAAGAGGGATAGGCCAAGCATAATCTAACAAAGAAGTAAAAATCTAGTTGGTAATCAACTGCTCTAACATAGACTGACTAAAAGAGCTATCAAAGAAGTCACCCTAATAAGTGGTGGTCTGACTTGTCTACTTAACCTAGGAAAACTAGACCAACAACTCCTACTAGGCGAGTACTTCCTATAGCTTGGTTCATATAAATTCATATTTTTATCAACTTTCACATTATTTATTCTTCATTATTTGGTACTCGAATGTGTAAAAATGAGGGAGCTTAGCATATTGTGACCCAAGGAGAATAGGGCATCAGTCTTAGGTCCCCAATCTCGATACCCAAGAACCTACCAAGCTCTTGTGAGACGACACGATTTTTCTTTTTATTCCTACTCACTTTTATTTTCACTCCAATCATCTTTATTTCCTTTGCGGAAAAATGCCACCCCAAGGAAGACAAGGCATTAACCTCTGGTCTCTATCATGAGTCTACTGACTTGTCCCGAGGAATCTACCATCTTTATTTCCTTTGTAGCAAAATGCTACCCCCCCAAGGAAGACAAGGAATCGGCCTCGAGTCTACCCTAAGTTGGTTGACTTGTCCCTAGGAACCTACCAAGCCTTTGCAAGGTGATGAACATCAACTCTCTTAAAAAAATTAATTTATTTTGATTTTCTTATTTTAGGGGTTAGAATCCCTTTTACCACACCTCTGTATTATATATATTATATATGTATTTATTATTTTTTCTTTTATTCATTAGACTACTTCCCTAGCTACCTCACAACTAACATGGATTCCTAGAACCAACTTCCTAGTAGGCTTGAAGGATAGGGTCACTAGGACTATCCTCTAGAACAACTCTTTATATGCTCGACAATGTCTTTATATAAGAGATGGAAAACTGCTCCAAACCTCCCCAAACATACCTTATCTAATCTTGTGACTTCATGCCTTGATTGTTGGTCCCCAACAAAAGAAAGAAAAATTTCCCAAAATACACATAATACATTCTACTTAAGGGAAAAGAACTTGGAAAGGAAAGATACCACCTACACTTAACTGTAGAAAGCTTCCATGCAACAATTGGCTCCCACTAGGTGATTCTTCAACCCTATCTAATACAACACTAAAACAAAAAACCATTAACTGCACTCACATCAAATAGACACATGGCCCTCTTATTCCAACAAAATATAGCAACCTACTATTAAAAACAAATCCCTGGTCCACACATAAACCCTACTGAAGCACAAACTAGACTAAGAGGATGGGCTACTCGATCCTACACTAAATGCATCAAATTGTTAGCCAAGCACCCTACATAAATAACAAGGGGAGTGACCACTATACCATTGAACAATTTGATGCGTCCATGAGAAAATAGGAAGATGGTCAATCGCTACCTAGCTCATAACCCATACTAGCCATTGGCAGCTAAAACAAAAAATGTCAACAAGCAATCCCTATGGTAAACCAAGGCTAATATCAGAAGGAAATTGTAAAAACCCCTCAAGACCGTAGTTGAGAAATATACCTTCAACAAAGGTATAATTAGCCAAGGAGTCTACAAAGCAATTCCACTGTGAAGAATCAGCTGTGGAAAGTCACTACCTCAAATATCTCAAGCATATCCAAGGTTGCACGATGTATATCCTTTGAATGGGATCCCTCACACTATAGGTCCCATTCAATTGGTTGATTATTAATTGTGAGTCGCCTTTCACCAATAACCAACAAATATCACCACATTTGGCTAAATTTAGTCCCATAAGAAAAGCCTTGTATTCTGACATGTTGTTAGTGAAAGAGGTGCCTAAATACACTTCCATTTTGAAAACCACTTAACGATGGGGGTCTTTCTTGACAACCCCTATACTCGCATGCTTAGACCAGTCCTCGCAAACCTCCATTAAAATATAATATATAAACCAAGGCTTCATTGATGTAACTTGCCATGACAATCAACCTACTCATACTATGATAAGAAAAGTCTAATCGAGAGAGAGGGTGTAAGACACATACAATCCCTCCTTTCTCACTAACCTCAATGGGAACACAAGCAAGAATCCAGTGATAATGGTGGCAATAGACTCGAATGTCCCACATGAAAGATTCGTCTTGCCACTCAATAATGTGATAATTCTTATTCCACCAAATTACTTTGCCTTAGTATAAATATGGATGCTCAAGATAAGGAATGACTTTTTCCATCCAATAGTCTTGGTACCCTCTGCAAGTTTATGTTGAATCTTGAAGGACTTGCAAAGGCACCAAGTTTAATGTTAACCTCTATATATAATAGGGCTTTAGTTTATTGAATTTTACTCTAGTTCAAAACTCTACCCCTTGCAAATCTGTTAGAAGGGCTATAGAGCCATTCTTTCCTATAGAAACAAACTTATAAGGACCATCCCATTTGGGTTCCAACTTACTTGGGAAGAGCTCATAATGGGCATAGTAATATAGGACCAATTGACTCTTAGCAAATTTATAATTTTATCTTGAAGATTGCGAAGCATTTTCATTTGCTTCTTCTCTACTTCCTGATGTTACAAGGCTTGTAATCTAATCTCGTCCAAATGTGTAAGGGAAGTAAACCTTTCTTGCAATGCTTTCTCTTCACCCAAAGAATGGTTTAGAGCAAACCTTACTATAGGCATGTTAATCTTCAAAGATAAAACACACTCTTTCCTATATACTAATTTAAAAGGGGTGTGGCATGTAACTCTTTTGAATGTCATATTATAAGCCCAAATATCCACACACAACTTCTTATCCCAATCACGCTTACCCTCAGATACCATCTTAGATAAAATCTCCATAACTTGCTTATTGGTACTCTCTACTTGCCCATTTGCTTGGGGATTGTAAGGCATGGTTTTATTATGTTTAATATTTAGAGCTTCTATCAAATTCTCAATCACTTTATTCAAAAAATGTGTCCCACGATCGGACACAAGCTCTTTAGCTAGACCAAAATAGCAAACAATTTTCTCCAAAGTGAAACTAGCCGTCTCCTTGGTATTATCTTTCATCATAGTGTGGGCTTCAGACCACTTCATAAAATAGTCTGTCGATACAATAATATAATTCTTTCGTGCAATAGACGAAGGATGCATAGATCCAATGAAATCAATTCCCCACTACTCAAAGGGAAAGGTAATCAGAATGGAATTCACCTCTTATGATTTTCCCTAACATCATGTCTTTGACAGATATAACAATGCTTAACATATGCAAAAGCATCCTAGAAAACCATGGTCACCAATAGCCAATACATAAAGCTTTCTAAGTGGTGAGCCATCCAGCAAAATGACCCCCTCACGCTGAGTCATGACATTCTTCAAGAATAAATGGCACCTCATTAGTCATCACGCAATGATGACACACCTCATCCACTTCCCTTATGTACAAGACACCAACTATAATGGAAAAGTGAAGTGCTTGTTACTTAATCTTCCTCTTCTTAAGTTTATAAAGAGTTGTTGTAGGGTTGCCTATGGATAGATAATGTGTAATTGATGCATACCACAATAGGATTGAGGTTGAATCAATCTTGCATAGATACTCATAGTCACTAATATCAGTCCACTCTACCTTAGGCTCACCAAAATCTACTAAACATTCAACAATTCCGTGTAATTTTGGCAGCACTTTGAATCTCATAGTCAAACCCTTGAAAAGAGATTAACCACTTTGCTAAATGATCAAGGGCTTGAAGCTTATTCAACAATAATCGTAGAGTACCCTTAGCCTTGGTGAAAAACACCACCTTCTCATAAAGAATTTAATGTATAAACTTCTTGGTGGCAAATACTATAGCCAAACACACTTTTTCTATATGACTATAAGAGAGCTTTGAAACTCCTCGTTTCGACTTGCAAAAGCAATCGAATGATAAAGTTGCACCTCCAAAATCTGGGATAGGCAATAACTAATACTACACCTTGTTACAGTTGTAAAGGTATGGAAAAGCTCACCACTTTTTAGAGCCTTTAACAATGGCATTTTAGATAATTCCATCTTAACATCTTCAAATGCCACTTCACATAGTTCAATCCATTCGAAAACATGGTTGTGCGCCAAGAAATTCATCAAACGTAATGAATGCTGGCCAATGCATTAATGAATGGACAACAATAGTCCATAGATGAAACAAAGATATGAACCTCCCTAGGGATGGTGGGTGGGCTCATGGCCACAATTATTGCTACTTTCTCAAGATCAATGGCAATGCCAACCACACTCACAACATGACCAAGCAATAATCTATAAGAAATCCCAAATACACCCTTTTGAAGATTTAACACTATGTAATACTTATGACAATGCTCAAAGAAATTACATAAAATGATGACTTGTCTATCATGAGTTGTGGTAGCTACCCCCAAATCATCTATAAAAACCTTAAGTTCTTCCAACACTATATTAGGGAATTTGGAAATTTCCATGCACTTCTAGAACCCCAAATACCTTTATTATTTGACCACATTGTCAAATCTTGTTGTCTTACTTAAAGATGGAGTCTAATCTAAATACTATATATGCTGCCTTCCCAAATTCCACTTTCAAATATGGATCAAGATATAGCCATGTAGTCAAATATTTATCACTTATTTGAAATAAGGACTTGGAAAATTTTCAAATTCTCTAATATGGTATCACTACAATAGAAACGAGGCATAGACACGCATGTTAGACGCGCAAAGTCGGGCGCGTCTATCATTGCGTCTATAAGTGCGTGTAAAAGTGCGTGTAAATAGATGCGAATTATGCGTCTATATATCCGCGCAAATAGACGCCAATATAGACGCGCCAGTAGATACACAATTATTTAACCACCTAAAATTGCAATTCACATCATTAAAAAACCAAAGTTAATAATTATTTAACCACCTAAAATTGATTCTTAAGCATGCACGTGTGCACATGATAAAAACCATAGAATTAAGAATACACATTGAATCATTGAATTAAAAAAATAGAGTTAATAATTACTTTTTCATTGCTCTCTAATGAATGGCAGTTCCTCCAGTTGACAAGCCTAATATAAGTAATTAGCAGCAAGTGACAGAAACCTTACAATTAGTAGCAAGCATTGCAATATGTAGCTCGTAATTTCTCTACTTGAAGATGATAAAAAATACTTCCTTTTTATTATGGAAAATTCAATTTAGCTTTAAACTTGACTATTGATTCTTGAGTATGCACGTGTGTGCATGATAAAAACCATAGAATTAGGAATACACATTGAATCATTAAGCAAATTAAGTATGTTACAGTGAATGATCCATCTCATCTTCAATGAGATCAGCCCTTGCTAAACTATCTACTTCTAGGTCTATGTTACCAAGAGGTAACGAAACAAATAAGTTTATCCCACTATCAGATGTGTTGCTATATTGCTCAATAACTTCATCAATATCATCGACAATCACATTATTGTCTTCTTCTGCGTTTCCTTGAACATCCTCGCGAGGTTCATCTTGTACTATATCACGCATATCATGTTTGGATTTATCATAACTTGAACATTATAACTCCAAATTGAGCACTCTATAGCTTAATAGATTCCATTTTTCAAGAGCTTTTCAATGATAGGTCACATCATATGGTTTTGAAAAACTTATGGGCATGTTATCCGGGTGCCACCTTTTTAGTATTCAAAAAATGGGAATTCGGAGATTCCCAAACTCACTAATATTGTGTTTTATGGTGTCATCATGCACATCATCATTAATTTTTGGATTGTCATCTGCTATCTCCATGTCAGTAATATTACCATATATTGATTTTGAACGATTAGATGTAGGGATGACATACCACCATCGGTTATTGTTTATCATTGGATGATACACAACCTGTATTTGAAAAACAAAAGCAAGAAATTTAAGTACTTATTATATTGTGTATATGTATCACATGTATACATATAAAAAAATTAGCCTTTGCATATATACCTGCTCGCATTGTTGAGGTAGTACTAATGTGTCATTCTTATTTTGGTGAAATTTTGTAGAGTCAATGATTACAAAACTACTTGGATGACGTCTGATTATGCAATGCTCACCATTTGTTACCACTTCTTTAAACCACTTCATATCCAGTACATATATAAAGAATCATCTGAAGTCAAGCTTCAGAATATCTTGGATCAAGCCACAATAATCTTCCATGGTACCATTGGCATCTTCAAAGTGAGCAAGGACACCACAATCTTGGGTATTTCTCTTTTCATCTATACGTTGAGTTCGAAGATGTTTACCCTCACACCAAAGTGCATTGAATAATGTCCACTAGTAGTAAAAGATAAAAGATCAAACATGTCAATTATTTATGTAAAATAAAACTTATAGAAATAAATTAATTGATAGTATGTCTCACCTTTGATAAGCAACCTCGTGCGTATTCCCACTCTTCTTGAGATATATTAATTTTCTCCTCTTTTTTCATTCTCTCCATTTCCTCATATAACCAATCTATATCAATATGACGTGGGAGCGCATTTAGATGATCTGAAAATGAGACATTACGTCCATATCTAGTGCGAAATTCTTGTCTTTCACTTTTTCTTCTTGCCCTTGCTTCATTTTATAGTGTCACCCATTTGCTCATTACATCACTATTGAGCACACAAAAACTATTTAACTTACGAAGTTCTTCTTTTGTTAGCACTTTAATCATTCCTTTTCCTTGAGGTACTATAGAGGTCATCCTCAAGTCTTCATCATCTTTCCATAGTCGTGTTTGAGAGGGATCCACTTCAGCAAGATATTCAGAGATATAAACAAGGGATGATTGCACTAACCAACCCTCAACCATGCTTCCCTCAAGCCGTGCTTTTTGCCTCACAAAATCTTTCAAGGTTTTCATGAAGCGCTCAAGAAAAAACATCCACCTTACATGAACTGCCCCACAAAGTGCGATCTCATCAATCAAATGTACGAGTAAATGTAATTGAGTAGTCAAAATGGATCGAGGAAAAATTTCATCCACCAAACAAACCACCTCAACAGATAATACTCGAGCATCTTGCAATGTGTTTGGATCAATTTCCTTCGAGCTCACGTATCTGTCAAGATGTATTTGAGAATTGTTTATTTTTGTGTAGAAATTCAAAGATATATAATGAAATGTATACACACCTCACAAGCTCTCCCATCTTGTAAATGATATCACGTACATCTTTGGATACACAATGGGATATGCTAGTAGGAAGTACGAACTGAATATAAACAATATTCATAGATCAAATGATTAGTTGAGGAAAAAGTCATCATATCCCAAAGTTTACACATAGTTACTCCACTAATTACTATATTCATGGTTAGAGATACCCTTACTTGAATCATTTTGTGCCAATCATGGGACTTCAAACCAGATAGTTGCTCCACACCTCTTTTCTTTTTCTTTATGAAGGCTCCCTTGAGACATCTCATACATCCTGTGGGTGTTCGAAAGCTATATATTTGTTCCTTCACTATTTTTTCCTTGTTCTTTGACAACATCTAAGGTGCATGGGGTAGCTCAATCTTTCTCTGGGTCCAATGCATGGCCAGGCTCATCTCATGCAACCAATGTTACGTAAATCCTCCCTGACATTAACTAAATCACGAGCCCCTATCAAGTGATCCCATAATGCAGATACAACATTTTTGAATATGTGCATGGGGTCCAACAGGTGATTGATCTTGAGTTCAGTCCAGTATGGAAGACAAAAAAATATAGAGAACCTAAAAAACAAACAATATATTATGTAAACAATTCATCATGCTAAATACTTTAAAGTCAATTGAGAGAAATGCACTTCTTACGGACTCATGCCGAGTGGAGGGTGGTTCTCGGCATTAATCCATCTCTCCTTCCAATCTCAAATGGTTAGAGATTGTGGAGTCATTCCATTATTAGGGAGAACATATTTGGGATGGTCAATAGGAAGAAATCGATGATGATTGTTGCAGATAACCTTCTTTAAACGTGCCGGCCTAGAGGAAACTAGAGAGGGACCGCAAATAGGACATGCATGATATCCTAACGTGGTTAAACTTGAAAAAACAAGTGAATTAATAAAATGCAATTGATTCAAGTCTTGAATTTCAAATATAGAGTTATATACATGTACCTGAACACTCTCCATATCCTGGAAAGTCATGCATGGTCCACAACAACATGGCCTTCAATGTGAAATCTCTAGAGGATGCAGATGCACTTGTATCTTGCACCTCAATACCTTCCCATAACATTTTTAACTCTTCAATCAAAGGCTCTAAGTAAATGTCCATGTTTTTTACCATGTACTTTCCAGGAATCAGAAGGGACAACATTACATGTCCCTTTTTAATTGCCATGGATGGAGGAATATTATAGTTCACCAATACCACTGGCCATACACTTATGATGTGCTTTTGATGCCAAATGGATTGATTCTATCCATACCTAAACCAAATCTCAAATTTCTTGGCTCTTCTTTGAAAATGGGCCACAAATTATCTATATGTTGCCATGCCGATGTGTCAGCAGGGATCCTCCATTTTCTATCACTTGAACGATGACTAGCATGCCATGACATGAGCTTTCCAATAGACTTACACTTGAACATAAGTTTTATACGTGGAACAATCGGAAAATGTCGCAAAACCTTACAAGGCACATCCATTGACTTCATCTCCACTTCGTGTCTTGATTCGCCACAAACAGGACACTCTTGTGCAAACTCATGAATCCCATGAAATAAGACACAATCATTGACACATGCATGGATCTTGACATAATGGAGTCCTCCCAGAGATGTCAAGTAATGTCTTGCTTGCTCTCTCTTAGTTGGCAATTTGTTTCCTTTTGGAAGCATTTGTGATAATAACCTACATATATTTTTAAAAGTGAGTTAAAAAACCACCAACATCATATATTTCTGTCTGATTTCAAAATAGAACAATTAATATTATGATTCATAAGCCAAACTGAATTGATACCTACTTCAATAACGCATCCAAACTGACATTACTCCATCCATAAATTGTTTGCAAGTTAAGTATCTCGAGGGATGCACGAAGAATAGAGTACGTACAACCTTCATACAACAGAGTAGATGATGCTACATATAGTGGATCATATGGCTTCATAGAGTGACCTTCTCCTGGAACCGATTGCGAAAATAGATGGTGTACCATGTTGTCCAAAATCTCATCCTCTATGACTTGATGGGGCATTTCATGAGGGCTACTATCATGGTCGTCAGTCTCTACTCTTCTTGAAGACTCTGTCTCCTCGCATCGACATTTTGCAGCCTCTCGACGCCGGGGAGGGAGCATCTGAGGATGTGGCACCTCATCCTGCTCAACCACAAAAGGGATGTACGTTGATATATAATTCCCGTAACATAGACTAGCAATCTTAGTGGTAAAAAAAAACAATGAATACCGGTGATTTTTCTCGGTCCCATTCTCCATACAAGCTGAGGTATGACATTGCAATTCGATGTGCTCGAAAAATATACCCTCGACAACGATCACACATGCATTTAATTTTTCGTCGTAGCCATGCATCTCAATTATGAAGACGCAATGTTTCATCCTCACTTGAGGATATGCTCATTGACTCATCAGCATGCACCGCACTAGGTGATGACGACGACATGATTAAACCTAATTCATGATAACATCAAAATATTTTTCATTCATATGTTTTCATAAATACTTAAAGCTAGCGTATTAATTATTCTAAGATCTCAATTTTAAATACACAAAAATCATCATAAATACATTAAAACTTATGATATGAATTCACTATCAAAACTTATCTTAAAACCAAAAAATTATAATAAAGCCTAAATGCGTGTCTATATCCGCGAATACATGCGCGTCTATATTGGCGTCTATTTTCGCGTCTATGTTCACGTCTATACTCGCGTCTACCTGAACAATAGACGCACATATACACGCAAAAATAGACACACACGTCAAAATTCAAACCATACTTAAATCATTTCTTTTCAAACTGCGCCTTTCCTTTCTTGCGTTTTTTGCGGTTCTGAAGCTTGAGTTTAGCCGACATGCAGTCTCTTCATGCCTCACCTAGTCTCTTCATGCCTCACCTCCTCATGACTCACCTCTTCTTTCATTTCAAACACTCAAGAAGGGAAAAAGGAAAGACAAGGAGAGGAAGAAAGAGAGAACAAGAAGAAGCAGCAAGCAAGCATCAAGGGAGGGTAACTTACCAAGGAGAGGAAGAAGGAGAAGGAAGAAGCGCCACCACTCGCCACACCAAACACCCAAGGTGAGTCTCTCTCTCTCTCTATTTCTCTCTTTCTCTCTCTGCTCTGTCTGTGTATTTAGGATTTGTGATTCCATTATGTATTGCATTTTGTAAATCATCAATGGCGGTCGTCGGGCTAAAATCAGCCGACCGAGCGCGTCTGATAGCGTGTCCACATTTCAGTGTAGACGTAGATATAGATGCGAAAAATGTTTCCTCTCATAGCGTCTGAGGGCGCGTCTTAGAGTGTGTGTGCTGGCGCGTATGCTGGTCAATCTACACGCGAGGATACACGTGCGCGCAGATTGACCTGGAATTTGCGTTTGAGAGCACATTTGTGCTGCATCTTAGATGCGAATATAGACGTGCTGGACAGAAGGTTGACTTTGGGAGCACGTCTGAGGGCGTGTCTAACCTGCAATTTAGACGCGGGGATACACATGCCAGGTCTCCCAACTCTGATAGTAAACAATATATTTTTGCAATGATGAATGTGACCAATCCCATGTTTGTGTTTATCAGTTTTCTTGTTTATGAGAAGCATTAGCACTTAAGTTTTATGCTCAATGTCTAAAGAAAGCTCTTTGAAAATGTAGGTAATATATGATTTTTTGTATGCAAATAAATTTATCTTTTTCCTGTGTTTTTTTTGCAGATGTCGTATCCTGGTTCATCTAGCAATGACCCAGATTTGGATCGCATGAATGATACATTGGCCTCGTTTGGTAGGGGGGTCAATGCATTTTTTGGAGGTTTTCCTAGTAGGGAAGACTTCATGGGAGAGATGACCAGACACCTTGGCCGCTCTCTCACAGCGGAGGAGGTGTTCAGTGTCATGTCTGGAATGCCTCTGACGTCTTTGCCTGGCACTACTTCCCAAACTCCACATGCAGGTACTCCACATGCAGGTACTCCATATGCAGGTACTCCACGTGCAACACCTGTATGTGCATCGGCTGAAGCACAAGCATCTGCAGAAGCGCGTGCATCTCCAGAAGCTCGTGCGTCCAGCGAGACAGAGGGTAGTCGACAGAGAGGGAGGAGGGAGAGTCGAGGGGGAGGACGAGGCTTGTGTGGGGGTTTCCTAGGAGGTGGCGAGCAATCACCCTCACCAGTAGATCACGTAGAGGAGGTTGTACGCCAGTACTATAGAGTTACAGATGCTGGTGGCATCTTTCATGATGATGAAGGAAGGGATGTAATGGCGTACATGAGAAGCGTCGTGCATGCGACATATAAAGATTATTTCATTGCCTTCAAAAATTAGAAAAGCAACTTGTGGCAGGAGGTGTTGAGGGCAGTCCATAGGAGGTACCAAAATCCTGAGGGTTAGCGATTCTCGGATGATTGGGGACGCACAAAAGTGAGGGATATGCTTCACAACAAAAGATCCCACCTCATGACACGGGCCAGGGACTCACTGCGGAGGCAGGAGGAGGGGCATGGAGCCTATAGCCAACCACCTATGTGCCACCGCATAGAGTGGAAGAAAGCCAAGAAGAAAGCAGTAGAGAAAGTGAAGAGTCGCCAGCACGCAGAGGCACAATGGATCCAAATGGAAACCATGGGATCGTCGCATTACAGATCGGGCGGCAGAGAGTCGTGGGAGGCAGAGTTTGTAAGTATATTTAGTTTTTAAAATTTTATATTTCTTTCAATTCTTTATATAATTTATTCTAATATATTGTGACTCATAATTGTTTGTATATATCATAATTGTTTTGCAGACTACTATCGTTGGTAGGATACCTACTCCTAGAGAGGTAGGTTACCATCGAGGCCATAACCGCGCAGCCACATGGCTTCACTTCTATGAGGAGGGTCTCATCATTGAGGACCAATACAACCGGGCCATGAGGATTCGACAGCCAGAGGAGGTATGTTTTTCTTACTTTCCTATTAAAAGTATAGCTAATTATAACTTTTTCTCCACCATGTCTATGTAAGCAACCTTGATCTTTTGTGTGTGTAGGCGAACCCGGATGTGGAGCATAGCGAGGAGGGCGATAGCGACGCTAGTAGCCATGGTGGTACTAGCGGAGATGTTTCTTCTTCAGATTCGTAGAGGAGCACCATATCTCCTCATGAGGCCTTGTTTTCTTGTATATGTATGATCCATCTTTGAGCCCACTGCTTGGCCACGCTTTAGGTCGCAAGCACTTAAACTTTCCATGTAAATGCTTTTGATCTATAATGAATACATGGACTTTTATTTTCAATTCTCGTGCCCGTAAGATACATTGTCTTTTTCCCAAATGCACAATCTGATGTATGGGAGGGGGGAAAAAAAAACCAGAGAGCATGTGGTTGCAAAGCTCTCTGGTTTTTTTTTTCCAGTTCTGTTTTGCGCGTCTATCCGCGCGTCTAAATTGCAGAAAATCTGCGTTTATACGCGCGTCTATAGTGCAGATTACACGCGCTTATACATGCGCTTCATAATTCAAATTTAAAAAAGAAATTAAATATCTTTTTTTTAAATGAGATTTTTTGTTTTCCGTTTGCGTCTACCAGTGCTTGTAAAAGCGCGTCTATTACGCATCTATTTTTGCATGTAAATTCATTGATACATGCGATTATAGACGCAGAATGGTAGACGCACAAAGAGACGGGCAGATAGACGAGCCCGTAAGATTTTCTCTGTATTCAAAAATCGCGTCGAAAAGTGCATCTATGAGGCCTTTTTGTTGTAGTGTATTTTCAAGGGAAATATCGGCAAATGTATTATCAGCCATTCTTTGTGAAGAACCAAGAGCATTGCATAGACCAAAATCCATGACATGGTATGCAAAAGTACCAAAGACAGTAATGAATGTTTATTTCAACTTATCCTCCTCAGCTATGGCCATGTGATTATAACACACAAAACAATCCATCAAGGAGTACATTTCTTGCCATGCCAACTAGGGTCTAAAATCTGGTCAATAATAAAGGGCAAAGGATAGTAGTCCTTTATTGTTTGCTTGTTCAACTTCTTAAAATTTATGCATAGGTAGATTTGATTTTTTTTTCTTCCTTATCACAATTCGCAAATACCATTTAGTATGTTTAGCAGGAAATATTAGACATGCCTTCCTTAACTACATCAATTTCTCAAAAAGAGGCTCTCTTAGCTCAAAGGGCATCTGTCTAACCTTCTATCTTATTAGCTTACTACCTTCTTTCAATGGGATCATGAGCACGACAATAGTAAGGGGAATCCCCCTCAATTCATCATAGCTCCATGCAAATATATCCCTAAACTCTTGTGGGAGTAATACATAGTTTACACGCTCTTCATTAGATAATATAGTACAAAGTTTAATTGGATGGGGATAATCAAGAGTCCAAAGATCCCACTCTATTACATCGGCATTGTGTATCCAAAATTTTACCCCTATTGCCTCATTTAAACATACTTGATAGACTTTCTTCGTTGTGGAACCCTCATCAAACTCACTAGAGCTCGAAGTTCTAGTAGTAGTGGTGCCCTCAACTGCCTCCCATTCTATAGTGGGAGGTGGTGCCCTTTCATTCTGTGGGCATTTAGAGTAAACATCCAAAATCATTCTCCTTGACCCATGCAAAAACTCAATCGACTAGCTGGGATGTCTACCAAAAAATCAAAGTGTAATATCCATGGCCATCCTAGTAGCAACAACTCATAACTTGGTCTCCCAACAATTTAGATAACATGGAGATCAGGAACACACTTGATATGCACTATTGTTACATGTACTTGAGAGAGTCAAGACTATTCCTTTTGGCTATCTTAAACTATCATCGGTCATTTTTAGGATAGTTGTAATATCCTTTTGAATTGGCAAACCAAGCCTCTCCAATAAGTCCATACTCATGATGTTTACAATGTCCTTCACTTTTGACTTTCGCTCTTAACCACTGGCTTCTCTAAGACACCTTCAAATTTAAGAGGACTTGCCTAGGTATTGGCATTTTTAATCTTCTTGTCAACCACGATAGACTTAGGGTTAGCGTTACTTGTACTTGGGTCATCATTCTTAACCTCTTTCATTTTCTGACCCCTAGTGACCACTCTCACATTGTTGGAGGCTACATTCCCATAAATTGGAAGCACCTCTACCAAACTAACCCCATTGGGAACTTCCTCTAGGGTGGTTTTTTCCCTTTGTAAGATTTTCTTAGGCCCCTCCTCTCAAGGATTTGCATCATTTGAAAGATGATTCACTTGTCTAGGTTGTTGACTACCTTGTTGGAGCAAACTAACTCTACTCCAACATGTATTGGCCATATGTCATGACTTCCCACATATATCACACTTCAAATGAGGGCAGTTCTATAGGATGTACTAACCACCACAGCACTTACAAATAAATCTTGATGGATCACCCTATTTAGGGCATCAAATCCCTATTAAGTTTTGATACTTCTTCAGGAATTTTAAATCTACAACTATTTGTCTATATTGTTTAGTTATCATGTCCGTACAATGCTTCATCATGTGCTTTGACTTTCCCAAAAACATTTGATGTACTAGACTCATAACCATAATCATTCGTTTGGTGTTCCAATGGCTTAACCATTTGGTTAATAGGTATTAGGGGTTGATTATTTGGTATTACGTTGAGTTTCATCAGTTGGATAGCCATTGACATGGCAGCATTAGGAGGAGTTGGCAGCATAGGTGTAACGTGCCTGCTATCTAGGCACATTTTTAGCAGTCCATTGAGAGACGAATCTAACTAACACCGTCCAACACTCCCATGGAATGTTACGCGGTTTGTCTCCTAGGTTTTCTCAAGTCTTCCTTGCAACAAAATGTTCATGACTGTACCCACTTGGATCGACCTGAAATGTGGGTCCCTAATGGTTAAGGTCTCCTAACAACATTCTAGCGTGGTCTTGGACATCCTACTTTATGTAGAGATACCCAAGCTAAAGCAGATACATCCTGCACTTGATTCAAAGATAATGGGAAACGAGAGGGATGCGCCGCTCAACCTCTCTACCCGTAGGGCATAGTCCCATTCTAGTCCCCTAAAATGGCATGAATCAGGGTTCTAACCTAACAATACCTAAGGTTCAAACGATGATAAAACCTTGTGAGAAGCCTCTCAGTTCTCTAGGACCACCCTGTCGTCCCATCGAGAGACCCACCCGTTTCCCTCAGTAGGTATTCTTTAGTTATCTAATTAGGTCCTATCACATTTATGCGTGACATTTAAAATCAGTTTTAGATGGGGGATGGTTATAAGTTAAAGTTAGGGTAACTATTCATAGGTCCTAAGATGAAGCTAATCAAGCTATTGAGGTCCTTGAGCTTGTGTCATCTATTAGATATTTGTAAAATAAAAACAACATCTGTGATTTGAGTGAAAGATGCAGTAGAGATCATGAGTAGGCCTTTAAGCTATTTAAGGCCACTAGAGATAGCTATACTAGCAATGAAACCAACAATGGCTGCATGGGAGAGAAATTCTGTTATGAAGCCAAGATGTACGTAGCATAAATAGATGAAGTTAGCTTCTATTGAAAACTAGAAAATCACCAAAAAAGAATTTGCACACTCTTTTAGGAAAATGTGAGAGACTCTGAGATTAATTTTAGGACCTGAGTAGACCAAAGGATGCTTCGAATATGCTAGCAAAGAAAGTGGCAGTTAATACAAGTGCTAGCTATTTCTCCCAATATGTAGAATAGTCATTATTGATGCACTTGGTTGAAGTGGTCTCACATTTAAGATTGGCAGATAGACCAAGCTAGACATGACCATAACCTTTTCGCTGAGTACAAAGACACTCCAATTCAAATCCCCCCTTAATATTACTACTTGCCAAGGTCCCCACAGTTCATCCAATATGGGATGGGAACCAAAGTGTACACCAATAATCTACACCTTGCAGTAAGGACCCTTTTTCCCTTTGTCCCCACCACCAAAGAGATCCAAACTCTATGGACCCTCTGTCCCCTCAGTAGACCAGGACCTTGCAATAAGAACCCTCTGTCCCCTCAGTAGACTAGGACCTTGTAATAAGGACCCTCTGTCCCTCTAAGCAAACCAGGACCCTCTGTCCCTCTATCCCCTCATCAAACCACCAAGACCTTGCAATAAAGACCATATGTCCCCACCACCAAAGAGATCCAAACTCTATGGTAGCCATGGTATAATCTACAACTTGAGCTCTAAGATTGATGTGAATTTTATAAGCATTATGACTTGGATCAAAATCGTGCATGCATACAAAGAAGGATAGTCCCCAACATGTCTCCAGCCCTTCTCATACAAAAATTTCTTGCAATTGATGTTTCCTTGTTTGATGTTGTGCTCATGCCATGGAGATACAAAATACCAGAGTCATGGTAAGTGCTTGAATGATGGCTCTCTAATGCAGCTGGAGCTGCCATATTCCAAGCCTTACTACATCCCTATACTATATATCACTACCATTATTGCTATTGTAGGTGTTGTCCTACACCCATTCAGTTGAAATATCAAGCAAAATGATCATCTAAAGGTGTATTATTCAAGCATCAAATGCATGAGCTTATCATCTAAAAGGCCACCACATTTAATTTCATTGGCATGACTAGCATCACCACCAAGGAACCTTATGTCCCCCATGACCCTACAGTAATCAATAAACTTAGAATAAACCATTGACATGACATGGCACCACTAACCATGGAAGATAGAGATGTTACTTGCCTTGCTACATCAAGAGCTACCAGGTCTGATGGATCTGAGAAGCAATAGAATGCAAAATCAGTATCATGATGGTCCCTTGGGTAAGTTACTCATAAATGTATGTGTGTATCATGTGGGTTCAAAATAAGGTATTTTTAAAATAACATTTTTATACATTTTTTAGAAGGATGCAATTTAAAGGGTTATTTATAGATTGAATAGAAAAGGGTAATTTTTTATTCATGAAAAATTCACACATAAGGATATTTATAAATAGGCCTCCTTGAAAGCACGTGATGTAGAGGATATACATATAGTAGCTTCCCCAAGGATGGTCCTCCCCCCTTCCTTTTTCTTGCATGTATCCTTGTGCAATAGTACCACTTTGATATCCTCTGGGTATCTTTGAGAAGGGATGTGTCTTGCTCCCATTCAACAATAGCAACAACATAAAAAAGATGGTCAATACCTTATACATTAATGACAAAGGCCCATGACATGATAGTCATGGCTCATTGTGCAAGTAGCAAATGCATGAGATGATCATCTAAAGGGCCATCACATATAATTTCATTAGCATGACCATTTAATTTCATCTAAAGCTGCTACCCTTGGCTATAAGCTCACCTATGCTCTACCAATAGATTGGAATTAATGATTCTGAAGCATGATGATATTCCTGCAAGGTGAACTTTAAAAATTGGATCTAGCTACCCAAGATGATCAATCATTGATGCAACACACATGCATGCTATTCCTCAGTATACTAACTACCACAGGGAGAGGGTGCTGCTCCTCTTGGATATTCAGCTTCTACAATTTGGTCCTGCCACACCCACTGGTCTGTTGCTCCTACCATGATTGCAGTTGACCTGATCTCATGCCATACCTTCCAAAGGGTAAGCAAGAGGGGGTGTTGTGGTGGTAGAAGATACATATGCACTGGAAGTGTGCACTGGAACCTGCAAGCTTGTAGATCTCCTTATCCCACAAAGTGACACATGAATGTCTACACACTGGATGGGTACCTGCAATATTCACCACAAATTGTGTGAAACATGGACCCACTCTCACAAGTTTGAATGCATTGCTAGTCAAGTTCTCAATGTGTGCAGTTGCAATATTTTCCAAAAAAATGTTTGAAATAGGGACCAACTCTCACATGTACAATTTTTCTTAATTTCATGTTGTAAAAAGCTACAAAAATAGTAGGTAGATGTAAAAATACACATTATCTTAGCCTAAAAATCACAAAAAATGGCTTAACTTAATTGCTTCCTACAATTATCTGTCATAAGAAGAAATTTTCTCATGAGAAGAAATGGCCCATTGTATGCATATGCACTTTGGTTCAATTAATTCCCAAATTTTGATTTTCTTCTCCTTCCTCTTTCTTCTTCCCTCTCTTTAGATCCTTCTTTCCCTTGCTAGAGAAAAACCCCGCAGTGAAGGCCTTGCCTCAATTTTCCCCAATCTCCTTATGTAGAGCCTTTTTCTTTGGCAACATACTGGCAACCCCTCCTATCATAGATCTCTCAACTATGATGCAATCAAATCAGAATGAAAAATATCAAACCTGGGAAGAGGGATTACATCAAGCCATGCGAAAGCACTCTTACCCTACATCATTGTGCAATCCTCTTGGCTGCAGACCATGGTCTATACATCAGTTGCAGACCTAGGTGATGAGACATACCATGGACATCAATGCATCATCTCTAGGCTCCATAGATCCATTGGGTCGTTTGAGTAGATGCTATATTTTCTTTCCATCATCTACTAATTTGGAAATTGCTTGGCATTTTGGAACATGTCTTTCTTTCTTGAAATAATCATAGAAGACAGATTGTTTAGAGAGATTAGCTTCCATGCTCACCTGCAAGTATGTTGTGTGTAGTTACTCACCATGAATTGATTACACAGACCGTAAACTTCATATGAAAGAGGAGACAACTAGACTCCATAAGTGTTGAGCTATAAATAGAGTTGTTACTAACTCACCTCTGGCCCAATGTGATCTACTCTTGCCAAAATGCCTCCTTCATAGTTCTTTCCTGTCACCCCTAAAATTTTGCAGGACCCTTTCAGCATTGTTCAATGGATCTGCATCATTCAATGGAGTTGTAGTCATTCAACAGATCTGCATAATGGAGCTGTAGTCGAACTAGAAGCCATTTGCATGATGCCTGCAAACTAGCTGTCCTAATCTATTGGCAGAATACTTAGTCCTAGTCTACAGGGTAGCACACTAATAGTGTGCATGTGGAGAGATCATGAGTGCCACATGTTTTTGTTGCATTCGTAAACATCGTGTTTTAGGAACATCCACCTTTTTCCTAGCTAAGGGCATGAGCTTTTTTCCTTGAGATCACAAGGCTCTACAAATGGCCATATTAAACATCGCACTCACACACACACACACACACACACACTCTCTCTCTCTCTCTCTCTCTCTCTCTAAAAATATATAAAGTGTGTTGTACTATAAAATATAATAATCATATATACACTTGTAATTTGGATTTCTATCAAAAGGCTCTACAAATGTTTTGATTGTTTGCTTTAATAAACATTGTCCACAATGGAAGTTGGGAGGTCATTCTATGTGTCTTCCATCGCATTGAGGTTGTTTATCGCATCTTTAAAGGCAAGTTATCTCTTGACCTATACTATCTTGACATTTCATAAATACAGTAACTTTCATCTTTGCATCAAGGTTAAATCATGTCTTCAATAGGTAATCTACACAAATGTACTTGTAATTACAAATGTGCACCCACACCTCAAGGATGGCAATTAGCAAATAGAAGCACCTACTTTAGGCACAATAATCATGACTTTTTTGGTAACTTGTATCCTCATATTAAAGAAGGTGTTGATATTGTTTTTGAAGATCAAGCAAACAGAGTGGAGTTGTCTCCTATTAATAAAAAATGGATGTGGTGCGATTGTGTCGCATATTGTGGTGGTGAAGTCTATGTGGCCCCTTCCACATATTTCAAACATCAACAATTCAAATTTTCATATAATGGGTTGGGTAGAAACGTAGGTCTTCTAAGTGGTGACGAGTCACATCCATATAGTAGTGATAATGATCTCATTACACAAAGTAATAATGATAATAATAATAACAATGGCCTTACTAATAGCAGTGACAAAAATAATGCAAATGAAACCCCACTATGTGACTATTTTATCAAGAATCTTAATAAGAATAACAATGGGCTTTGTCAACACAATGAGAGCAACTATAACTGCCATAGCAAAGATGATGAGAGTGAATCTAATAGTGAGAATAACCATACTATGCAATCATTAGCTCATCAAATTATAGAGAGACTCATCAAGCTTCAATCACTTTGGGAGAAACACCAAATCTCAATTATAGCTCAAGATAATATGCTTCAACTTTTATTTGGGGATTTGGGTGGAAAAAGAGTTGGAAAACGTAGTGTAGAAAAAGCAAAGCCGAGCTTATGTAAACTATTGATCCAATTGCTAGAGCCACAGGGGGGATAGTGATTTAGATGGTGTGAGAGTTCTAGCATGTTGGGAACAATTTCATGACCTTGGAATGGTTCAACCACAACATTATAGGCTATGTATAGGTGATGAAACAAATCCCCATGAAATTGAGTACTTTTTACCTAGTAATGAGGACTTGTACTATGGAAATGTTGTCACATGTGGATGTAAAGATGGCACATAAAATTGTAAGCTTAAATGTGATTGTTTGACTTGTTGCAAGCTGTAAAAAATGTTTAAAGTCTAGAAATAACACTATAGATTTTGATTATTTACCAATAGGAAAACAAATCAAACTTCTAGCTCGAAGTAAATTTTTTGGTCATGACCTGCAAACAATGTGGTGTCAAAAAGATAGGTGGTTAGGTAAAGAGATAGATGAGTACCTTGAATATATAAATGAATTTTAGGATAGGTCAAAATGTAGAGAAGCTCAAAATTTTTGGAATCCAAGTGTTGAATACGAGATAGCTATTATGTGCAAAAATGTATCATGTAAGAAAGTATATACTACATTTCCTAGATCTTGTTTTTCTGAAGTTCTACAAAGAAGCTATAATGAAACAAATCATGATTATAACTTTGTATGTAAACAATATTGTTCTTGAATCAACATAAAAAACATATGCTGAATGGTGATCCTTGTAACTTGGATCTTCTTCTCCATTGGGATGGGTTCCAAGCATCTCGAACAACTCAGCATGATTGTGGAGTGGTAGAAATAAAGGGTCTAGATGCTGGAAAAGATTCTAATATAGTTGTCCTTCCCATCTTGTTTCTACCTTTGAGTGCTTGTAAAGTCATATGAAAAACTACTGATGTATTTCATGCCTTTTGTGGCCATTAATACTAAGTTAGAAGACCTTTGTGTTAATGGTCTTGAAAATTTGTATAATTATTCAATAAAATTTATATTTGGAGATCCCATAGCTGGTCATTCTAAAATATGTAAAATTCACACAATGCTAATGATGGTCTGGGGACCATCTTGCACAATGTAAAATAGGCTCATTTAAAGATGGTGGTCAATTCTTTTGTCTTAGAGACAAATCTCATGAATATATGCATGTTATCAATCCATTCTTTCAAGGTAGATACATGTACAGTTTAAATAGATACCAGGTTAAGGGTTGTCTAGAGAATCATCACTTTGGAGATTATACAACTTGTATGGGTTAGACTTCTCATTAGATTTACTATATGATACAATGAAAATTCTATCACTTAATTTATTTAGTAAGTATATATAATCTCTAATGAAAAACTTATCAAATGTGGCAAAGAAAGATATTGATAGCCATACGAAATCAATCTATAAGATTGCTCCTCCTTCCATTCGATATGGATGGTGGCTACATGCTCCAAGTAAATACTATGAAAACTTTAAAGCACAAGAGAAACAAATTTTTATACAATAGTGCTTGCCATGCATCATAAGCATTGTAGAGGGTATTCCAAAGGAAGTTAGTGATTTAGGTATTCTTTTGGTGGATATAACACATGCATTCTACAATTATAATAGAGAAAAATGTTAGTCTAAGAAAAGCATAGAAGTAGTCCGCACTTTTCTTGTAGCTTGGTGTGTTCGAAAATATGAATATTTTGGTCCAACCTCTTCACCACTAGAGCATGTAGTAGGAAATGAAGTTATTAGATGACATTTTGAGACATGGCTCACATGACATTTTTTGGTGTTATACCTTTGAGCGCATGGTATTGTCATATATAGGGATTAATTCAAATGACTTAAAACAAGGTATCTTATGTATCTTTTCATACCAGAAAGTTATTTACCATGGAATTTAAAGTACTACATGAGGAAAGAGATGGCCTTTTACCAATAGAAAAAATACTTATTCAATGCCACTAATGTATTTCACTTTCTAATGGTCTTATGATTACTAATCATGAGAGTTCTATTTGCTATCCACTACATGAAAATGGCATATTAGAAATTTCATGTTTTGTAAAGGTAAATAAAATTTGGAAAGTATTTTGTAAGGAACATGAAAGATCACCGTGCTTCAACATGATTAAACATAAAGGAATTTATATATCTTCCCAAAAAATGATACGTAGAGGTCTTTTGTATGAAGAGAAAACACATGTTCTACAATTTTTTTCCTTAGAAGATGGTTGCCTTGATGAGACTATAGCTACATGTTACCAAAAAGTAATTTATAATGGAGAAATTTACAAAGTTGGAGATTATGTAGTAGTTAAAGTGGATAATACGTGTGAAGATGTCCCAAGCATAGGTCAACGGAAAGCTCAAATAACTAATTTTTTCTCTATACAAGTGAGAGGGGCAAACTCTAGTTTTGTAAGTGGAGAATATTACAAGTAATGCATAATAAGAAAATATGATATAGAGGAGCTATTAGTTTGTGTTAATATAGGGATGAGTGTGTTACAACCAAAAAAGGCTTAGGTTTGATTGGAATTACATATGACCCATAAGCTCATTGCTACATAGGTTTGTTCCTATTTCTAAGGGTAATAAAATTATAGCTTATGTGACAAAATATTTATCCCAATGCACTAGATTACTAGAGTTAGGGCAACTTGGATGTGTATCTCCTTGGTTGGAGAAATATGATATCGTCATAAGAAAATATATAATTGACAATAATACAAATAACAAGTATTTTCATACTGTACTTAGAGAACTAATTGTGGAAACAAAGGAGTGTAGGCTAGCTATATTAAAATGTGATTGTATACGTCCAAATATTTGGAGAGTAGATATTGAAGAAAAAACATTAAGACCATGGG
Organism: Lygodium microphyllum; assembly: GCF_053477565.2. NCBI lineage: Eukaryota > Viridiplantae > Streptophyta > Polypodiopsida > Schizaeales > Lygodiaceae > Lygodium > Lygodium microphyllum. Next base: position 42,154,791 of record NC_141147.1, on the reverse strand, counting down.
ACACTTATATAGCATTAGTCTCATGCTTTGAGGTTATAAGAAGAAGGAAAGTAAGCTTGTCTAGTGGTGAATCGTGCTCTCTTCCCACTATAAGATATAGGCCTTATACTGACGTTAAAAGCGACAAGAATGTAAATAAAAAAATTTGCTGCCATCATCACAAAAAGTGTCGTTATTGGCGATGCCATAGAACAGTTGGTAGCAGTGTCGCTAGTTGCGTCGGCATTAGCATCGCATTTGCGAGCTGATATCGACGCAAATAGCGACGCTCTGCAATGCTAATAATGACGCAAATAATGACTCGTGCAAGTAAATTTGCAACACTAATAGTGATGGTAACAGGGAATTTTTTTTTTGTAGCAAGGCAACAAGCTGCCCTACCACATATAGCATTGTATGCTGTATTTGGGGCCATATAAAATAGTTTCTGCACTATGTACAATGCTCGTGTAAACAAAAACAAAGTGTACTTAAATCATAACACTGATACATGAAATAAATACATGATCGCATAATGAAAGTGACTGGTACAATTATGACAAGATATCACTACCACATAGAAAATGTCTATACATATCAGGCAACCAAAAAAGAAGGGTGTGTGAGCTCCAGGGATCCAAGGGGGGGAGCTACATATCCTCGCCATCCGAAAGCTCATCTCGCCACAAAGGAGCATCGAACGGACTCTGCAAAAAAAGAAACAACTACACATCAATCCACCATACAATAATGCATTCTAATTAAAAATGGTCACTATGGATAAGAAAGATGAGTGACTTACAGGGCCACTGCGTCTATACAATCGGTCGATCAATGTAGTGAGACCATGCCTCTCTACTTATCGAGTCTCAAGGCCGGTCATATCACGACTTATAATGGAGTACTACAAAGAAAACAAATTACTAACTGTTAGAAACATGATTGTCAGTACAAAGGATATTGCAAAAAAATAAGCAAGCAAAACAAAACAAAAACTTACAAAGTCCTCCAGATATGTCTTGTGGCCGTCACTCCCAAGATAATGGACCACTTCAGCCTCTAGTCGTGCCCTTGTCGCCTCGCGCTGCTGACTCCAACTTCCTGGAGAATCTGCTGCCTCCTCCCTCAGTCGGCACCAGTCATTCGCGTCTAGCCACTCGGGCTTTGCAGCCCCACTCTTGAGTGCCTTGCATACGTTCAATCGTCTGTGTGACATATATGCATGTATGCAGTCCATCATCCAGCCCGTAGAAAATCTATCTACTGTGGCTGGAACCGGAAACTCCTCATGCAAGGATGCTACTATGTGGTCCTTGCTCCCCTCCAATATGTTTTTCCGATGATCTAAGACGTTGTGCCGAAAAACTTATTGGCACAACTCTCTCATGCGAGCCATCACCCTCCTCCCCTCATCATTCATGATGATGGCTCCTGACCTATCATCGATAAGATAGGCATATCCCTCTGGGGTATGCCTAAGATGGGTCCTCTCTTACCTAAGTCCACGCTCCTGGCATATCCAGGAGACCCCTGTACATCCGGTGTATCGACCGGGGTAGTATCTATCGGTGTAGAACCCATAGGGGTGCTACCTACACATGGCTGAGAAAAAGTTGGAGTAACTGGAGTAGATGTCCCCACAGGTGTGACAAATCCTGGAGGTGACAAAACTCTAGCAAAACGACGAGACGAAGATACCACATCCATGCCTCCAGAGCAACCACTTGAGCCATGCTCCCCTGGAACTGCCACGAGAGTGAGGAGTTGCACCTGTATCCCATACCGACCGCGGGCTCACTGCCTTCGTATCTCTACAGCATCCCCTAACCCTAAAGCACTCCCTCCCTCTGGCCCAAGTCTGGAGCGTCGACCTCGTCTGCTCGAAGCTGAAGCATCTGATCACGCCGAAGTAGATCTAGTAGAGCGGCTTGACGATGTCTGAGATAGCTCCTGGTCCGATATGTCTCTGAATATCGCCATTTGATCTGGAGACATGCACGTGAAGATATACTGCAACTCCTCATCGCACATCCCTCGACTTATCTTGAAAAGGTCACCTGCATAGACAAAAAGTGATGTTAGCATAATCAATTTAAATCATACAAAACATGGTATCCTTATAAGCGATTAGTCAACGAATTGAGTAAGTGGATGCTCCAAGTATGAAGTATCATATGGTCCCATATCAATCTCCTGACACAACTCCACATACACTGGAAGGTCGATAGACATGTCACCACAAAAGGATGAGTCCACCTCGTTCTCAAAGAATTTTTGGACTCCTATATTTCCATCATTGTTAGCCGATGCTGGCTCCTCTACATGCTCCAAGCTTTCGGTGGCCTCCACCCCTTGCAATATCAATCCCTCTATTTGTATATTGTCCTCATCTATGCTCGAAACATCGCTTTGATCATATAATCTTACACTTCGGGGAGTTGAAGGTATAACATGCCACCATCGAGGTTGTTGGGGCTTTGGATAGAAGATTACCTGTTCACAAACACGTATAAGAGAGATTAAACTATTGTGACATGTACCATGTCGTAATATAATTAACAAAGAAATGAGTTCATGCACCTATTCACAATGGGCTAGCAACACAAAGGTGTTGTGCAAATCCGTCTTTTTTTTTTCGGAATCTATTTTGAGAAATCCAGATGGACCTCATCAAAATGTTACTCCAGCTCCTTCAAGTACCATTTTGAACCACTGCACATTGAATGGTATCATGGAGAAGCTACGGTAATCCACTGTAACAATACTTTGCAAGTTTCCAAAATACTCCATCTTATCTATAACCGTGTTTGGATCCGTTGCTCGTCGTCGTCTCTCCTGCTGGAACCTTGCTATGATACCACAGTCCATTGTGGAGCGCATTTTGTCAATATGCTCCACGCGAAAATGCCGTCCGCACGACCATGTTGCACTATATATTTTGTATTGTACATCGAAATACTCAAATTAGTTTTCGCATATAAAATATAAATATGACAAATCCTAAACACGTCCTCACCTTTGGACTACATCCCCTCGAGAATTTCCACTCCTCCATTGAGACCTCCACCCCTTCACGAGATACTACGGTCAAAGCTCCATGCAACCATCGCATTGACATGAACCACGACATCTCCTCCATGCCCTCGGGATATGGAATCGGTCGATGGTACATACTACGTCAAAATTTTGATCACGCTTCCTCTCGATCTTGCCAAGCGATTTGATACTTGGTGAGCCATGTCTCCATAGAGACATTGTGCAATATACAAAAGCAATTCACCTTCTCCTCCATTGTAGTATCCATTTTTTTTCTACCCCATTTCCAATCACCATATCTTTTATCAGTCTATCATCGCCCTTCAGTGACCATAGCATTTTGTTATCTGGATCCACCGTTGATAGCCATTGTGAAATATGCACTAGCGCCTCAGACACCAACCAACCTTCAGCCATGCTACCTTCTGGCTGAGATCGTTGTCACGCAAAGCCTTTCAGGGTTTTTATGAAGTGCTCCAAGAAGAGCATCCATCGCGTATGGACAAGTCTAGCAATCTCCACTTCATCTACAAGATGCACAAGAAGGTGGATTTATATCGTAAGCATGCTGGTAGGCATGTATTTCTCAAAGAGATAGACCGCCTCCACTGCTCCCCACCTCGCGAATTCAATAGAGGACGTCTTAATCTCCTTCGGTGAGATCCATTGCACCAAAGTCAACAACTTATAAATAGCCTCGCGTATTTCTAGAGTAAGGCATCCTGTGATCGTGATCGGTAGTACAAACTGCCACAAATGAGAAAGCATTATGAACAATGGCTACACTCCAAATAGCAAAATGTACACGACAATTACAATCCATTTGTAGTACAAATCTAACATATCTTATGCCAATCATGGGATTTTAGCCCTGATAATTGGTCGTCTTTAGAAAATGCAGACATGAGAAAACGCATCATACCCGTCGGAGTGCAGATAGACTTGACTACTTGCTTCACAATGCACTCTTCTTTAGTGGACAAAATCGAAGGAGCGCGAGGTAGCTACACCCAACCATCAACACTCGACTGCGGCCAAAGCACCTCCATCTTTCCTACCTCCTTTAAATCCATTCGTGCCCGTATAGTGTCTCTCCTTCCTGTGATGTGGTCCCATAGCAAGCTGCCTACCTCCTTTAAATCTATTCGTATCCCTATAGTGTCTCTCTTTCTTGTGATGTGGTCCCATCATATAATGGTATGGATGCTTCCTCTCTAAGCGGATCAGAAGTCTCGACATCCATGGGAATCAATGCATCGATCATTGCCTCCATCTCAGGCTCCAAGATTGTAGGTAGGTCTAGAAGGCTGCCTGTCTACTCTGGTATTGACGGTATAGATTGGGTAGTACCTTCCAAGTGGTGTATTGGCTCAGGCACTCCATCTATCACACGCCAATGAACTCTTCTAATTGGCTACAAAGGGTACACTTCTCCTTGGAACGAGGCGTCACCTCTCTGGATAGAAAATTTGCTAGCCACACCCAATCTTCTTGTATATGGTATTCAATTACCTTGCGAGTACAATGCATGATTGATATTAAATTTTCTTATAATTTGCTAAAAATCCGCAATCGCCTGATCAATCATCTCAAATTGAAACTCGCCGAAGCATCGTATGTGTTCTATAGACAATCGATGTTTTCGTCTAATTGCCAGCTTGTATTGAGAGCAAGGACATGGGACACGCTGATTAAGATACGCCTCGCGATCTTGAACAACAAGACCTTCATCGTTTTCCATTTTTTCTACATTATGATAAACAATTTGTTTTTGTTATCATTCTTTTTTTCTTTCTTAAATTGTTTGAGAAGGGATTTCTACTCTTATAACTCAGCAAAAATTAACATATGTAAAGTCTCCACCCACCCACAGATTAACATATATATGTTGGAGTTTTTCCCATCTCGTGGTGTTGCACCGGACCTCGCCACCACTCTCTCTTTGTTTTTTATCCATTCATTATCTCCTCTCCTTCCATCTCTCTCTCTTTTTCTCTTTCTTTATTATGTTGTATGTTTATTCCCTCTCTCTCATTCCTTCTTCTTTTTTCTCTTCCTCCCTCCCTCTCTCATTTTCTTTAACGATCACGGCTATGACTACGATGAAGTCCACGACCATGACTATGACTACGACTATGACCACGACCACGACCACGACCACGACCACGACCACGACCACGACTACAACTACGATGACCACGACCACGACTACAACTATGACTACGATGACCATGACCACAACCACGACCATGACTATGACTATGATCACGACTACGACGATCACGACTATGAAGACCATGACCACGACTATGACTACGATTACGACCACGACCACGACCACGACCGCGACCGCGACCGCGACTACCACTACCACTACCACTACCATGACTACGACCACTATAATAAACAAGAAAAGAAGGGGAAAAAAAAAACTACTACTACTACTACAATAAATAAGAAAAGAAGAAAACACTACTACTACTACAAAAAAAAAAACTAAACAACAATAAACAAGAAAAGAAAAGAAAAAAACTACTACTACTACAAACAACAACAATTAATTTCATTTTCTCTCTAATTTCTCTCCCTCTCTCATTTCCTCTCCCTCCCTCACCCTCTCCCTCTCTTTCTCTCTTTCCCTATTAGGTTTAATGTTTTTTCTATCTTTTTCTCTCTCCTCTCCCTCTCTCATTTTTTCTCTCCTCTCCCTCTCTCATTTTCTTTTCTCTCTTTCTCTTCCTCTCCCATTTCCTCACCCTCTCCCTCTCTTTCTTTCTTTCTCTATTATGTTTAGTGTATTTTCTCTCTCCTCTCCCTCTCCCATTTCCTTTTCTCTCTTCCTCTCCCTCTCTCATTTCCTCTTCTTGCCTCACTCTCTCCCTCTCTTTCTCTCTTTCCCTATTAGGTTTAATGTTTTTTCTCTCTTTTTCTCTCAACTCTCCCTCTCATTTTTTTCTCTCCTCCCTCTCTCTCATTTCCTTTTCTCTCTTTCTATCCCTCTCTCGTTTCCTCTCCCTCCCTCACCCTTACCCTCTCTTTCTCTCTTTCCCTATTAGGTATATGGGTTTTTTATCTATTTTTCTCTCTCCTCTCCCTCTCTCATTTCCTTTTCTCTCTTTTTCTCCCTCTCTCGTATATGCTCCCTCCCTCACTGTCACCCTCTCTTTCTCTCTTTCCCTATCAGGTTTAATGTTTTTTCTCTCTTTTTCTCTCTCCTCTCCCTCTCTCTTTTTTTTCTCTTTCTCTCATTTTTTATCCGTCTCTTATTTTTTTCTCTCTTTCTCTCATTTTCTTCTCTCTTTCTCTCCCTCTCTCATTTCCTCTCCCTCCCTCACCCTTTCCCTCTCTTTCTCTCTTTCCCTATTATGTTTAATGTTTTTTCTCTCTCCTCTCTCTCTCTCATTTCCTTTTCTCTCTTCCTCTTCCTCTCTCACTCACTCTCCCTGCCTCACCCACTCCCTCTCTTTCTCTCTTTCCCTATTAGATTTAATGTTTTTTCTCTCTTTTTCTCTCTCCTTCGCCTCTCTCATTTTTCTCTCTCCTCTCCCTCTCTCATTTTCTTTTCTCTCTTTCTCTCCCTCTCTCATCTCCTCTCCCTCCCTCACCCTCATCCTCTTTTTCTCTCTTTCCCCTATTAGGCTTAATGTTTTTTCACTCTTTTTCTCTCTCCTCTCCCTCTCTCATTTCCTCTCCTCCCTCACCCTCACCTCTCTTTCTCTCTTTCCCTATTATGTTTAACATATTTTCTCTCTTTTTCTCTCTCCTCTCCTTCTCTCATTTTTTTCTCTCTCCTCTCTTTCTCCCTCTCTTTCTCTCTTTCAATGTTTCCCTCTCTCTCCCTCTCCCTCTCCCTCTCTCATTTCCCTATTATGTTTAATGTCTCCCTCCCCCTTCTTCTCCTTCTCTCATTTCCTCTCCCTTCCCCTCTCTTTCTCTCTCCCTCCCTCTCCCTCTCCCTCTCACTTCCTCTCCCTCCCCCTCTCTTTCTCTCGCCCTCTTCCTTTCCCATTTCCTCCCTCTTTCATTTCCTCTCCCTCTCTCTCCCATTTCCTCCCTCTCTTTCTCTCTCATTTCCTCTCCCTCTCAATACACGCGAATTATACCAAAAACAAGTAAAAGAGAGAGAGAAAACTCCCTTTCCCTCTCTCATTTTCTCTCCCCCTCCCTCTCCCTCTCCCTCCCTTTCTTTCTTATTTCCTCTCCCTTTCTCAATACACACGAATTATACCTCATTTCCTCTCCCTCCCTCTCTCTCCCCCTCTCTCTCTCTCAATAGACACGAATTATACCAAAAACAAGTAAAAGAGAGAGAGAAAACTCCCTCTCCCTCTCTCATTTTCTCTCCCTCCCCCTCTCCCTCTCCCTCTCCCTCTCTCACTTCCTCTCTCTCTCTTTCTCTCTCATTTCCTCTCCCTCTCAATACACATGAATTATATCAAAAACAAGTAAAAGAGAGAGAGAAAATACAAAAACAAAGCAAGAATGGACAATGCACTCACCGTAAAGGCTTGAAGAAGTGTTTGGCAGCTCCTCTTCGCCCTCCGTACACCTCCTCCTCTTCTTCGCGAACGGTGGCAGTGGCGGCGATGGTGGTGAGAAGCCTTCTTTCTCCTTCTTTCTCTCTTTCTCTCCCTCTCCACAAGATGGTCACGCTCCCTCTCACTCTCCCTTTCGCTCTCTCTTTCGTGAATGCGCGAAAAATGGCGTGCTCGGGTTTCGGCCTGTGTTTTTTTTCTCTAGGTACCGTCACTATTTGTGACGCCGCTATTTGTCGTCACTAATCGGCGTCGCTATAGCCTCATATCCTTATAGTGTCCTATGATGTAGAGTTTCTTAAACTAGAATTATTGTCATATTCTTTTGATTAAGTCTTTGATGCATATATCACATTTTTTGGATTGAGTTGATTCTATGCATATGCATTGTATTGTTGTGAAATGAGTAGAGTTTTTGAAAGCATTTTAGGTTACATGTCAAGCTTATCAAGTCATATGCATGTGTAGGCAACATCTTTGAGATGGCATCTTCTAGTAAGGAAAAAAAAAAGATTCCACATGCTATAGGCTCAATGAAGAACAACAAATCACAAACATTGATTCCGGAAGGGAATGCGGCTTTGTTAGAGACTCCTTCATATGAGCAAATCTTTCGACCTCCCAAGTTGAAGGATCGTGACAAGGGCAAAAAAGATAAAAAGTCATTTTTGTTGGAGTTTTGTAGATACAACCAAAATGTTATTTATTGTGCAAACCATAGAATAGCTAAAAGTTGGCTAGATGGCCATAGTATACATCATGATTTGTTACACAATAAGAAAGAGCAACAGAAGCTTATGGATATAAGTGATGCAAATCATCACATTATTTTACCTCTTGAGTCTTAGAGCTTCTTACATATAGAATAGAGAATATATATATGTTTATCTTCGCAATACTTTGGCCGCACATTGAAAGAATCAAAAGGCAAAAGTAAAAGCAATGGTTCTATTTTCAATAAATCATTTATCTTACTTCTATATTGTGGTTTCATAAGAGATAAATTTCATATTTAATGCATATTTTCCTTATAGATGTATGAAAAGTCTATCACGATACGCGAGGTTCCTATGCAACACGAATGCTTACCAGAGTAAGTAGAGACTAATGTTCATGAAAAAATATATTGAATGGTGAACTTATCCAAGAAAGTGTGAGTGATATTTTTTAATAAGTAATTTTAATTTTAATTTTAATTTTAAATATATAAAATTTATTCATTCTACGAAAGAAATTATACAAAGCAAAGAATTCTTATGATGAAGTAGTTACACCCCATGAGACAATTGAAGAAAACAATATGACTATAATGGTGTGTACTTCCTTTTATATCTTTGAATATTGAGCTTGTAAAATATAAACATGTAATACAATGATTTATATGAAATGATTGAATTATATGAAATGATAAAAATATATAGGATACATAAGAATATGTGTATCAATTGTAATTTGAGGATCAAATTGTTTATAATAATGAGGTACAACCATTTTTAAAATGCATAGTCTGTATATTTGATCTTTAAAGTAGTCATGCATGATATTGATAACTTTCTTATATATTGTAGGATTCTTTGTTATCATGAATATCATTTATCGAGCTATTAAATGACTCTACAAAGGTTTGATGTATTTACAATTTGTATATATAAAAATAAAATTTACTTATATTTATGAAATAGTTCTTTTTCTAGGTGATACATAATGATCATGAGGATGATATTATTAAGGATTTGCAAAATGAGAATGTAAAGATTGTTACTGTGAGAAAAAGAAACCATACATGCAAGGTAGTTTTACATTTCTAAGTTAAATATTGGCTTTTATCTTTGCAAGTCTTTTATATGAAGTGTATTTATCTGAGACATTGATAGTATTTTGAAGATGACTAAGAAAATGCAATCCAACATTGAAAGTAGAAAGATAAGTCATACTTATGATATATAAATGATAAATGTTCTAATATAAGTATAAAGTTCTATACTACATAACCATCATATATAAATGAGAAACAATTTTAAAATGCTATCCATGTAATTAGTAGTTATAATTCTTACTTATAAAGTAAATATAATAGTAAGCATTTACAACATACCGAAGCAGTCATAAGATGAGATGATTGAGCTCTTTCATGTTGTGACAAAGAATGAGATCTTTCAAAATCTTGGATATAACTAAGATCCTACATTATGATCAACACATATATCAATATAAAGTCTAATGTCAATCAAAAGAATAATAAATTTTCATAAGAGCACGCACACTTTTTCGTTTTGCTTTTTGTTCTCATATGTAGGTGGAAATATATGATGATGAAGATAAAGAGACCATACTTATGAAGTTTTTTGACATTCAAAATATTGATGAGTTATATTTATCATTGAAAACATCTTTCAACAGTATAAAGAGAGATGCCACCTTTGAAAGAGATTGTAGAGAGCAAAATCCTTTTGTAATTAAAAAGCTTATTGTAGACTGGTTTCTTTATACCCCAAAAATTATGGTTACAAGAAGTATGAATAATGTACTAAGTCTTGATGATGTATTCTTACTGGAGTGAAACATTTATGTTAAAACCTCTTATGAAAACTTCAATTTATGATGTGTAAACTTGTTTGCATTATTCCTCTTCATTGATTCTTTAATATTCATACCTTATATAATTGATTATGTTGTTACATTTAAACTAGGATAATTTGTATGGTAATTAATCATTTTCATGTACTTGAAAAGATGAGTTTACTAGATAGATAGAGTTATATCTAGTTAAAATCAATGAAAAAAATGGTTGTTTTGTTAGTTTATCTATATATTAAAATTTATTTAGATTTTTTACTAAATTAAAAATTATGATATTAATTTATTATATAGCTATTTGAAAAAGTGATAAATTATAAGGAATTGCTAATTAATAATCTTTGCAATTTTGCTACTCAATCAAATGACTATATGGTAATTTTTCTAAATTGATTTTGCTATCTAGTAAAGATTTTACTATATATATATATATTTAGCGAAACATCAACTTTTTACTTGTTGAGACTTTTCCTAGATATGTTTTACTTTATCTAGTAAATTTATTTTTATTTTTTTGCTATATAGCAAATGGTTTAGAGTTCTTGTATTGAGGGGGAGGGGGGGTCACATGGAATTGAATAAGGTGGAGGTGGCGGAGGTGGAGGGGTGAAGGTCAAGAGTGCTGGGAGAGGGGAGCTACATTCGACGTGGACTGGCGGAGGACGCGGAGGTGGAGGATGCGAAGGTGAAGGGGGCCGAGGAGATGGAGGACTAGTCCAAGTGCAGGTGGAGGTGGGGAGGTTAAGGGGTGGTGGAGGACGTAGAGGCCAAGGGGGACGAGAGAGAGAGAGAGAGAGAGAGAGAGAGAGAGAGAGAGAGAGAGAGAGAGAGAGAGAGAGAGAGAGAGAGAGAGAGAGAGAGAGAGAGAGAGAGAGAGAGAGAGAGAGAGAGACGAAGGTCATCTCACAATTATCTTATAGGAGAGACATGGAGAGAGGATCGAGAGATGGAGAAGCATAGATTGACAGATTGTATAGGATGGCAATACACATTTCGAAGGGCCTTCCATGCACCTTGAAAACTGCGGGAGGCGATCGACTTCGCGAGAGTGTTTCACGGATGCCTCAATGTGTGGTGCATGGCCATGGGGCCATGGGTGCGATTCACGAATGGTGGGTGGGGTCGTGAAGTGCAGGCTCTATGAGGGGTTCCCTGCATTTGGCGAGGGTGCCCCGCAAGCGACATGCTCTACCCCTGCGCCCACCACGTGTGGGCCCCTACCTTTGCTTAACTAATAGAATAAATATAGAGCAGGCCTACTATTGTCCTCTAATCAAAGCAAGATCTTGGGGATGGAAAGGATTGAACTTGAGTCCAAAAGACAAGTAAAGAGTGTGTCCATGACAGCGAATAATAGCATCAAGACAAAAGGCATAGGGTAAAGCGGCCAATTACAGATTGTCATTTAGAAATCCTCTATTATATTTTTTTTTTCCAAGAGAGTTGCATAAAAGTTTTTTAATTGTATAACTATTTATATTATATAGAGCTCAAAGAAAAAATATTGGGATATTTTGATATTTTTGTCAAGCAGCCTTAGTTACAAATGAAATGTTCATAAAAGAGAGGCAGTGGGGGGCTACTAGAGTGACACTCGAGGATGCATTGCTTTAAGGTTTTACAAAATCTATAATATAAAAAATTTTACATCGCTCAATTGACTTAAGTTAAGCTTACCTGTAAATTTAAAGATTTCATATTATATTGTTAAGTGACTAAAAAAGCCACATCTTTCTTGCAAAATTGTCATTCAATTGGGGTGGGGTGTGTTTTCCTTTTAGCGGGCACTACTTTATTGGCCCCTTTACTCTACCTAATTTTTCCTTGAGCTGGTTGCACAACGAATGGATTATGGCATGCAGCAGAATTGACAGTGTTGTTCTCATTGACCGGTAGCCTAGTCTTTCTAATGGAGTTTGAGTAGGTCACGGGACGTATGGCACCTACCACCTCGTACGATTTTCAGCTCCTTCTCCTCCTAATAAACCATCGAAGAAATTACAAGCTCCACGGCATGGGTGTGATGGCTCTCTTAAATGCTTGCCTTTTCTAGTCAATTGCGGTTTGTGCTTTCTCTTAATGATGCAACATCCAAAGTTCTCCAAACCCTTCTTTCTCGATAGTATGACCACCACCCTTAGAATTTGAAGGGCACTTTATAAAGGGGGAAAATAACCTTATCCTTATGAAAAGATGGGGCTTAAATTTCGATGATAGGTATCTTTTCAAGTGCCTTTCTTAATCTAAGGATGCCTTTTAAACACAAAATGATAAATGTATTAATACAACTTACTTGAATGTGCCAATGTGGCATTGACCGGGCTCAAAAAGAAGGCTAAGGGCCAATGTGTCACTAAATCAACCAGAGAAAATTGGATGCTTGAGAAACTCAAGAAGAAAGTGAATTCTTGGCACTCAATAGCCTCGCCTTCGCATGTCAAGCTCAAAATACTACATATATTTATTTATCCCTCAATTATATTCCACGTCCCATTGGTTAGTTGGAGCAAAGGATCAATAAAAGCATGGGACTCATGTATTAGGAGCTTGATATGGGGTAGGTATGTAAGTAATAGGTACTTTGCTCCAATAGGAATGAACTATCTCAAACTTCACTAAGGGATAGAGGATCCCAATTCATTAAAATAGAGAATTAGGTGGATGCATTTAGAGCCAAGCCCCTAAAAAGATGATGGATGTGGAGGACTTTGCAGTTGAAATAGAGGGAAGTATACTCCTCCCTAATAATAGGACTCATTCTAACAAGCATGGGGCCTACAAGCATCGGATATCCTCACCTCTCATGCCATTCTAAAGATGAAAGTATTGTTGGGGGGGGGATAAGCCACTAACGGTGGTGGTTCTCGAGAATAAATAAGACATAAGACAAGATATGAAAAATAGAAACCCAATGTATTGTAGTGAATAAATTAACCCTGTACAATCTTTGTACACAATGAAATACTTCTTGAAAACCATGAACCCTATCTCAAGTTATTAGCTTGAGCTCAAATATCGATGCCATGATGTCAAGGGATAAGTGTATTGCCATAGATCCACTGAGAATCAATCAGACAAGAAAAGAGAAGTATGAACAAAATGATGCCTAGATTTTTCTTTATATTATGAATGAGCCTTTACAATGTTAATGAATCCTTTGATTCAAGACAAATAGTAAAATACCTTATGAATATCCTTAATTTGCAAAGAAACCCTAAAGTAGAATACCTTGTGAGTTCAAGAAGCCAAGATATCCTCCTTGGGCGAGAGGCACCTTGAATCCATCTTATGCTTATCCAACTTTAGTCCATAATAGATCTTTATTACATTGATTCTAGTTTTTCCCAAGGTTTGCACCTTTATCAGTCAGCCTATTTATAGAGAAAAAACTTATAGTTTAGTCCATCTCTTGGCCCAAAACACACCTTTTGCCTCCATATTTCCATCATTGAGTTTTTGTTTGCCTTTATGTGCTTCTAAATTCTAAGCTTTTCATTTTGGAATATCCATATTTTCATAAGAATCATAGATTTTCCATGTATCTAAGAATAGTGCCATTTATTTTTAAAAGCACATTGGCTTTTGAGTCTTATCTTACCAAGATTTTGCTTAATCATAGGAAGCTTTTCAACTTCTCCTCATTCTCCATAGGCATTGGTAGTGGCTTTGACAGCTGTAAAACATGGAAGGATAAAGTGGACTCCACAAAAAATCTCAAACGTGTTTCAAAAGCGCATTCGTTTTTTGATAACAATCTTCTCTTTTCTTTGTAATCATTGAGTATGATTAGTTAACCACTTTCATGTTATTCCATACCAATTCCCCTCTGGAACTAGTATTTGTTAAAGGACTTGTTCACACTTGCATCTTTAAACTCGTTTGTTTGTGGCTTAGTTCACATGCACAGCTCTCGTTTCTTCATTGTTTTGAGATCGATATTGAATCAAATACTCAAGAATAACCTCTTGGCATCTTTTCAAAATTTTTTTTGGCACATGGGAAATAAAACACATGTGGGAAGTGTCACATGCAAACAAGTATACAAGTGGTTTAAACATGTAATGCCAAATATGGATGGTATCTACATGGATGGAAGCACACATGGTAGTTAAAACAAAAATGCTAGTGACAAGAGCCCGTGATGGTTCTTTATTGATTTTGGTACTCTATGTGGATGATATGCTGATAACAGGGAAAGCTCATGATAAGCTAGATGCTCTTAAGGCTCAGCTCAAGAAGAGCTTTGAGATCAACTCCAAAACCTTTGTATTAAGTTGTCGTCGGGCCTCTATTAACTTTGAAGGCTGAGGAAGAGGCACGATTCTATTTCTCTTCAGCACACGACCAAACCCAGCCTTCACACCTTTGAATATCATTGAGTAAGTCGTTGTGCTAATGCCAGCCCTATCACAAATAGATTGTGCATTCACAATTGAGAACTCATTTGACACATCTTTTAATGTGCACTCAATCACCTTTTCCTTCACAACTTTAAACTTAGGATTGGTCAAAGTGTTTTCCAATGTACTTGCCTTCAGCAATCTACTAATACACGATCCAACCTCAACCTCACCTGGATTATCTTTTTGAGCTACCTTACATGCTTTGATACATCACTTCCACTGGCCACTATTCAAAATTAACTCATTGATTGGCTTCTTCTTTTGTTTGCACTCCTGTGTTAGCTTGCTGTTGATCTTTCTCAAGTCATCCAATTGTGCCTTTGCCTCCTCATATGAGATACCAATGTCATGGATAGTGTCTTGTATTGAAATAATTTGATTGTTTTGTTGAAATATAGTGTCATTCAGTTGTACTACTTGTCCTATGAGCTGTTGTATATGAAGTTGATGTGCAGCGATCACATCATGGAAAATTTTTATGGTTGCTTGGCAAGTTGTAAATACTTTGAATGCCTGATCATTGAGCCGCCTAGTATAACCAAGTAACCCATTTTCACCCTTGCACACATACTTCAACAAATTTGTGATTCCTGAGAAAGTTGGAGGTTTATTGTTTAAGGGGTCAATTGGATAGATTCCCCCATTAACCCACAAATCCACATGTTTCAATCCCATTTTCCTGTAACTTTGCAAAACCTAAGGGTTGACACTGGTACGGTGGGTTCTTTTGAATAATGGGGCATATTCAATCTCTACCTCAATATGCAACTCCTTTTTTCCTATATTCATTTTACTATTAATAGAAATGGGGAGCCTACTTGGTTTTCACAAGAGGTAGAGTGGAGATGCACAGAGAGGCACACAAAGGTGTCAAGGGAAAGGAGGGTGTAAGTAATTCACTCTATTAATGAAGGTTACATAAACACAGAGAAGAGGTCACAATAGAGCCATGAGAGAGTATAGATATGGGGGAAAATAGCTCAGAGGGTAGGGATGTCCAAGACTTTTCTTATTTTAGATATTTCTATTTTGCCTCCAAAAATATCTCCAAAAACACGAAATTTGACCAGTTGGTTTTTTTTAAAACCAAAAGCTAGGATATAAAAAATCCTCAAAATATCTTAAAAGGAACTTCTAAAATTTTATTTTCCTTATTCTCGATTAAAAAATCAATTACTTATATCTACTAATCATTTTGCATTGAAAACGAAGCACCACACTCCCGTAACTAACTCCTTTTTTAATATAAAATTTGGTTGAAAAAGACTTCTTGAATGATGAGAGAGAAGGAATCTGAGTATATCTTTGTAGATAATATAAAAAAGGCAAAACGAGATTACAAAAGTGGAGAGAGAGG
Organism: Lygodium microphyllum; assembly: GCF_053477565.2. NCBI lineage: Eukaryota > Viridiplantae > Streptophyta > Polypodiopsida > Schizaeales > Lygodiaceae > Lygodium > Lygodium microphyllum. Next base: position 42,138,904 of record NC_141147.1, on the reverse strand, counting down.
AGGATTATTTTACTATTCTTCTCTCCTCTTTTCCTTGTTTTAAGGAGGAGGGGGGGCTAAAAGGCCCATTTGTGAGTTCATTTTTTTCCTAATGAAAACATTTATACTGAAATCTAGTCTTCTTGTCATTGTTGCTAGGTTTCCACAAGTGCACATGCAATGCCATGACATCCAACCCCTCTGAATCTGCACATCCTCTGGAGGATGGGCCACTACTACCCATCCTCATTATCTCTAAGCTCTACAATCAACTCAAACTCCTCATCCTCTACATCTAAACCATCTACTTCTTCCATTAAGTCTTCTTCTCCTTTAGTTTCATCTACTCTGTTTTCATGATCTTCCTCAACCATACTTTCCACTACATAAGCCTCTTCATCCTCCTCTTAAACACTTTAATTCTTTTACCTACAATATGTATCCACAAAGTACTCCCATCAAGCTCTATCATCAGTGAATAAGTGGCATTATCATGGTTGTGCTGCACTATCCCAAACCATCTATTAGCAACCTTGCAGTTAGTGTTATGTTGATTTTTGCAAGCTACTATCATAGACTAAGACCCAATCACCCTCTTCAATCACTCTAGGTCTTAGCCTATGTCTATTGTCAAACTTGTCTTTATTCCATAGTTTTCCACCTTTAATTTTTGTATTGCTGCTTGTACGTCTTTTTATGTGCGATGGATTGTTTTTTAATACTATGTAAGAGATCTTGGGTTTTTTGTACAACTTGTTGCCCAAGCAATAGTCGAGGGGAGTAGAGAGGAGAAAGCCCATCCCTAGATTTTTTATAGAATTGCTCTAACCACCTTGAGTTTGACGAGCTCAAGGTTAGCATGGAACCAATCTACCCTAATGATGTTGTATTTATTCAAAAAGGTAATTTGAATCAAGAGAAGGTAATGCCTTGTAGCTTTGGGTATTAGCACTAATGAAAGTAGATAAGAGATCATCCAATATATATGCTCTATCAAGTGTAGCTTTCTTAAGGTTCCCCCCTTTCTATTTATCGGTCAATGTGGAAAGCTTTTCACAGGTTTGCCACACTTCCTTTTCTTTGCTTAAAATCACTTGCCCCTTCCCAATAAAGTGATCATTAATATCCTCTACTATACTAAAGCTACCAAGAAGAATGATGGGCAATTAAAGCATTTTAGCGAGTCCCAATTTTGAGGTATTTAAATGAATGAACAATTAGCGTACACAAAGTCAATATTAGATTCTTCATCTATTTTAAGTCTAAGGGCTACCCATTGATTATTGGTATTTTAAAAAACTTGAGAAATGAGATTATTCCATCTTCAATGAGCTCCTATATTTGCTCCACCATTGCGACCTGCATGGCAGGTGAATTGCTAAGAATAATATGAAGAGATGCTATTTAGATTTCTTTCTAGTTCCTTTCCACTTAATTTAACTTCTTGAAAATATAAAAGTTTAAGAGAAATGGAGTTTTCATGTAACCACATTTCAATGCTTCTAGCTCTAACCAAGTTGATAAGACCCTTAGTGTTGAAGGAAATGATATTTAATTACTTAAACAATACGACTTCACTTTTTAGATTGTTTCCCCTTTGGGGCTGAGAACTTAGACTAACCCTATGGGGATGTAGCTACTCAAACTAGACACATGCATGAGTCATTCCATAGCATGTGGAAGGATATCAACATAAGTAAGGAGCAAAGAAGTAACCACAACTAGAATAATCCTCAAGGAGTTTCTTGTATAGGTAAAATGCTTTGTTTGAACAATGCATTATTTGTTGTTATGAAGTATACACAAAAAAATTTATGATTACCTACATATGATGTAGATAGGTGAGGAGCTAAGATAGGAAGGGAGTTCTAGATTTGTCGGAGCCCATGCTAGTTTATGCAAATGTAGAGGTGTCAAGTGCCATGAATCACATGCTGGGGGACTTGCTTGAGCTCATAGAACACACACAATACACACAAGAGGAAGATCACTCAAGAACACAAGACGAGAGATGGAGGCCAAAATGTTTTCTTGCTAGTTTTTCATTCTTCTTTCTCACACAATACAATACACACAAATTATTTATAGATAAGCTATAATATAAAGAAAAGTAGCTTACTAAGTTAAACATTGCATAACTAACTATACTAATTGATTAGCATTATGATAATACTAGCTATAAGTAGGTGTAACAAACCAAATATAATAAGTGATAAGTCAGTGGCCATGTGAGGATCATAATGACCATTGACCTACCAAGTGTAGATGTGCAAACCCATCTAACTAGGGGGTCCATCATCAATATCTACATGTGTTGAGCTTGCTGTCTCAAGACCCCCCCTTAAGATCAACTTTATCTCTGCAACTCCAAGCTTCAAAATTTTCAAAGCTTCTTTACACCCAATGCCTTTGTGAACATATCAACTATCTAATCTTATATGCTCACATATACCAAGTCAATCTCTACTCCAAGTTAGAAACTCATGTGTTTTTGGCCATTCGAGGCCGTTTTTTTGGGGTTCAATTTGGCTCTGCAAGGTTACGAACAACACTTTTAGGGCATACTGTAACTTTGACATTATTGATCAGTCTCAGGGGAACAAGTTACATATTTCAAATCTATAAGTTTTGAGGTGCTTTTCAAGAAGTAAAGACGAGATTTATTGACAAACAAGTTGCGAATTATATGTACTATAGATGTAAAGAAGGCTACCTGATTTATTACTTTGCATATCTTGTGGAAGATTGCAAAAGATGTCATTGTTTGGTACCAAGCTTCGTCATAATGATTGAGAATAGTGGAAATCCTATTATTGAGAAGCTAGATAAGAACAACTATCCATCAAAGTAGTTCTATGTGATAAAATTCCTTATTGGAAAGGGCCTCTATGAGTTCATTTCAAGTGAAAAAAAGAAAAAAAATAATACAACTTGGATAACCTTTGAAAATACATTTTCAATAAATAAAAATACATGGAAGATTCAACTCAAGCAAGAGTTGAATACTTCGAAGAAAGGAAAGATGTCTATAAATAAGTATGTTTTGAAGGTGAGGAGCATTATTGCAGATGCCTTGGTAGCTATTGATGCGATGCTTGATGATGATGATTTGGTTGCGTCTACTTTGGGTGGTCTTAATAATAGAAAGGTTTTGAAATCTTTTGTTACTTTTGTGTATGTATGGAAGCAATTTCCAGATTGTTATGTAGAGAAGGGTCATGATTCATACCACCCAATCTCACACATTGGAAAATTGTATTTTTCCTTGCATGATGATCATATAAAGTTTTCATCATATGTTTTACATGTGACATACGATGAGAAGATTAAAGAAGAACTTGAAATAGAGGAAGATATCTATGAAAAGAAGATCGAGACACTTGCTTTTCTTTTGAATGTGTCCAACCCTTCTACTAGTTTTATATTTTGATGATTTTTTAATGGTATCTAGAAATACTACCAAAGATTATACATTTTTTCAATTGATATGATAGCCTAACAAACTATTTTATATTTTATTTTTACAATAACCTACTTTTTATTGGTATTTTTCCTTGAGAATTAGGCACTAAAGATTATGAAAACTTTAATTGGAATACATGACTATGCTAAAATTTGTATGCATTCCTTTCTTTCAATTTTTATCTTGTAAATAGTTTTTCATTTATTGCTTTTGCTAATATTCTAAGAATACATCCCAACGATAGTTATTTTATATCTTAATATATATACATTGACATCTTATAACTCATAAACTAAACCTGTTTTTATTTATAGAATCATATGGAAATATATAAATGTTTTACCAAATGTTTCTTCACAAGAAGTGTTAACGAACAATACCAAATTCTCAATGGTTTATATATCCCTAGTTCAAAAAATACAATAGTGAGAGATTTATGATTGAGAGCGGAATTTTGGTGCCGAGAAGTGCTTAAAAATAGCTAAAATTTATGAATATCAAGGGAAAAATATTCAACGTCGAAGGCGGCGGCTCGATCTAGGACGATTTTAAGCGCCAAAGAGCTTTAAAGGCGCCCGAGCGACATTTGTTGATTTTTCATAATTTTTCAGACAGTCGTACGGGTTGATACGAGTTATCGGCCAATGCGGGATGCCAAGCCGGATGCCCAAAATTTTTCAGAGGAAATGGCCAAGAAATGGTCAAGATTTGAAAGGGTGGCCACAACATGGACCAAAGGGGGGGTGCCCTTTGGGGGAATTTTAACCCCCCAACCAAAAGGCATGCAAATAGAAGAGGGGAAAATCGTGGAGAGAGAGGAGAAGAGGGCGCCAACAACAATGCCGATTTTCACGCCATGGATGGATGGGGCTTCTCCCTGCCTGCAAACAACCACTATAACTAATCATTGCCCTTGCTTCCCTCATGGATGCCAATCATATCGCCACCACTCGCCCGAGAAATGGTAGTCTCTGTGAAGAATTCTGATTTCAGTCTTTCTCTCTCCTCCCTCTCGCTCCCCTAAAGGCAGATTCATGTGGTGAAGAAGAGGAAGAAGAATGGATGATGGATGCTTGTCCAATGAAGACCGGATTGCTCCGTGGTGCAAGAGGAAGGAAGATTGCTGATTATGGACTGTCATGGACATTAATGGTGGCTGAAAATCAGTCCTGAGATAAGGCAAATAAAAACCCGCAACTTGCAAAGAACGGTAATCTCATTTTTACAAAGGAAATTGATGTTTGATGCAATTTGCTTCATTAATACTTGTTCCCATGGGATGATTATGTATCATTATGTTGTTTCCAATGTCTTCCAACTGTTTGAAATCAGAAAATCAGAAAATCATAAGTGTTATGGATGAAATTAATAGGGTAAAACACGTGAAATATGGGAAAATTGGGTGTTTTTGATATATCAATGGAAATTATAATAAGACACACCAAATAAACTTGTGTTTTTGTTGCAAATGAACCTAAGGGCCACAGCCCATAACTCATTTTGAATTTTCAGTCATTTAATATTGCAAAAAATACAAGAAAAATAGGGAAAATGGAAAAAATAGGAAAAAAATAGATTTTGAGTGCCGAAAATTAAGAAAAAATAAGATTCATGTTTGTGGATGTATGGGGGGTATGAAGTATGAGGTTTAGCCTTAGTTTAGCCCTATCTTTATGTTGTAGTGAGTTTTTATGGTTTTTTGTACAATAAAAACATGGAAAATGAACCCTAAACCTATGCACCATGCACAATCTAAACGGGTGAGAGGGTAGAGTGTATAAAAAGTGTTTAAATGCTGAATGAAATGATGAAAAGCTTGCTGGTTTTTATGCATACCATTTAGGTTGATCGATAATTAAAAATTAAGGACCTAGTAGCACGAGGGTTTCTCGGTGCTAGGTTCATGCAACGCCGCATACGAGCGATAGTCAAAATCATTGAAAGAAATGTTTTCCACATATGCACCAATGTTGATTTTCTTAATTGTTTGAGCATGTGGACATTCACAATTTGCATGAAGCACAAAATGATAAAAGGTATCAGATAATATCTCTTGGATGCATGGCAATTGCTTTCTAGAGGAATATGACCAACGTTGAGTAAGTGAAGTTGTCCAAGCTGTAGGCTAGGTGTTGGGTCTAAGGGAAAGAAAGTGAGGTATGGTACATTCCTGGATACGATCAATTGGTACCTTGAGTGGAAATGTGTGTGATATTGTGTTATATGTGCTTAGCGACGCATCGAGGGGCCAATCCCCAAGGTGTAGGAGAGTCGCAGTGAGGTAGCGGTAGTCAACCGTGGAAGGACCTCCTATGTTTGTACTTCGTGCTATTTGGCAATGTGCTAGGGACTCCCTCTGAGGAGTGTTAATTGGGTTAGAGTTGGACTATGAGACGTGATACAAACGCAAGATGTTTAGGAAGATGATGTATGTGTCATCCACGCTCCTGGCCGCAAGGCCATGGGGTTGTTGAGCACATGATAGAGGTCCGGCTAGTGCATGAGCCTGTGCCTGCCCGTTTTATGTCCCATCAGTGGTGCGTCTGCCGAGAGCCGCTTAGAAGTGGCGGTCTTCGAATCCTGGTTGTCTAGGGACCAGTTAGCAGTTAATGCCAAAGGATACTGAGATTGATCCGTTATTCATCGATAAGCATCGTCTAGTAGAAATCCAAAAGCAAGAGAGAGACGAAAGAGCTAGGCGACGTGCTGAAATTCTTAGGAGGTATTCCCCTAAGCGTAGCGGTGCTGAACCCTTACGAGGGAGTGGAGCTAGTGGTCTTGGTGCCACAAGCAGTAAGTTAGGAGAAGGTGGAAGCTCTAGTGCTCCCCTTCCTTCCATAAGCCAGTCTACATCAAGTGCGGGAGGTGTAACCCCACCATCCCATATTTCTAGTGCAAATCCAATTTCCGTCATGGCGCAGCCTATTACAATTCCTGCAGGAACGATGGATTTGCCGCCTCTAGGTTACCCGCTACCCATTTTTAATGGGCTAGTTGAGGAAGATGCGGAACTCCACATCAGGGAGTTTCAAAAGCTGATGTTTAACTGTCGCATCCAAGAAGAAGGACATTTAATGATGTTCTTCAAAATGACTCTCAAAGGAAGAGCTGCCATATGGTATCATGGTTTAGAAGCCGGAACCATATTGAATATTGATGCATTTTATGGAGCTTTTCGAAGGGAGTTTGCCCCTGAAAGGGGTGGGAAATATTAGTTGCATGTACTCAACGTGACCCGCCAAGAACTACACGAGGATATTTGTGCTTATGTGAAGAAAATAAAAGAGGTTTTCCGTAAGTTGGACACCTCTATTCCTATCCCCGCAGTTGCCCAATTGCAATATTTTCTGCATGGTTTGGACTTTAATATCCAATTGCAGTTGAGTAGTGTCCCTTTGGGGGATATAGATACTGCCATTATACGAGCACAAGAAGTAAAATCCCGACTACAAGCAGCCTATGCCTCTCGAGGCAATTTGATTATGGGTCTAGCATTGGGAAATAATATGGTGACGACCAATGGCAGTAGTAGCCAAGGGATAGCAATGGCTAATCCTAATGGGAGAGGGAACATGATGCAGAATGTGCCTTTATTACGAGCTCCCCCTAGCATGTTGATGCCTACGGGCAGTCAAATGGCTCCAAATGGTGGAGGCCAGACAGTTAATCCTAATACCATTCATGTGGTTCAACAACCAGTGCCTAATCGAATTGTTAGGCCAATGGAACGACAGGGTAATGATTAAGGCTACGAGTCGAGCGCTTCCAATGTTCTTGGCGAGGTTAAGGACATGATGAAGCATTATACCAACATGATTACGGAGCAATATCGACAAATAGCCGTTGATATCAATTTCCTTAAAAAACAACAAAATTTGATAGGAAGTAGATACCCAGATGAGGGTGCACCTTCGAGGTTTAGCTACAAATGGTGTGGCGAGCAACATTATCCACGAAATTGCCCAAATGTCAAGTGCGACATTTGTGGAAAATCCGGCCATTTAGCAGCCACTTGCTGGAGTAAGATTAGTTCCCTCCAGCGAGGTAGTCGGCAACCAGGGCCTGTTAATCATCGTGTGCAAGGAAATGATTCCTAGCAAGAAGAGGACCTAAACAAATACTCCAACGACCAAAGACTACAGTGGAGGAGCTGCCTAGTGGTAGTGGGGTTAGTTTGATTGAGGCTCTGCGTGTTAATAACGTTGAAACCTCTAATATGTGAGCTGTCCTTACAAGAGGTCAAAAGGATAGAGAGGCCGACAAGGATAAGCCTGTCGACGGAAACCCTAAACAGGGCGACAAAGGAACACAAGTTTTGGATCCTGCCATGGAAGGGGGACCTTTGAAGCCCATGGAGAGTAAAGCCGATGTTAAGAAGGATAACGAACCACTGAGGAAGAAGGTGAAAGTTAAAAAAGAAGCAATAAAGCCGGTCCAGCGACCTAAAGAGCGGATGGTTTGGAGTGAAAAGCGAACTCTACCGAACTATCATGAATTAGATTTGGCGAGCTCTCTTTGCGAAGTCAAGCCAGATGTGAATCTTTTACAGCTTATTAAGCTTTCCTCAGGAGTACGCAAGGAATTTAGAAAGATCCTGCGTACCAGGTATATCGTAGAACCTTTAGGTATTGCACGAGTTGGTGATGACTGGTTCGAGCATGCTGAGAAGAATTGCCCAAGGGTTGCAGCCTATGTCGATGGGATATTAGTAGATTATGCCATTGTCGACACGTGATCACCTGTTAACATTATGAGCTCTGAACTGATGGAAAGGTTGGGTCTTGCGATCCAGAAAGATACCTCCACAATTCTCAGAATGGCGGATGATAGTTTGAGACAGCTAGAAGGGTGCATTACTAAGGTCCATGTCACTGTTGCAAATATAGAATGCCTGTTGGATTTTAGGGTGATTCGTTTTGCAGGGCGTCCAAGTTACCAAGTATTACTTGGACGACCTTGGATCTTGCAAGCGGACTGTCAAGTGGATATACCCTCCGGTCGACTGATATTCGGCAGAGGTGCTCAGCGCGTGGTGATTGATGCCTATCCTGAGTCCCCACAGAGTGAGAGAGCTCCTCTATCTTCCACAGAATTGGAGACATTAGAGGATTTATCCGCTAGTGAGATATCATCGAGTGATGAGTCCAAAGAGGGATCCACCACGTAAGACATCTATCAGATCACTTTGAACGAGCCGATAGAGGCCCAAGATCATATAAGAGATGCAGATGTTATCGAGCTAGACCTTGGTACGCTTGATGAGTCGCGACCAATCAAATTAGATTCTATGCTCAGCTCAGCAGAAAATGAGGACTATGTGTCCTTGATTCAGGAATTCCGCGATATCTTTGCTTGGAGTTATGATGAGCTGAGAGGTATTCCTCCCAACCTCGCCGTACATACAATTCCATTGAAGGAAGGAAGCCGCCCTGTACGACAGAAAGTAAGGCTTATGCCTTTTGAATTGAGGGACGGGCTGTTTGAGGAGCTACAAAAGCTTCGGAAAGCGGGTTTGATTTTTCCTGTGTAACACACGGAATGGTGTTCGCCAGTTGTGATCAGAAAGAAGAAAAATAATCAAATCCGATTATGTGTAGATTTTAGAGAGCTAAATAAGCAGATGGTTAAGGATTACTACCCGTTGCCATTCATTGAAGACCAGATTTTGGATCAATTAGCGGGTAGGAAGATATATTCGTTTATGGATTGCTTTGCAAGATATAACCAGATGGCAATTGCAGAAGAGGACAAGTTGAAAACAACTTTTATTACTGTCTTTGGTTTTTGTGTACCATGTGATGGCCTTTGGTTTATGCAATGCGCTTGGTTCGTGGCAACGAACAACATATAAGACATTCGGTGACATATCCCCTGAAGAGTTGAAAGTATTTATTAATGACCTGGGAGCAGCCACTGTAAGGGAAAGAATGTTGATTATTTTAAGAAAATGTTTTGAGCGGTGTAGGCAATTTTGCATCACTCTAAACCCACGGAAGTGTGTTTTTGGTGTACCTTATGGCCTCTTGCTAGGCCATGTGGTCAGTTCGGTAGGAATTGCGACAGATCCCGAGAAGGTCAAAGTAATAGTTGCCATGGGTCCACCACGCACTCCCAAAGAAGTTCATAGCTTCCTGTCTTCGGTTGGTTATTACCATAGATTCATAAACGCCTTGGTAGAAAGAACGTTACCGCTTACAAATATATTATCCTTTAGCTGTTCATTCGAAAGGAGCGACCCTTGTAAGGTAGCTTTCGAGGATGTGAAGCAGGAGCTAGTAAAAGCTCCCATTTTAAAAGCACATAAAAGAGGTGAGGTGTTATATATATTTTCAACAGCCATCATGCATAGTATCAACTCTACTGTTTAGCGCAAATCTGGGAAGAAAAATGGTATCACTCGATTGCTTTTGCTAGCCCGAAGCTAGGGGTATCCGAGATCAATTATACCTACATGGAGAAGTTGTGTCTAGCGATGGTCTTTGGGACCAAGTAATTCAGGCATTATATTCTCTATGAGAAAGTTGTACTTTATACAAAGACGGAGGGGCTTCGATTATTGATGAATAAGCTGCAGCCGCCTGATCATCTAGCGAAGTGGTTAATCACTTTGCAGGAGTTTGATTATGAGATTAGGAGTAAGCCACCAAGGTTACAGGGTATTGTGGAATGTCTTGTGGACTTTGGGGAGCCGAAAGAATCTGTGGCTGAAGGTAGTGACATGGAGTTGTTATTTAAAATAGATACGGCATCTATTCCCTCCTGGTATGCTGCAATAACACATTATTTATCGATAGGAGAGGCTGAATCCGAACTATCTAAAGCTGAGAGAAGGAAAATTAAGCATCAGGCATTAAAGTTTGCCTTGATCGCAGGTACATTATATTGGCAAGGGGTTGATGACATCTATCGCCGATGTGTGATGCCTGACGAGGTGCCATTCATTTTGGAAGAGTGCCATGATTCCGCTTGTGGAGGCCATTTTTCTGGACGGCTTATAGCAGAAAAGGCTTTAAGAGCAGGTTACTGGTGGCCTGCCATTTTCCAAGATGCGTTTGCGTATGTTAAGAGATGCGATATTTGTCAACGACATGATAGTCGAGAGAATAGGAAAAGACCACTCACCCCTATTATGGCGATACTTCCATTTGAGAAGTGGGGAATAGACTCTGTGGGTAATATGCCGTTTTGGTCCACCGAAAGAATTAGTGTTGGATCGTGGAACCCATTTCCTGAATAAGGTGATCAAAAGCTTGACTAAGGCTTGGCAGATCAAGCACAATAAAACGACTCCTTATAATCCGCAGGCAAATGGACAAGTTGAAAGTACTAATAAACAGCTTGTGGGTATCTTGTCCAAGATAGTCTCTGAGAAGAAACACGACTGGGATAAGAAGCTATATGTGGCAGTATGGGGATATAATACCACATTCAAGCGAGCCACTGGCCACACACCGTTCAAACTAGTTTATGGTGAAGAGTGCGTTTTACCCTTAGAAATTGAGTTACCGACCATTAGATTTGCAATAAACCATTCTTTGGGTAATGAGGACGCCCTGTTAGAGCAATTTACAACCTTAGCACACCTAGATGAAATTAAGTTGCAAAGTCTATTACATCAAGAGGTGGCTAAACGTCGCATGAAACAGTTGCATGACCTGAAAGCGAAGAAGTATACCTTTAGGAAAGGACAAATGGTTTTATATTATGATGCGCATAGGGAGTTGTTCCCAGGAAAGTTGGAACCTAAATGGGATGGACCCTATAAAATTGTCAGGTTAGGGAAAAATAGGTCTATAGCCCTATTACCTGATCTACAGGGAGTAGAGTTTAAGAATAAGGTTAATCTTAATAAGATTAAACCTTACTATTTCTGAGTATGCTAATATAGAAAAATGCATTGCAGGTCCATGCTAGGAATGATCTGAGACCTGCGGGAAAAGAAGCTTAAAAGTTGGTTGATGGGTCGATTAATCCCTTATTTGGAGCATCCATATTTGGAGCAAAGATACCATCAGGGGAAACTCATCTGATGGAGCAAAGGATATAAAGTGATTGAGCAAGAAGACAAAACCTTTGTGTGGGAGATTAAAGTCTTTTGCCATCACTGCTTATGACTGTTGACGAGTATCCCTGATGAGTTCAATGAAGAAGGTGGGATGGAGCCGTCAGTTCATCCTCTCAACATGCTAAACTTTGATTACCATAATTACGAATAGAGGAGTTTGTGATGGCCGGCTGTGTAAACCCATTTTGGACGTACACATTATATTTTGATGGAGCGTCCCGTGACCCTAATAAAAAAGGAAGTGTTGGAGTAGTAATCCGAGACCCCCGACGTAGAGTTACGATGAAGATAGCTGCTTATCTCAGGGTAAGATTCACTAACAACATGGTAGAGTATAAAGACTTGATTATGGGACTGCATATTGCCAAACAAGGTGGTATTCGTCGGTTGTTAGTAAAAGGGGATTCCCAGTTGATCTTGAATCAGCTAGATGGGACATACACAATGCGGAATCCCATTCTTTGCATGTATCATCGGACTGCGATGACCCTACTAGAGGAGTTTGAGAGAGTGTCTTTTCAGCTGATTCCACGTTACTGGAATCAGTTTGCGGATTCATTAGCAAATCTTGCTTATGAAGAAGATCTCTTCTTTAATTGTGGTCCTAGTTTGGATATTGTTATCAATGATGAAATAGGACCCAGTCGCTTGTGGGGTATGTTATCAGAACATGCAATATATAGCTGACGATGGTTGATATGGGTGATGCACTCCCTAAAACATGTAAAATCCAATGATTCATGGCTATCCTAGCAATTGAAACTATAAGGACTCGAGGCAAACTAAATGCACTTATCCTATAACATCTAAGGTCTTTAAATCATAATTTAGAGAGAGCACGATAACCTCTACAATTGATACCTATAGTATCAAATTTCTCTGTAACTACTTTATTTAGTTTTACAATCTCTTTTAAGTCTTTCACTAACTCTTTGAGAGTTCATCCTCTCAAATCTACATTTTCTAATGATCAAAGAATCCTCAAATTATTCTTTTTGCTCATAAGTTATTTTAAAAGCATGATTCTCTCCTCGTTCTCTTAGATATTAATAGTAATTCTATTCATATTGATTGCATATCTTTAATCCCTTTGGTCCATATATCCTTGTGCCCTTATGTAGACTATCTCTTGACCCCTTAACCCCATCAATGCCTTAGCATAATAGTCCATTATCTACTATTAGTACTACAATCGAGCTATCCTATGGATCATGTCTGCTCAATGTTAGATATGATCAATGCCCCACTCTCATTAGGTGCTACCAATGATCCATGGTGCTCAAAGTTGTAAGGCCCCCATTATGAGGAGAAGCCAAATGTGAGCCCGGACATTGGTTGAGTCCTGACTTGTATATCAGATGAGGTCTATGTGATCGGATGGCAAAAATGTGACTGTTGTGGGTCTAATCTTTGGGTTAGACAGAGTGGTTAAGCTGGTAGCAACTCGAGGCGCATTGCATCGAGTTGCGGTGTAAGGGAGTTAAAAGGGGCCCCTATTGTGGGGTCCGGGGGCAGCGCCCCCGGCCCGATGGTAAAGGGAATATTCCCTGGAATATTCTTTGGCCGACTAGTGGAGGCTTATATGGTAGGTCGGTCAGCAGGCCGACCTAACGACCTTCGCAGGCTATAAAAGCTAAACCCCTTCGTAGCCATCATACACTCATCTTTCACCCAGTCAGAGTTGTTGTTCCAGCTAGCCTTAAGCTCTTCACCTATCTTCTGTCTAGATTGCCATCTAAGCTTCACACAGTGGAAGCGCACGGGTGGACAGAGCCATCTTTGTATGAGTTGTTTGGAGTTAAAGAATTTACTAATTCTCCTCTTATCTGTTGTGTACTCTCTATCTCTTTCTCAGATTCTGTTCGCTGCGTCGTGTAATATTTTACATGGTATCAGAGCCCACGGGGCTCTAGAGATCAGAGAGCGTGCAAGAGGCAAAGGCTTCAACAGCAAAGAGAAACTATGTCGACTTTTGGAAGCGGTGCAGGAGGTGGTGTTGCTGTACCGGCTATTCAAACACTGAGGATTCGTCCACCAACCTTCAGCGAAGGCAAGTTAGATAGTACAAACTACACCTTGTGGAAGTTCAAAATTACAACTATCCTTGATTCTTATGAGCTTTTGGAGACTGTGCTGGGGACTGACGTAGAACCACAGCCTACCCCCAACCCATCAAATCCTAGTGTGATGATTCCTTCGAATGCAGATCTTCTACGAGCTTGGAAACGAAGGAATGCAGATGCATTGTGTGCCTTAGTTACAAGCTGTTCTGACAGTGTTTTGACTCTGATTCAGCATACAACCAAAGCATCAGAGGCTTGGAATGTACTAAGGAGTCAATATGAAACACGAAACCAAAACTTGGAGAATCAACTAGCAGCGGAGAAGTTTTCTGAAGGAGAGACGGTTGAAGCATTCATCACTCGGATTAAGAATCTGCGCAACCAGATGGCTGGCGTTGGGGTACAAAAGACTAGCGAAGAGCTAGCTCGGAGGTGTCTTCCGATTTGTCCACAAAAGTTTGATGGACTAGTAACTGCCCTTAATACTCAGGTGAGACCTCAAGCTTTGACTTTTGAGGAGTTTTGTGCATTATTAATGGAGGAGGAGTTGAGGCTGAAAGCCCGAGAAGGAAGCAACAATGGAGATGCTGCATTCTCTGCCAATGCAAAAGGCAAAGGTGTTTCCTCCACCAAAAATGATGGTGACAAAAAGAAGAAGGGCGGCAAGAAGAAGTTTCAAGGAGAGTGCTTCTACTCTAAGAAGAAAGGACATGCAATTGCAGATTGTCGTGTCAAGAAGGCAGATGAAAAGAATGGTACCCTTAAAAGTAAAGGGAAAGAGACAGCCAATACGGTTGAAGCAGAGTTGGAATTATTTATGGCGACCATTGAGGAAGTGTGCTCCTCGATGCAAGAAGAATCTACCACTGACTCATGGGTGTTGGATAGTGGGGCCTCCCGTCACATGACCAACAAGAAAGGTCTATATAGTTCTATGCAGCCTCTACAAGAATCCATCACTGTGATGGTTGGAAATGACGCTAAATGCCCTGCTACGGGCACAGGTACTATTTCTTTTGTTGCTGCAAATGGTGAAGTCAAAAAGCTTTCAAATGTGTTGTATGTTCTCGAAATCAGGAGAAATCTCTTATCAGTTTTGCTGCCATAACTGATCTTGGTCATGAAGTGAGGTTCAAGAAGACAGGTGCAGAAATTATTGATAGTGCTGGCACAATTGTTGGCAAAGGAGAAAGAAGGAACAACCTGTATGAGCTAAGTGCTCTTACAGCCACCGCTGGAGTGGGCACAAGTAAGCTTTGGCATGAAAGGTTTGGACACATCGGATTTGCAGTATTGAAGGAGATGCAAAAGCAAGGTATGGTTGCTCACCTACCTACAATAACTGAATTGAAGGAACCATGTGAAGCTTGTATGATGGGCAAGCAACAGAGAAAGGCATTTCCACAAGAAAGCAAGAATAGAGCACAGGCTCCTCTAGAGTTAGTGTATGCTGACTTGTGTGGTAAGATGCATACACAGGCCTTGGGGGGATCTTCTTATTTTATGTTGATTGTCGACGACTACAGTAGGAAGATGTGGGTGTACTTCCTTCGTGATAAGGCTCAAGCTTTTGGTAAGTTTAAAGAATGGCTAATATTTGTTGAGAATGAAACAGGGAAAAGTGTGAAGAAATTTAGAACAGATGGTGGTGGTGAGTTCAACTCAAAGGAGTTTGAAGGCTTTTGCAAGAGCAAAGGGATCAAGCGTCAATTGACAACGCCTCACACACCTCAGTAGAACGGTGTTGTGGAACACAGGAATCGCACCATTGTGGAGATGGCAAGATGCATGCTAAAGGGCAAGGGATTGCCTAACCATTTTTGGGCTGAAGCTATTAATACTGCAGTCTACATTCTAAATCGGAGCTATACAAAGGCTCTCAAGGGAAAAACACCTCATGAGGCTTACACTGGTAAGAAACCATCTGTCTCACATTTCAGAATTTTTGGATGTGAATGTTATGCACATGTTCCAGATGAGAAGAGAAACAAGTTACAACCAAAAAGCAGAAAATGTATCTTGTTGGGTTATAGTGATGAGCAGAAGGCTTACAAATTATATGACCAAGAGGCAAAGAAGATCATCGCGAGCCGTGATGTGGTGTTCAAGGAGGAGCCGCATACAGTGGAGGAGGAGAAGGCAAGTTCTTCCACTTTATCATCAAGCGAAGAAGTAGTCCACTATGAACCTGTCCCGAGAGCTATCCCTATCCTTAAGGAGGAGGAAGCATCATCTTCAGATGATGAGGAAAAAGTTCACCAACCTGATATCACCCCACCGGAAAAGCCACGCTGGGTGAAGCAACTCTATGACCACAATAATCCTATGCCTGCATCTGTGGAGGAGAAGGCAGATGGACCAAGGAGTTCTCAGAGAATAGAGGAGCAAAGGAGGGCTTCTGCTCACATAGTCAATATGGCCTTGATGGTTGAGATTATGAGAGAAGTAAAGGAGCCAACTGACTTAGAAGAAGCACTTGCAGATCCATCATGGAAGGCTGCTATGCAGGCGGAGTATGATAGCATAATGAAGAATGACACTTGGGAGCTAGTGGATCGACCAGCAAAGCGGAAGGTTATTGGCACCAAGTGGATCTGGAAGGTAAAGTACAAGGCTGATGGTACCTTAGAAAAGTTCAAAGCTAGACTGGTTGCCCAAGGATTTTCACAAGTTGAAGGGTTTGATTTTCAAGAGTCATTTGCCCCAACTACCAGAATGACCACTATTCGCATGGTACTTGCAGTGGCTGCCCACAAGAAGTGGCCAGTGTACCAAATGGATGTTAAGTCAGCGTTCTTAAATGGTGACCTCAAGGAGGAGGTGTACGTGGATCAGCCACCAGGGTTTGAGGCCCCCCATTCTGAGAACAAAGTGTGTAAACTGAAGAAGGCATTGTATGGGCTGAAAGAGGTCCCCAGAGCATGGTACCAGCAGATACATAGGTTCTTTTTAAACCTAAACTTCAAAAGATGTGCCTCAGATGCTAACTTGTATGTTTACAGGGATGGTAAAAAGTCTATAGTGATTGTCCTATATGTGGACGACCTTCTTATTATAGGTGACTATGAAGATATGATCAACCAAACTCGAAAGGCTTTGAGTTCTGAGTTTGAAATGACAGACTTGGGCTTGCTGCACTATTGTTTGGGGATTGAAGTCTGGCAAGAGCCAGGAAAGATCTTCATCTCTCAGAAGAAGTATGCATGGGAGATCTTGAAGGCATTTGGCATGACCGAGTGCAAGGAGATAGCTACACCTATCGAGGTGAATGCAAATTTATCCGTCGAGGATACATCAGCACTAGCAGACATTGGGAGGTATAGGAGGTTGGTCGGCAGTTTGATCTACTTGTGTAACACCAGACGAGATATCAGTTTTGCTGTTGGTGTTTTGAGCACGTTCTCAAACAAACCTCATGAGAGTCATTGGAAGGCTGGGATGCGGGTGCTCAGATACTTGAAGAAAACTCTTGACTATGGTATCACATACAGTTTCGGAACCTCTCTTGTGGGGAACTGTGACTCAGATTGGGCAGGAGACATTGATTCTAGGAAGTCAGTTTCTGGTTATTGTTTCTCTTTGGGTTCAGGAATTTTCTCTTGGATTAGTAAGAAGCAACCAACAATGGCATTGTCTTCTACCGAAGCAAAGTACAAGATAGCTTGTTTTGCTGTATGTGAGGCCGTATGGTTGAGAAGGATTCTATGGCATATGGGAGTGCAGGATGAAGAACCAACTGTGCTGAGATGTGACAATCAGAGTTGCATCGCCATTGCCAAAAATCCAGTGTTTCATGCACGCACCAAACATATAGAGATCCAGTATCACTATGTGCGTGATTTGATGGAGGATGGGATAGTGGAATTGGTCTACTGTCCAACAGAGGAGAATGGAGCAGATATCTTCACCAAAGCACTTACGAAGGATCTGCTTCAAGTTCATCTTCAGAGACTCAGCATTGGGCCGAGGAGATAGTTTACCTATGGGTGGACATTGAGGGGGGGTGTTAGATATGATCAATGCCCCATCCTCATTAGGTGCTACCAATGATCCATGGTGCTCAAAGTTGTAAGGCCCCCATTATGAGGAGAAGCCAAATATGAGCCCGGACATTGGTTGAGTCCTGACTTGTATATCAGATGAGGTCTATGTGATCGGATGGCAAAAAGGTGACTGTTGTGGGTCTAATCTTTGGGTTAGACAGAGTGGTTAAGCTGGTAGCAACTCGAGGCGCATTGCATCGAGTTGCGGTGTAAGGGAGTTAAAAGGGGCCCCTATTGTGGGGTCCGGGGGCAGCGCCCCCGGCCCGATGGTAAAGGGAATATTCCCTGGAATATTCCTTGGCCGACTAGTGGAGGCTTATATGGTAGGTGGGTCAGTAGGCCGACCTAACGACCTTCGCAGGCTATAAAAGCTAAACCCCTTCGTAGCCATCATACACTCATCTTTCACCCAGTCAGAGTTGTCGTTCCAGCTAGCCTTAAGCTCTTCACCTATCTTCTGTCTAGATCGCCATCTAAGCTTCACATAGTGGAAGCGCACGGGTGGACAGAGCCATCTTTGTATCAGTTGTTTGGAGTTAAAGAATTTACTGATTCTCCTCTTATCTGTTGTGTACTCTCTATCTCTTTCTCAGATTCTGTTCGCTGCGCCGTGTAATATTTTACACTCAAGACCTTTATCTTGGAATTATTCCCCCCTTTTAGAAGAGTTTTCATCCTCAAAAACAAAAGTGGAAAATCATTTCTTGAGTATAATGGTCTTAGGAATTGATCGTGCCTTCAAACTTCATTAACGTTTAGGAATACATAAGTAGACCTTATTATCTCTTTCAAAAGTAACCATACGTCTATGTTTATTTGCATATTTTTTATAATGGTCTTGAGCTTGCTTAGCACTCAAGTATGCTACTTTTAGCATATTAAACTAGCTGATCTTAAAGAAAATCCTTGATAAGTTGGATTTTCTCATTGGCTAATCCCACCATCATTGGTGATCAAGATTAAAATCCATACATAAGTATGAACGTGGACGAAACCTTGTAGTCACGTGCTTAGTAGCACTGTTGTAAGTAAACTCTAATATGGATAAATAATCTTCCCAATTAGACTTTTTTTGCTTACATATGCTCGTAGCATATGTTCTAGAATTTGGTTTACCTGCTCATATTTCCAATCTATTTGATGGTGATGATCAATGGTACTTATATTAAGCATTGTATCTAACGGGTATCTAACCTTTTGAATATAGCTCTCTAAAAATGGCTATTAAACTTTTGATCACAATCACTTATGATATTGGCTAGCAATCCATAGAGCTAATAAATATTCTCCACAAATAATTATGCTAGTTTAGGAGTCTTAACCATTGTCATTATTGAAATAAATCTACACATCTTATGAGTCTTATCACTACTACCTAAATGTCATCATGATGATCATGTTTTATAGTAAGAAGTCCAATAATAAAATCCATAGAGAGTCTTTTGGCATTGAACAACATATTGTTCTATATCCTTATGAATTCCAAACCAATAAAAGTATCTACATACATGTGCATAGGTCTTTCTTATCCATGGATAACCTACACTAGGACTATCATGACACTCATAAAGAATTTGGCACCATGTGCCCTAAGTCTAAGGATATACATTTTCAACCTTTATAAAGCAAGTACCCATTATTGATAGTAAAGTTTTTCCATCGATTGATCTCATCACTTGTAAGAGAGGAATCTTGTGTGGATTTTGCATCTTGTGCATGAGTTGGTGAGGAGTGCCTTCTTTTAACCAAATTTAATACCTTTTCATAAGATCGATCATGCTCGCATCTTCCTCATAGAGATTCTAATAGCTCACTCTTGAATATTGTAAATGAGAGAGTATCAATATCATGCATTCTCTTAGAGCATCAACTACAACATTATGTTGACCCTTGCAATACCGTAGCATGCAACCAAATTCTTGAAGAAATTCTACCCGTCGAGTCTTTCTTCCTTTAAATCCTTTTGGGTAGTGGGTGGGTAGTAACCATTTGATACTCTCTTGATCAAATACTACCTAATGGTGCCATTTTTCTAAAGTGTAGTCAATTGTGTAGAGCTCACATTCATAAAAGAATAAAATTGTTAAGCCTTATTTATCTTTTTACTTTTAGAAGCCACAAGTCTACTCTCTTAGAGAAAAACTAGGTTGAATAGATCCTCATTGGAGATAATCAATGAGTTGCTTCTTTGCTCCACTAGCTGCATTGGTACTAAGTCAAATAAGATGATTGACTAATGGGTTTACTTCTTGGTAAAACATCAATACTATGCATTACATCACATTCAATGTGTAAATATGGAGGCAAATTAGGAGAAAATATGTCATTGTATTCGTTAAGTAGTTGGTGCAATTATTATATACATGTAGTAGAGAATGAAAAGAAAAGTTTGTAAGAGAATGTTGTGGTGATAAATTTTCTGAGAGAGAGAGAGAGTACTTAATTTATAATTGGATTCTAGTGAAGAAATATCCACAACATCATTAATACAAAACAAAGACTTGTGCAAAAAAATAAAGGAAGATAATACATCATTTTAAAAAAATCATATTCTATTTCTTTATGTTTAACCAAATAATAAAGTTTAGATGTACATATTAGAGGGGATGGGAGAACATTCTCCTCATCCTATAACAAAACATGCACACCATTTTCCTCAAATGCAATAGGGTTATGCTTATAACTACATTTTAATGAGTCACCCAAATTGTACAACCATTCTTGGCCTAACACCACATCTACTTGGTCATGTTCATAACTTGAAATTTTATTTTCAGTATGTCCTTGCACTTCTAATAAAGCATCATGGACTTTTGTATCCCACACATTGTTGTCACTCCCATGAGAGAGGTAACATAAATATGGGTACTATATACTTAGGGAAAATGTAGCTTCTTAACCAACATATAGTTAAGAGCAATCCCATCTTCAAGAGGCATAACTGGGACATAGAAAGCTTGTTGTTATACAATTTCTTCAAAATCTCCATGATTTATGTAACATTTTCATTGAGAGCAACATATTTTCTTTAGTGCTGTCATATGAGACACTAAAACACTACATTCTCCCTTGTCCATTAGTTCATATGCATCTAAATATTTCATGGTCTTATTCTCACTCATGCTTATAAGCTCATCATGCTGTGAATGCAAAGGTAAGAACATGTTATGTTGCTTGAAATTGAGAGAGAAAATTTACTACTTACCCTTAATGTCTTCATAGTGAAACAATTCACAAAACCACGAGCAATGTGGTAGAACTCCCCATGTGTTGTATGTTAAGAGGTAGCTTAAAGATCCTTGAAAAGCTCTTTATCTCCTCCCAAATATGCTTTAGAAAACTTTCTTGTTATTGGAGTCAAGCTTAACTTGATGATTAGCTCTGCCTTGTAGTCAAGCATGCTTGTGTAGATAATAGTGGGATGGGTGACCTCTCGAGAAGTTGTCTTCAAGTAAACACTTCCACCTCATGTGTAGCCAATGGTGCCAATGAAGCCTTTGAAACCTCATTTACAAGTATGCCAAGGACTATGCCTCGATCATCACCCTAGTCTCGCTATTGCAAAAAGGTTGTGGAGGATGATGCCGCAATGTGGTTGGCAGTGAGATAGTCATACAATTACAGAGCCAGTGGAACTTATTGTTGAATGCACAATGAACTTTTAATCATTCCCTACATAGGGAAAAAAATAAATCCCTAGTAAAAAATACACAAAGTAGGGAGAGTAAATCATAGAAAAAATGGAACATTTCCTGGTTGGAGAAACAGGGGAATCACATTGGAAATTTCCTACATAGGAAAATTTCCCTACATAGGGAAAAATGTGATTTTCCTACATAGGAAAATTTTCCTACGTAGGAAAAAACAAAATTTCCTACATAGGGAATATATGATTCCCTCCTTTCTCTAACTAGGAAATGTTTCATTTTCCTTGTGATTTACTTTTCCTACTTATGTGTGTGTTTAACTAGGGAATTAATAGGGAATCCTCCTTTTTTTCCTTATGCAAACAAATTTCCTTGGGTGGGGATTTTCCAACATAGGAAAATTTTATTATGTCTCCCTACATAGGGAAATTTTTCTACATATGATAGTTTCTCTATATAGTAAATTTTTTATATAATTTTAATTTTTCTCTAACTTGGAGATATTACATTTTTCCTAGTTTACATATGCCTACTTTTGTCTATTTTTAAGTAGAAATCTATGTAACAAATTTTGAATTAGAAAATTACATAGAGATTATTTAGTTAATTTCATATATGACATAGTACACATCTAATTGAATAATATAAGCTCAACAAATGAAGTGTAAGAAGTTGGGAATAGTTAAAAATGTTGATAATATGCCATGTCACACTGACATTGGTATAAAAGGAGAGAAGATGTAATTTTTCATATCTTTTTGACACATTAATACAATTACAGTCTTTCTCTCCCTTCTTGCTCACAGCTTCTATGGCTTCCTCATCTTTCTTGTCTTTCTCTCTCTAAATCTAGTATTTCTCTCTCCTCGTCACTCTTATTCTCTCTCTTCCTGCAGTCTTTCTCTCTCCTCTGCAGTCTTCTCTCTCCTCTTTCTCTCTCCCTGGTTCTCTCTCTAACATGAAGACATCAATACATAGTGTCAATGAAAGAGAAAAAAATCAAATTTTCTAAAGTAGTAATGAATTTATAAATGAGGAGTGTATAATAGCATTATGCTACAATCTTCACATCATCTAAACTAATCATATTATTGCTTGTGGCTATTACAATCTTGTCATTCTCTAAAAGCCAATGAACAATCTCATGTATCATATTATGACTTGTTGGCTTTTTTGTATCCTTACAAAAGACCCAAAATCTAGCATCGATCTTTTTAAGATTTATATATGTATTTTTCAATGAAAAGTACATATCGTTAATCGTATGCACACCAAGATATTTTAAAAGTATCATCTCCATATTTTCTTTCATCATATCAACTTGCATTTAAAAATAAATATCAAAATATTCAACTAATATCATTTATTTTTAACCAAGTGAATGATGATATTTAAAAATACATGTTTATATGATTATAGTTTTAAACAAATACCATATACAAATAAAAATAAGTCTTTAGAAAGTTACCCTTTGAATGTCACTAAAAATATCGATTTCAATGCTTGGATTTGAAAGATCCTTACATTCTTAATCCAAATAAAATAACCAAATAAGATTATTCTTGTAATTTAAAACTTATAAAAATACAAAATTGATGTATAATACCTTAATCTCTTTTCTTTGATGTTGTTATCTCCTTTTCGACTTGTTTGTTGCAAATAATTCATCATTTTCTTATTTGGTTAAAATAAATTTATAGATAATTGAATGCTAAATCAAATTTAGAATTTTACTAAATTATGTAAATATTATCATCACATAAATATTAATATTTATCTTTCCCTTTCTCATACTTTTTCGTGTTACTTTATTATTTTCTTCATATATATAAACCTATATTTGAAAATAAACTTAGTAATAAAATTTAAAAACATATAACTACAAGATCAAAACAAAACATATACCTTATCTTTGCTTGAGTTATTGATATTTTTTTGTATGATTTTTTTAGAATATACTCTTTTTGTCATTAGGAAAAAAATGAACTCACAATTGGGCCTTTTAGCCCCCCCTCTCTTCTCCTTAAAACAAGGAAAAGAGGAGAGAAGAATAGTAAAATAATCCTCCTCTCTCTCCACTTTTGCAATCTCGTTTTGCCTTTTTTATATTATCTGCAAAGATATACTCAGATTCCTTCTCTCTCCTCATTCAAGAAGTCTTTTTCAACCAAATTTTATATTAAAAAATGAGTTAGTTATGAGAGTGTGGTGCTTCATTTTCAATGCAAAATGATTAGTAGATATGAGTTAATTCATTTTTAAATTGAGAATAAAGAAAATGAAATTTTGAAATTTTCTTTTAAGATATTTTGAGGATTTTTTATATCCTAGCTTTTGGTCAAAAAACAAACCAATTGGTCAAATTTTGTGTTTTTTGGAGATGTTTTTGGAGGCAAAATAGAAATATCTAAAATACGAAAAGTCTTGGACATCCCTACCCTCTGAGCTATTTCCCCCCATATCTATACTCTCTCATGGCTCTATTGTGACCTCTTCTCTGTGTTTATGCAACCTTCATTAACAGAGTGAATTACTTACACCCTCCTTTCCCTTGGCACCTTTGTGTGCCTCTCTGTGCATCTCCACTCTACCTCTTGTGACAACCAAGTAGGCTCCTCGTTTCTATTAATATTAAAATGATACAGGAAAGAAGGAGCTACATATTGAGGTAGAGATTGAATATGTCCCATTATTCAAAGGAACCCAACGTACCAGTGTCAACCCTCAGGTTTTGCAGAGTTATAGGCAAATGGGATTGAAACATGTGGATTTGTGGGTTGATGGGGGAATCTACCCATTGACCCCTTAAACAATAAACCTCTAACTTTCTCAGGAATCACAAATTTGCTGAAGTATGTGTGTGAGGGGTGAAAATGGGTTACTTAGTTATACTAAGTGGCTCAATGATCAGGCGTTCAAAGTATTTACAACTTGCCAGACAACCATAAAAAATTGCCATGATGTGATCGCTGCACATCAACTTCATATACAATAGCTCATAGGACAAGTAGTACAATTGAATGACACTGTAATTCAACAAAACAATCAAATTATTTCAATGCAGGACACTATCCATGACATTGGTATCTCATATGAGGAGGCAAAGGCACAATTGGAAGACTTGAGAAAGATTAACAGCAAGCTAACACAGGAGCGCAAATGAAAGAAGAAGCCAATCAATGAGTTAATTGTGAATAGTGGCCAGTGGAAGCGATGTATCAAAGCATGTAAGGTAGCTCAGAAAGAGAACCTAGGGGAGGGTGAGGTTGGATTAGTAGATTGCTGAAGGCAAGTACACTGGAAAACACTTTGAGCAATCGTAAGTTTAAGGCTGTGAAGGAAAAAGGTGATTGAGTGCACATTAAAAGATGTGTCAAATGAGTTCTCGGCTGTGGATGCATAATCTATTTGTGTTAGGGCCCCCGGCATTAGCACAACGACTTACTCAAAGATATCAAAAGGTGTGAAGGCTAGGTTTGGTCGTGTGCTGAAGAAAAATAGAATCGTGTCTCTTCCTCAACCTTCAAAGTTAATAGAGGCCTGACGGCAACTTAATACAAAGGTTTTGGAGTTGATAGGAGATCCCATTCATGTTCAATGTGTGGAAGCACTAAAGGTTGGGACCAAAAATGCATATGAGGTGAAGTTCACCAAACTCAATAATTACTATTTGGATTTGAACAAGGTGCAGTCGGCAATGGTAATGTGCTACAATATGTCTGTTGAGGAATGTAATGGTAAATTGCAGTTTGTTATAAAATTAGAAGAATGTGAGGTCATCAAAGGAGTAAAGCTTGAAAGATTTAGTGTAACTTTGATTAATAGAGCTTTACAATTCGACAAGAACAACCTAGGGAACTTTATTGTTCAATCTAAGCGCCATGTGTGGTGGCTCACTACATTTGAAGTTCCTAAGGAAACACTTGAGGTGTTGCAGCTATTCTTTATGCACACAAGCATTCCAAGCATCATTGATCGTCACGAACATGGTGAGATGCTCTCGATTGAAGGGTATGGTCAATACTTGGTTGAATGGCATCTTGCAAGAGACTTGAAAACTTTAAAATGCATGTGTGGAATCTCCAATGGTGCAAATACAAAGAATCCATGCCTATATTGCTTGACAGAGAGGGTGGAAGGAAAGGACAGAAATAAGAATTGGCGAAAGGTGACAAGTGCTACACCAACGTGCAATAGAGAAGATCCCACTTTGGAAGCCCATCTTCAACATTCCCTTGGATCGTATTCACATTTGTTCATTGCATGCTTTTTTCAGAATCATGGAGAAACTTGTATGAGAATACATTTGCTTTGCTTATAGGATGCAACTAGAAAAAGAAGCCATTGCAACAAGTAGGAATGTGGACCGAGTGCTATCAGAAATTGGGTTACACAAGCATCAAGTGTGATGATTGAAAAAGATGAGAAGAGATCAGGAAAATCTGGTAACTTGCCAAAAAAGCCTGCTGTGGAGGAGCAAAGGCTAGGAAGTTTCTCTCATTACCCATCAATGAGGAAGGGAATGTCATGGTTTGTAGGTCGCAGGACTACGATGGGTGGAAAAAGTTACATTTTGCAGTTCCTGATCGAAGTAATGGAGGAAAAACAAGATTGGCCAAAGCTAAGATTTGGATAAGTCTTAACAAATTGGCTCACTTACTTCGCAAGATGGTGTTTAACAATGAGGATAAGCAAGAATTTATCAATGCTGTGCATAGCTTCTACGAAAACATGGTGGAAGCATGGGGCAAAAGCTCTATCAGACATTGCATGGTGTGTACTAAGTTAATATTTTAAAATTGTATGAATTGTATAAACTATTGAGCATAGTTTTACTCATGTGTGATATGTGTCTTTGTAGCATATCCTTGAGGCATATGGGCCATTATTTGCAAAAAAGGGAAGCATTGGAATTTGGTCCACAAAAGAGATGGAAAATTCACATTGGATAGGGCGTGGTGCATACCAAATAAAAACTAATCATGGTGGAGGGTGAATGGCAGCAATCCAATGATCCAATTGCTATCTTGGTGGTATAGGATTATAGTAGCGGATGAAGCTAAACTCTCGCAAAAGAGAGCAAATGAGACTACTGATGAATCGGCTGCAGACATGATGGAATCACGTAGTGTCACTAAAAGAGTGTGTTATGAAGCCTCAAGTGCCAAAGAAAACCATGCCAAGTGGCTAGAAAAAAGGCTTCGATAAGGCAGCAAATGGGTTTGAAAAGAGCTAAGATAGTAAGATGAACAATGTGAGTCAGTGTGAATGCAATTCATAGTTTAAGAGAGAAAGAGAGAGTGTGCATCTATGTGAATGAGTCTCACAGTTTAGGGTTATATAAAAGAGGGTTTCACTTTTTATCTTATTCATTGAGTTCTCACATCTCTTGTGCAGGAAAGCTGGCTAGGTCTAAGGCAATTGCAAATAAGCTTCCGCTCAGAGTCCCATTGTAATGAACGGGGATCTCGGGAATATGGCATGGATACATACCAATCACACTGACGGTATATAAGGTGTAAGAGGGTATTTTGAGGCATCACAGAAATTATCAAGAAACTCTCTTTTCACCTTCTCAAGCTCCCATGGCTTCCTCTTCTTCTTCCTCTTTCCCTCTTTCTCTCTCTTCTTCTTGCCTTTCTCTCTCCTCTCCCTCTTCTTCTGCAGTCCTTCTCTCTCTCTTTCCCCTTAGTTAGGACAGTTAGGTCTCCTTCATTACAAGTGCTATCAGAGCTTTGTCCTTGATCCTTCTCTTTCCCCATAGATTTAGGGCTCTCACAGTTTTCCACAGTTAGAAAGCTCCAGTTACATCTCTTTCATAGGTACACAGGAGTACTCAGGTAGGCTGTCAGCCATCTTGAAGACTATGGCAACCTTTCTTGGAGCTTTCCCAAGAACCATGGACAAATCTGGAGGCGGACAGACAAATTTGACAGGTCATCACTAATTTTCATGCAAGTTTTTTAGGGTTTTGGAAAAAAAGGAGGGCAGCACAGTTAGAGAAGTCCAAAAACTCAGTTACTTTTCAAGAAGACCTTCTCTCTCCTCTTGTCCCAAGCTGCCATGGAAGCTCCAGCTCAAGAAACTCAGAAATTCTGCTCCCCCTCCTCTTCCTCAGCAAGATTGGCTGGTCC
Organism: Lygodium microphyllum; assembly: GCF_053477565.2. NCBI lineage: Eukaryota > Viridiplantae > Streptophyta > Polypodiopsida > Schizaeales > Lygodiaceae > Lygodium > Lygodium microphyllum. The sequence continues at coordinate 42,111,510 of NC_141147.1, read as the reverse complement.
TAAGGTGTCCCCCTCAGTGGGAGGAGCACATTGAGCAGCTGCACCCCTGGTCTAACCCTACTTATGGCCCCCAGGAGCAGCCCGAAATTTGCGGCACAAAAAATGGGCTACTTCCTAGCTTGCAGTGCAGCCCCCCCCAGCTCTCCCCTCCTTCCTGGGTTCAGTCCTGGCCTTTTTAACTCTTTTGGGCAGCATCGGGGACATCTTCCTCAGCCATTGGACTCCCCTTTTGCACTCAAGAAACCCTGGTTTGGTGCAGTCCATGGCAACCATGGAACCTTGGCATCAAGCTCAGAAATCCTGAAGTTTTTGGTCTCTCCTTGGTCCCCGGGATTCTCTCCTTGGCATCAAGAAGAACGGGAAGAAGATTACAAGCAAGATTTGAAGGCATGCACTTGTGGGCAGCCCTAGCTATGGAGTAGGATCTCAAATTCAGCAAGAACTCTCATGGGGAGGTCCTGAACCATCCTGCCCCAAGCTTGATTTCACCCTTTCTTGAGGAAGCATATCCATTTTGGAGCCATGGAGCATTCGGGATCAAATGGAGCTCTCATGGAGGACTGAGGTGGCATCAGTGGTGGCTGCCTTCTTCTCCAAAAGACTCAAGGTAACTGATTCTTGGCTCTCATTCTCTCCATTTAAGCCTCTTGTTGAATCCCATCCATTTGTTTGGGAGAATGCATGAGTCCAAGTAGATAATAGGAGACCCAGACTTTGAATGCATGCTGATTAATTGTCCCAGTCATTTCTCTTTGATCTTATAGTGCTGAAATGGATTTTACTCATGCTCAAGCTTCATTGTGATTATATTTTGCTTACCCATAACCCGTTTGGATTCTTGTGAATTGGCTGAGCCAAGAAGTGATAAAAAAATCCATTGTATAAGGGTGAGTAGGCCGTGAGTCACTGCCGGTAAGCTCCCTATCCCTATTTCCCATTCCAATTCCATGCACTTCATGAAAAGCCCAAAATTTTGATTTCAAAAATGCATCTCATGCTGGTTGTTTAATTAATAAATGTCTACCATGCATATTCCGGGTGAGGAAAAGCCCGATGCCAGGCGAGGTGGCAAGACAAAAGAGGGGTGCCCTCCCCCTTGCCGTCAAAGACCCTGAAGGGGTGCACAACCTGGCCCGGGGGGAACTTTGCCCACCTCCCGGTGATCTGGAGCCCAAAGAATTATTGCAGGTGCATGTACATTTGATGGAATAGCCCGAACCCTGATCACTTGAGCCTACAAACCCCTACATGCAGTGGTAATTTCATAAACCGCTTGGTAATGTATGGTGGATGTAATGCAAGAAGGGCAGGGAATGCAGTGTGGAACTGGTCTTAGCAATAAGCTATGGATGCAAATAATGTATGGCTTTATGGGGCATTGAGAGCCACCATTGAGTCCCTGGATATCTAGGATAAGACCCTCACCATTGGGATAAAGAATGCTTCTTGAGGGAGCCTTTGCAGGATATTGCAGACAGCTAGTCCTACACAGTCAGCCCACAAGAATTGATTACAGAAAATCCTCTTTGTGTGACTGAGCGCAAGCTCTATAGCTTGACTCGAAGAGGGTATTTTCCCCTTCAATCTGAGCTAAAAACCTTCCCATTCCGCCCTACAGTTTGGGAGATACACTCAGTTTTGTGCCTAGAGGTACTGTGGGACAGGCAGCAGTCCTACACAGTTAGCCCGCAAAAATTGATTACAGAAAAGCATTTTCATGTGATTGAGCATGAGCTCTATAGCTTGATTCGAAGAGGGAATTCTCCTCTTCAATCTGAGCTAAAAATCTCCCCATTCCGCCCTACAGTTTGGGAGATACACTCAGTTTTGTGCCCAGAGGTACTGTGGGACAGGCAGCAGTCCTACATAGTTAGCCCACAGAAAGTGAGTATAGCAAAGCCCTGATCATTTACTATTGGAGATATTTTTACATAGCCTCGTAGAGGGGATTGACAGCTTTCATTTGAATCAGAAAGTTTGGCAGTCGGAGTTCCCTAGATCAAGTTATCATCATTTTTGTAACAGGGGGTTTGGTAGACAACACTTGGGATGGCAGGCCACAAGGGTAAAGCAAAGGCCCAGGAGGAATTTCAACGTGAAATAAGGGACTCCCGTGCCTCAATGAACGATCCTAGCTCAGCCCAGGAGGATCGTGAAGACTTGTTTGAAGAAGGTGCCCCCGAGATAGATCGCTTATCTTTGCTCAACCAAACCCTATGCCAATTGTCATGCTGATAAACATTGAGAGATGGAGCAATGCCACAGGGAGATGGAAACCCGCCAAGATCAGCATCATTCCGAGATGATGGCCAAGATGGACTTACTCATAGAGCGCATGGGTGCCCTCATTCCCGCCATTGCCCCCCCCTCGGATCGACCCAAGGAGTATGTCCCTCCCTGTGAGGCTAACCGCCCTCCCCCCTTGGAGACCGGCCCACAAGGTCTTGGTGGTACCCATGGCATCCCCCATAGCACTTATGAGATGGGTGAGCCCTCCGCTCGGCATGATGAGCCCCTCCTTCCCTCCCCCGTTACGGTTCCTTCTAGCCCATCATTGGCACCCGAACTCCCCCGTAACGGAAGCTACTTGCACACTCAAGGGAATGGCCCCAATGCAAACCTTGGGCAGCATGGATTGCACGGAGTGCATGGGCAGCATGCATATGGCAATGGGCAGCATGTATATGGTAATGGGCAGCATGGACATTTTGGACAGCAAGGTCCTAATGGGCAATTTGGTCCTCATGTAATGCACGGGCAGCATGGCCCCCATGGGAATTTTGGACAGTAAGGCATGTATGGGCAGCATGTAGCACATGGCATTCATGGGCAACCAGACCCAAATGAGTTGCGTGACAAGATTGTGTTTACAAAATTCAATGGGCAATCCTCATCCCCAGCTGAACTAGAGGAATGGACCTCTAAATTGGAAGCCTATTTTCTCATCTACCCCCGTACCGATGAAGCAAAGATCATTTTTGCCTCCCTTCACTTAGAAGGTTTTACCCACACATGGTGGAGATTTGTTCAATGAGAAAACCAGCAGTTTCGTGATTCGGAAGAGTTCAAGATGCATATAATCCAAGTTTTTGTCTCCCCGATGGAAAAGGAACACTTGGCTAGGCAATGGTATCAGTTTGATCAGCGAAATCTCACCATGAGGGAGTACACCAACCAGTTTATGAACTTATCCATGTATGTTGAGGCAGTCAGTGATGAGACCAAATTGCATAAATACATTTATGGGCTGGATGCGCATCTCTCAGCTGATGTAATGGCTCAAAAGCCAGCCACCCTGTTTGCAACCATAGAATTGGCCAAATGCTATGGTCGAAAGTACCGCCGCAATGAGAGCATGCAGCCCATTACCAAACAGCAAAGATACCCTAGTAGGCAACCCCCATATGCTACTAATTATCGCAGCAATAATGCAGGGAATGGCAGCCCCAAAATTCCTACTTACCCCACTTTTAATGCTGAGAGAAAATATGGCAGTTTTGGGACAGCACCACCCTTCAAAAGTGACCCGAAGTATGCTGAAAATAAGGCTAGGAATGGCTTCGGTCCCAATGGTCAAAAATTCATTCATCCTGAAGTTGTCAAGGATAGAAAAACCAAAGGCTTGTGTTTCAAATGCGGGGATAAGTACACGACTGATCATGCATCCAAATGCCCCTTTAAGAACTCCACTGTCAAGTTTAATAGCATGTATGTGCTGGAAGATAGTGACAAGCTGGAAGAGGACATGCATGACAGCTCTCAAATAGTGACACTTGCTGAAAATGCGGAATATGAGGAGGATATTGATCCCGATCAGTTTTATCACTCACCGGACGGGTTTCCTTTTGACCCCGGTGGCTGCCCCGTTGATAACATGCTTGGGAATGACCCTTGGCACCCTCATTCACCGCTATATCAACCTGCTCAATCTCCATGGATGCATGGACCGGCTCTAGGAGTCCGAACACCTTACAGGTGCATGGTAACATTGATGGCAAGAGTGTATACATCCTCATAGATAGTGGCATCACACATAGCTTTGTAAATAAATCAACTCTTAGCCATTTGGCATGTGTTCCCACTGAATTACAACAACCCCTTCGGGTTCAAGTGGCCAATGGAAATGAGGAAGTGAGCTCCCATGTATGCACACAAGTGTCTCTCATGCTGGTTGAAAATTACACAGCAAAGGTGGACTTGATTACCCTTGATATGGGCCCCGTGGATGTTGTATTGGGATGTGATTGGCTTCAGCAGTTGGGAAAAATCTCTATGGACTTCTCTCAGCTGTACATGGAGTTTGTAATGCATGGGCAGCTTGAACACTTGGAGGGAATCAAAGAAAACGTAGATTTTCAGCTTATAACAGCAAGACAACTCAAAAAGGAATTCAAGAAGTGCTCCCAAATCTTTGTCTTGCATTTACATAAGGATAATGATGACCAACACACATTGGGGAAGCAAAATGCAGCTCTAAAAGCACTTTTGGCTGAGTATGAGGACCTATTTCAGCCTCCCACTACCCTTCCCCCTAAAAGATTGGTGGATCACCCGATCGACTTGGAGCCCCATGCCAAGCCCATCAATAAACCCCCATACAGATTCTCTCTAAATGTGAGAGAGAGGAAGTAGCAAAGCAAGTCAAGGAGCTCACTGAGATGGGATTTATAGAGCCTAGCTCTTCCCCTTATGCCTCCCCGGTCCTATTGGTTAAGAAAAAGGACGAATCTTTCTGGTTGTGCATTGACTAGTGTGATCTCAATAAGATCACCGTCAAAAATAGATACCCCATCCCTCGAATTGATGACTTGCTTGATGAACTCAAGGGTGCACTGAGAGCGGAATTTAGGTGACGGGAAGTGCTTAAAAATAGCTAAAAATCCTGAATATCAAGGGAAAAATATTCACCGTCAAAGGCGGCGGCTCGATCTAGGACGATTTTAAGCATAAGCAGTCGACGGGCGCCCAAGTGACACCTCCGGATTTTTAGGAATTTTTCTGTTAATCAGGACAGGATGTGGGAGCTGCAGGCCTGTCCGAGATGCCGAGAGGGACGCCCAGAAATTTACAGCACGTCAATCGGAGCTCGTATGCGGAAGTTGGCCCGAAACCGGCCAGGGTGCCCAAAAAGGGGGCCAAATTTGAAATTCCAAAAGGTGTGATTAGAGGGGGGTGACCTTTGTCACCCCCCTCTCAAAAAAACGTGATGTAGGGGGGGCGGCGGCTGTTTTTCAGCCGCCGAAAAAAACGCGCCCCCCCTCCCCAAAAT